>NW_025964157.1:3287500-3649585 GCF_023055435.1 Haliotis rufescens
GGTCAATTCAAATATGGTGTAAATTTGTGTTTTACTTATTAAACAGACATTAACTTTAAGTTTTGTTGAGTTATATATTTTAGACTTCCACTGCGTATCAAAATGGTAGCAGAGCGTGGTTACCATACCAATAGTTGATAAATCACATGTTGATGTGATTTGAACAGACAGTTTAGTTTCATTGTACATAGTTTCGATATAGCATAGTCAACTGGAAATTGGTTGTATGATAAACCACAGGTGGTAATTCATAGTGTTTATCCAACAACCGTTACCATAGTATTTATACACTGTATGTTTAACCGTGTACATTAGCGTTGGGTATTATGTTGAATTTGTATCAGAAAACTTGATCACGTGTTAGCTTACAAACATGTCCCATACTAGTGTAATCTCTCTCATAAAAGGGAAAATGGACAAAACAGAGCTTACACTTGATACAATTGCAGACATACCTCTGCCTGAGTCTGATGGTATTTCAAACAAAACAGATTATGAATCTACAATGAACTCTCTGAAGAGGCAAAAAATGATAGTTAAATCAGCTTTCACAAAATCAAAAAATGCTTTGGAGAAGCTAGTTGATCAAGGAGATATTCCATCACGAATGGAAGTTCGGGAAGCTATAGACAAATTAAACAGTTGCCAGCTAAAGGCTTTAGAAGTTATTGTGAACCTGTCAGAACTGTTTGAAGCTGTTGGTGATAAAAACAATATGGTCAAGGTCACACAGGAAGGTGAATTATTAGAAGAGGTAGGTACTAAAGCTCAAGACGATGCACAGGACTATCTCAGAAATAGGTCTGATGCAATTTCCAAATATTGTCTGTCACAAATGTTTAATTCTGAAAAGAAGGTAGATGTGAAAGATGTTCCTGTAAAAAACGCTTCTTGTCATACGAAATCAGTCGGTGGGCAATCAGGTTATCAAGTAGAAACACATCATGAACCAGTTCAGATGGTGAGGCAGCATTCAGATAGTTGTTACAATCGTAGGACACCTACACTTTCACACAGTTATGATATTGGTAAAGACATGTGGAAACAGTTGAAGCGTGTGTCCATCCCTGTCTTTACTGGAGATGTCAAATCATATGAAGCCTGGAAGGCTGCATTTATTGCTTGTATAGACAAAGCACCTGCCACACCAGAATATAAGTTGCTTCAGCTGCGCCAGTATGTTAGTGGTGATGCAATGAAGGTCATTCAAGACTTAGGTCACAGCGCAGCAGCCTATGGTGTAGCTCTTGAGAGACTGGAACGTAAATTTGGAGGAGTGAGACGTCATATTGCTCTCCAATTGGAAGATATTTCATCCTTCAAGCCAGTGCGACCTGGTAATGCAAAGGACTTTGAACGGTTTGCTGATATGCTGGATGTTGTGGTTGTGAACCTAAGGGAGTCTGATAGGTTAGAAGAGTTAGGCAATGGATCTTTGTATGTACAGATTCTGAAGAAAATGACGGAATCCATGATCAGTCAATACCAAAGATGGATATTTGAAACTCAACGACAGGAGTCAGTTGAAGCATTGCGTGAATGGGTTTTAATGGAAGCAGAATTCCAGATCATTGCTTCAGAAACCATCAATGGGTTAGCTGTTAAAGGAAAGACAATATACCATAAAGGTCCAAACAAATCCGGGTCTTTCTTTGGTAACAAACAGTCTGAAAGAGATCACAGATGTCAGTTGTGTCACATGGACAACCATGACATTGTGACATGTCGGAAGTTTAAATCAATGACAGTTCCCAGGAGATGGGAAACTGTCAAGCAGTTAAACCTTTGCTTCCGTTGTTTTGGTTTCAGTCACTATGGCAGAACCTGTAGACGCAACACCAAGTGTGGTATTGATAACTGTCCTGCATTACATAATCAGTTACTCCATTCAAAAAGAAGTGTAGCTTATAGTAACAGTGACAATACTCAAACACCACAGCAAGCTGTAACAAGTATAGAACATGATCATGAAGTTCCAAAGGTCACAACAATGTCGTCCACAAAATCTGATAAGTCCACGCTCCTTTCACTTCGGACTGTACCTGTTGTTATTAAAAATGGACCAAACAGAATTGTTGTAAATGCATTGTTGGACGATGCAAGTACACAAACCTACATTAATGAAGATGTAGCTTCACAGTTGGGATTAGTAGGTAAAAGGCAAGATGTCTCTGTCAATGTCCTAAATGGACAAAGTGAAAAATTTCAGACCACAGCTGTTCGATTTGGTCTTGAAAGTATGGATGGGTCAGTGGATATGACAATGTCTGCGTTAACTACTACTCGCGTCACGGGTCAAATGCAAGTTGTCAATTGGCAAAAACATTGCAAGCAGTGGTCACATTTGCAACATATTCAGTTCCCAAAGGTGAAAGCCCCTCACATTGTAGATTTACTCATTGGAATGGATTACCTGGAATTACATCGATCTTATGAGGATGTTCCAGGTGGTGATGGAGAACCAATAGCCAGACTCACTCCTCTTGGGTGGACATGTGTTGGATGTATTCCTAGAGATTCGGGACATCAGAGATCTTATAGCACTTACTTCTCAAATGACAAAGAGCTTGAACTAAACTATATGCTTCACAAGTTTTGGGAAGTAGAAGAGTTTCAGTCATCAGAACCAGTCTTGACAAAGCAAGATGAATCGATTGTTGAGTTTGTGCAACAATCTGTCACTTATGACAATGGACAATACCAGATAGGTATACCTTGGAAGGCAGATTTCAAGTGTCTTCCTGACAATTACAACGTGGCCTATAAACGTCTCTGTAATACAGAGAAGAAGTTGTCAAAAGACAAAGCTGTAGCTGAAGCATATGATCAGACTATTTCAGACTACCTTGCAAAGGGTTATATTCGGATTGTAACTGCAAATGAAGATACCTCTTGCAGTCAGTGGCTCTTACCACACTTTCCTGTAGTACGGCCAGATAGAAGTACAACCAAAGTCAGGGTTGTTTTTGATGCTTCAGCGAAATGTCAGGGTATATCATTGAATGATATCATACACCAGGGACCAAAACTTCAGGGTGATTTGTTTGAGATACTTCTTCGATTCCGCAAATACAAAATAGCTTTGGTTTGTGACATTGCTGAAATGTATTTACAAATAGGAATTCCATTCAAAGACCGTTCATACTTTAGGTTCTTGTGGAGATCATTAAAACAATCAGAAATACCACAGATATATGAATTCCAGAGAGTAGTCTTTGGCATGAATGCTTCTCCTTTTCTGGCACAATACATTTCTAGGGAAAATGCAAGGAGGTTTGAGCATCTCTTCCCAAAAGCTGCAAACACTGTTTGTAAATCCACGTACATGGACGATGGTATGGATTCTGTTCCAGAAGTGGATGATGGTATTGAATTGTACAAACAACTTACAGCCTTGTGGGGAAAAGCAGGAATGCGATCCAGGAAATGGTTGTCAAATTCTCCAGAGGTCCTCAGACACATACCAGTTGAAGATAGAACATCCGAGGTCAACTTGACACAGGATGAGTTACCGTCAGCAAAAACACTAGGTCTTGTCTGGCTAGCTCAAGATGATGATTTCTGCTTTCACAGTCCTAGGGTGGGAGAGAACTTGATACTCACCAAGAGAGGGTTTCTTAGAGAGATAGCAAAATTGTTTGATCCCCTTGGTTTTCTTGCTCCATTTCACATCAGGGCAAAAATTACAATGCAGAAACTGTGGTTGTCAGGTATGGACTGGGATGAAGTGGTTGAACATGATCTCAAAAAGGAAGCATCACAATGGCTCACAGAGAGAAGTCAGTTAGATGGATTACGGTTTCCAAGGTGTTTGAACCTTGATGACAGAACAACAAAACTACATGTATTTGTTGATGCATCTGAGGATGCATATGGTGCAGTCTTATATTCTGTCAATCTTAATGAAAACGGTGACAATTCAAGCCAGCTGGTAGCAGCTAAAAGTCGGGTTGCTCCTTTGAAGTGTGTAACCATCCCTCGACTTGAGTTAATGGCAGCTGTGTTAGGAGTTCGGTTGATGCTGGCTGTTTCGCATGCCCTTGAAATTAGTGGTTCCAATTCAGTACTATGGACTGATAGTCTTAATGTGCTGTGTTGGATCAAAAATCACAGCCGTTACTTCAAGTCATTTGTAGCCAACCGTATTGCTTTCATACAGGAGCATACTGATACCTCTCAGTGGAAGCATGTTCCATCAGAACTAAATGCTGCAGATATTATCACCAGAGGAACATCGGTTCAGAAATTGTCCACTGCATCTTGGAAAAATGGACCAGAATTTCTGCAGTGTGATGAACGCAAATGGCCTGAACAAACTGTGAATTTCAGGACATCGCATGAATCTGAAATGAAAAAGAAAGATACAAAACAATCTGTATCCCTTGTCACATTTGCTGATTCAGTTTGGTTACTGGAACCTTCAAGATTTTCCGACTGGAAAAGGCTTACACACAGTACAGCATGGGTGTACAGATTTATCAACAATGCTTCTGTTAAATCAGATGAAAGACAGATGGGTTGCTTAACCACAGAAGAAATTGCTGATGCTGAAAAGCACATCATTTGTAATGCACAAAAAGATGCATTCTCAAAAGATTATTTGGCGATAGCAAATGGAAAGCATGTTTCCAAAGGTAGCAAACTCATTAATCTTCATCCTGTTGTGGATGATGATGGTCTCCTTAGGTCTGGTGGCAGACTCAAACATGCAGATTATTTGCCTTTCCAAACAAAATTCCCAATTATTCTGCCTAGAAAACACTGGGTAACGAAGCTGATTGTCAAGAAGCATCATGAAGATGGCAATCATGTTCTTGGAACAAACCAAGTGCTTGCTGTTTTATCCTCTCGTTTTTGGATAATTGCCGGTCGTGAAGAGATTCGTGAATGGGAACGAGAGTGTTCACATTGTCGTCGACAAAAGGCAAAGCCAGCAGCTCAAATAATGGCGCCACTTCCAAAGATTCGTTTGAGGTACTCTCTTAGAGCTTTTGAGCAAGCAGGTGTTGACTATGCTGGGCCATTTCTAACGATTCAGGGACGTGGAAAATCCAGACAAAAACGTTATTTGTGCCTCTTCACTTGCTTAGCAACCCGAGCAGTACATTTGGAGATGTCATATGCTCTAGACAGTGATTCGTTTCTTAACGCATTCTACAGAATGGCGAGTAGACGAGGGCTACCCAAGGAAATCCTATCGGATAATGGCACTAATTTTGTTGGAGCTACAAATGAGCTGAAACAACTTGTTGCTAAACTAGATACAGATATTGTGAAGTCATCTCTGGCGAACAGAGGTGTGATCTGGAAATTTAATCCTCCTCATGCTCCAAACTTTGGTGGAGTTTTTGAATCAATGGTTCGGGCTGCGAAGCGAGCAATATATGCCATTCTTGGATCTGGAGATATAACAGATGAGGAATTGATGACATCATTTGTTGGTGCTGAAGGGCTTATAAATTCTCGCCCTTTGACATATCAAAGTGCTCACCCAAATGATGAAGTGCCTTTGACGCCAAACCATTTTCTACATGGTCAAATGGGTGGAATCTTTGCTCCAGATTCTGTAGATGTTACTCCTTTTAATCCAAGAAGAAGATGGAGAAGAGTACAGGAACTTGTACGTCATGTCTGGAAACGCTGGATGAAGGAATGGTTGCCTTCACTTCAGACAAGAAAGAAATGGTTTTCACCCAGCCGGGATCTACAAGTGGATGACGTGGTTGTCATCATATCACCAGAAGCACCTCGGGGAAGCTGGAAGCTCGGGATCATCACGAGGACATATCCAGGAACAGATGGTCATGTGAGAGTTGTGGACATTAAAACAGACAAAACTATAATAACGAGACCAGTCACAAAAGTTTGTCCTCTGGAATGGACACAAGGCGACAGACGGGAACAAAAGACAGAAAAGGCTGAAGAGGATGGGACGAACAGAAAAGAATGAAATGGGAAGGACAGATGAACAATACAGAGGACTGAACAGAAGAGGATGAAGAAATCAAAAGAAAACAGATATAGAAGAGGAACAAGGACATACGTGAGTGAAAAGGACATTCTGATTACTGACATTTACAGGAAAATGTTTGTGTTTCTCAAGGACTTCAGATTACATTTGTGATCGTGCGATTAAAAAGTGTTTCTTTTTCATGATGAACTTTAATTGAACTTTAATTGTTTCTTTTTCAGAAAATTGAACATTAACGTGTGATTGTTGTCAATGTTTATTGCTGGAAAATTGTGTTATGATTATTGTAGAATTATGATAGACATTGGACTATCATAGTGGGGGGAAATGAACAGAAGGATGACAAATCATTCAGAAACATTCGCGCGAACGCACCACTTGTTAAAGTGTGGTGTTCTGGACAGCACGTGGCGCACGGGCTGCATGCGCAAATGTGTGCGGCGGGGAACTCTGTCCCTAGCCTTGTCACTTGAACAGTCATGCTTGGTAGAGAGCAGCCATGTAGACGGTGGCTGCCTCTGACAGTGTCAAATCAGGGCACAATGGTCGGAATTAAAGTCAAATGAGGACTTTAATAAAACCAAATAAGGGTTTTTTCGTAGTCAAATAAGGACTGAAATATAGTCAAATAAGGACTGAAATATAGTCAAATAAGGACTGAAATATAGTCAAATAAGGACTAAAACATTGTCAAATAAGGACAAATCGTGGTAAATAGTTATTTTAGAAATTGTTTCTGAAATCGTGGGTCAATTCAAATATGGTGTAAATTTGTGTTTTACTTATTAAACAGACATTAACTTTAAGTTTTGTTGAGTTATATATTTTAGACTTCCACTGCGTATCAGTCCTTCACACGTGCGATGTCTCCTTGATATTCAGGAAGTTGTAAAGTTTACACTGTTTGCCTTTTCAAAACAGTAAGTCGACCCATGTGGACAATTCGGTTCAATTCCGGAGTATACTCATAATCTTTTCAATATCAAACAAGGAAGGAACATGTGATGTTTCCTTTACAGAAATGATCGTTTCCAAGGCAACACTTCGGATATAAGTTCAAATGAGAGTATGGTATATTTCTCAGCTGTTCACAATATTTTACATCTAAAACGTGACATAAAAATTAAGACAAGTTCTGAACTTTGCTATTTATGATATTTTATTTCCTACAGTTTTCGATTCCAAGGCAAAAAATTGTAACTCTTAACGGTTCAATATTTTCAGAAAGCTTTGTACATCAGGCAACTGGTAGAGTGGTGCGTTTTGCTATTCGGGAAATTATAGAGTGTGCATTGTGTATACATGAAACTGTAGAGTGGTGTTGTGTATACACGAAACTGTAGTGTGGTGTTGTGTATACACGAAACTGTAGTGTGGTGTTGTGTATACATGAAACTGTAGAGTGGTGTTGTGTATACATGAAACTGTAGTGTGGTGTTGTGTATACATGAAACTGTATTGTGGTGTTGTGTATACACGAAACTGTAGTGTGGTGTTGTGTATACACGGAACTGTAGTGCGGTGTTGTGTATACATGAAACTGTAGTGCGGTGTTGTGTATACACGGAACTGTAGTGTGGTGTTGTGTTTACACGGAACTGTAGTGTGGTGTTGTGTATACACGGAACTGTAGTGCGGTGTTGTGTATACACGGAACTGTAGTGTGGTGTTGTGTATACACGGAACTGTAGTGTGGTGTTGTGTATACACGGAACTGTAGTGTGGTGTTGTGTATACATGAAACTGTAGTGTGGTGTTGTGTATACACGGAACTGTAGTGTGGTGTTGTATATACACGGAACTGTAGTGTGGTGTTGTGTATACACGGAACTGTAGTGTGGTGTTGTGTATACACGAAACTGTAGTGCGGTGTTGTGTATACACGGAACTGTAGTGTGGTGTTGTGTATACACGGAACTGTAGTGTGGTGTTGTGTATACACGGAACTGTAGTGTGGTGTTGTGTATACACGGAACTGTAGTGTGGTGTTGTGTATACACGGAACTGTAGTGTGGTGTTGTGTATATATGAAACTGTAGTGTGGTGTTGTGTATACACGGAACTGTAGTGTGGTGTTGTGTATACACGGAACTGTAGTGCGGTGTTGTGTATACACGAAACTGTAGTGCGGTGTTGTGTATACACGAAACTGTAGTGTGGTGTTGTGTATACACGGAACTGTAGTGTGGTGTTGTGTATACACGGAACTGTAGTGCGGTGTTGTGTATACATGAAACTGTAGTGCGGTGTTGTGTATACACGGAACTGTAGTGTGGTGTTGTGTGTACACGGAACTGTAGTGTGGTGTTGTGTATACACGGAACTGTAGTGCGGTGTTGTGTATACACGGAACTGTAGTGCGGTGTTGTGTATACACGGAACTGTAGTGTGGTGTTGTGTATACACGGAACTGTAGTGTGGTGTTGTGTATACATGAAACTGTAGTGTGGTGTTGTGTATACACGGAACTGTAGTGTGGTGTTGTGTATATATGAAACTGTATTGTGGTGTTGTGTATACATGAAACTGTAGTGTGGTGTTGTGTATACACGAAACTGTAGTGTGGTGTTGTGTATACACGGAACTGTAGTGTGGTGTTGTGTATACACGGAACTGTAGTGTGGTGTTGTGTATACATGGAACTGTATTGTGGTGTTGTGTATACACGGAACTGTAGTGTGGTGTTGTGTATACACGGAACTGTAGTGTGGTGTTGTGTATACACGGAACTGTAGTGTTGTGTTGGGTATACACGAAACTGTAGTGCGATGTTGTGTATACATGAAACTGTAGTGTGGTGTTGTGTATACACGGAACTGTAGTGTGGTGTTGTGTATACACGAAACTGTAGTGTGGTGTTGTGTATACACGGAACTGTAGTGTGGTGTTGTGTATACACGGAACTGTAGTGTGGTGTTGTGTATACACGGAACTGTAGTGTGGTGTTGTGTATATATGAAACTGTAGTGTGGTGTTGTGTATACACGGAACTGTAGTGTGGTGTTGTGTATACACGGAACTGTAGTGCGGTGTTGTGTATACACGAAACTGTAGTGCGGTGTTGTGTATACACGAAACTGTAGTGTGGTGTTGTGTATACACGGAACTGTAGTGTGGTGTTGTGTATACACGGAACTGTAGTGCGGTGTTGTGTATACATGAAACTGTAGTGCGGTGTTGTGTATACACGGAACTGTAGTGTGGTGTTGTGTGTACACGGAACTGTAGTGTGGTGTTGTGTATACACGGAACTGTAGTGCGGTGTTGTGTATACACGGAACTGTAGTGCGGTGTTGTGTATACACGGAACTGTAGTGTGGTGTTGTGTATACACGGAACTGTAGTGTGGTGTTGTGTATACATGAAACTGTAGTGTGGTGTTGTGTATACACGGAACTGTAGTGTGGTGTTGTGTATATATGAAACTGTATTGTGGTGTTGTGTATACATGAAACTGTAGTGTGGTGTTGTGTATACACGGAACTGTAGTGTGGTGTTGTGTATACACGGAACTGTAGTGTGGTGTTGTGTATACACGGAACTGTAGTGTGGTGTTGTGTATACACGGAACTGTATTGTGGTGTTGTGTATACACGGAACTGTAGTGTGGTGTTGTGTATACACGGAACTGTAGTGTGGTGTTGTGTATACACGGAACTGTAGTGTGGTGTTGTGTATGCACGAAACTGTAGTGCGATGTTGTGTATACATGAAACTGTAGTGTGGTGTTGTGTATACACGGAACTGTAGTGTGGTGTTGTGTATACACGAAACTGTAGTGCGGTGTTGTGTATACATGAAACTGTAGTGTGGTGTTGTGTATACACGAAACTGTAGTGCGGTGTTGTGTATACATGAAACTGTAGTGTGGTGTTGTGTATACACGGAACTGTAGTGTGGTGTTGTGTATACATGAAACTGTAGTGTGGTGTTGTGTATACACGGAACTGTAGTGCTGTGTTGTGAATACATGAATAGCTGCACCAGACATTCAGTGACGCTTGTGAATTGGTTGGTTTGTTGTTTAACACCGCACTCAGCAATATTCCAGCTATATGACGGTGGACCAAACAATCTAGTGACTGATATCATGAGCATCAATCCACGCATTAGGCATCGATGACATGCATCAACTAAGCCAGTAAGCCTGACCATTCGACCCCGTTAGTCGCCTGTTACGACAAGCATAGTCACCTTTTACGGCAAGCATGGGTTGCTGAAGACCTTTTCTACCCAGGCTATTCACGGGTAGACTCTTGTCAAAATTATAATGATTCCAATAAGTGTATTATATAAACAAGAGGGAAAATATTTACGATACTAGTTCAGATTTTGCTTGAGGATACTTGTTATACACATCACTAACTATTTAACAACGTACAACAAACTATATATTAATCACGTATCGAGGGCTGCAATTCGCTTTTAAAAATGTGAATATTAACGTTATATAATTTTTTAAGATCTTTCTGAAACGTTAGGTCATTGAAATAAAGTTGATGAAAGTTATCGATACAGTTTATGTTGCGTTGTCATGGGATCATTTCCTCATCTGTAACGCTACATACATCACGCCCGGAGAGTAAGGTTGGCTTATCATTATCGATATGCCGTATTCATTAAAGGGGTTTCAGAGGAACGCTTGACAATACCGCCAGAAAACAAAGTACTATTCACTTTCATACCATATACCATGTCCTCCACGTGGAATACACATGAATTCACGTTTTGTCTGTTTGTTTGTTTGTTGTTTAACGCCTCACTAGGCAATATTCGAGCTATATTTCTTCATATTCCTATGACCAATCTGCCATGCAAACTTACTCTAGTACTATGTATTTTTGTTTGTTTGTTTGCTGTTTAACGCAGCAACCATCAATATTCCAGCAGTACGTTGGCGGTCTTTCAATGATCGAGGCTGGACCAGACAATCCAGGGACTGAAATCATGAGCATCAAGCTACGCAAATGGGATACGATGACATGCATCAACCAAGTCAGCGAGCCTGACCACCCGATCCCGATAGTCGCCTCATACGACAAGCATAGTCGCCACTTCGGCAAGCATGGGTTGCTGAAGACGTATTCACTACCCGGATCTTCCTGTGTCTGTATTCACGTACGGAATGGGAAATTTGTGAATGTACTATTTACGTTCTAGCCACGAAGATGTTGTTTAGTCCACAGTCCAACGTGCACTTACCTTCAACGTTCCCTTGGGCAAGAAATCACGTTGAATGAGGTTTCGCCGTGGATAGCCTTCATAATTCACGTCATGAAACATTTCTCTCCCGAAAAACGTTCATTGGTAGAGCCTGTTATTTATAGGAGGAATATCCATAAATATGTATCTTAGCTCGTTTTCATTTCGGTTATAAATAAATTATTTACTAATTATTACCTCTTTGTTTGAAATAAATGGACGCCAGTATGACGTCTGCTTCTATTCAAGGAGTCTGGAATTAACGCGCACCACAAACTCGTGCAACGGAAGTGCCCCCTGATTGGTTACATTCGTTATCACGACACCACGTGACAGTGCTGGCGAACACCTGCGTGAAATATACAACACCTGAAATCTGATATGGCATGTCAACCAATCCTGAGGGGCATGTGGTGTTATGTACCCTGTGTGTAAGTCTATGTCCCAGATGAGGGTTCCTAGGCTCACGCACAGGCTATATAGACAACGAATATATCTCATCGACATTCATTCAAACAGACCCTGAATACATGTCCGAAGTTTCACTCTGTTAAAAAAGGCTTTGAATCCGCCATTTTGACAGATGGCAGACGACGTAAACGAAACGAGTTACTTCCCTTTACCCAATGCATTCGAATAAAGTTAATAACGGTTAATTTCAGCTCAACGATACTTATGCGAGATATGCTTAGTTACCTATGGTGTGTTCCGATTGATTTCTTAGCTGGGTACATGAGCGGGCAACACACATGGAAAATAATTGCCCGCTCCGTAACCAAACAGAAGCTAGTATTTTAATGTAAGGTGAGATACTTGTTTATGTAAGTATTCTACAACGACGGAGATAGCTTCAAAGATATATTGCCATAAATTAGTGTCTTGTGGGAACTGACCCTGAAATTGAGTGGCCGATAAAAATAATAATCATACCTCCATGTCAGAATGATGAGATCTGATTGGTCCACGTGGTCTTGATAAAATACCATGTGTCCTGCCTAAAAGGGAAATAATTACTCAGCGGGTTAATTAATCCCTTATACCCCGCAACGAGCAAGTCAGGCTGCATGTGGATTCCTTGGGGGTAGAATAACTCTTTTATATTCCCGAGTCAATGAAAGTCAAGTGACATAGCGCAGGTTAACCTCAGCTCAATCGAAAGCTGTTTTCTATCAATTTTGAATTTGTTTTAATTCTTTAACAATATCATATTAAAACATGAGGATAAGATAAATTCGTTGTAGCGGGATCACTGGGGGTGCATGCCTCGGCTCGTGGTATAAAACCTAACACAGGACGCATAAAACCCTATGTACCCCTCGGGATCCTGCTACAGCTTATATAATTGACTGATAGATGTATATTGGAGATACCTCAGCAAAACCACACATATTTTCTGCTTTCTAAATATTTACTTTCTATACACAAGGCAGAATTCCAATCGGTTGAAAGATGCTGTACAGTGGTGCTTTTTTGTTGGTTTATGTGATATTAAAGCAACGAAATGTTCTCTGATATTTTTTTATCATCTCACAACATAAACGATCCCTGCCTATATCTAGCAATTGATACATGTATCGGCAAGCTCGACAAAGTTATTTTGTCATATGAAATAGCCTTTCCCTTATTGAAACATGTCGGTCACGGGTGGCCTCGTCGTTCTGACCTTCACATTTCACGATGGAGAGTTGCATCCCTTGGTACAGCCAAGGCAATATGATCGTGGGATCGATTCACCGAGTCGCTTAGTTACTATTATTCTTTGTTTGTTAGAACCATTCCCGTGCTCGTGGATTTCATCAAAGTGAAAACAAGTTCTAAGACACACCGTGATATAACTGAAATACTATATAGCGCGGTGTTGAACCCAACTCACGCACTCTGTGGCGAGACATATACTCAGCACTGGACCTTCAATCAAATATTATTAAGTTTATCCACGACATACATACGTAGTATTTTTGATTATTGCAACTGCAGCTTCAATAATCATTCACGTATTTAAAGCAAAACTGACTGCGAACTTTGTCACGTGGTGCCTTCCAATAGAAACAGTTTAATTTCACTGTGACTGTGTGTGAGGCTAAAGAGGAAATGTTTCTCGGGCATCGGCGCGTCACTTTAAGTACTGCGCGTCAGTTTAATGCCAAATAAGAAAATATTTTCAAATTTCCCGCCACATATGAATCACATACTCTGTTGCCCATAGAATAACATGCTTGACAACAGACGTTGCATTAAAGTTGGCTGGCCTGTGTATGTGAAACAGAAGGCTTTCTGTTTGCTGCTCAGGACCAGACACTTCCCACTCGAAACCGTCAGTGTGTGATTTTGCATCAAAATGTAAATATGAAATGTAGATTATATAATGAATTTAATGAGACTGTCCATTGTCAGTGGATGCCCAGCCTTGGCACAAACGCAGTATCTTAAGCGACATGATGGAGTTACTCGATCATTTTATTACCGTCTTCGCAATGCTTGTGGTTGTGACACTGGGGTCTATCCATGGTACGACCCAGAATATGAAGAGGGTGTGAACAAAGTGAACCATATACACATTCGTATAACATGTTTTTAACTTTTGATACCCAATTTTGATTCCCAGAAGCATCATATCCTAACATGTTCTAGGGTATCTTGAAGATGGCATATCTAATAACTTGGCCCATAAGTAACTATAGATATAAACTGAAAGGCAAAAGAAACGTCACTTCTGAAAATAATGATAAAACTTAACAGACACTGGCAGTTACATGTTCTGTGGTCAATAAACTCATTTAACGTTCTACTGCTTCTTTTTGTTGCCTTAAAGTCCATTTAACAATTGAGTTTAAAATGGAGTGCTTTGCCCAAACGCAGCCTACAAAAGTGCAATGGGACTCAGTTGCGGAAAAGTCTTGTCAAAAACATGATGCACGTGCATATCGTGGATGGTATGGGTATATATAAAAGACACCCAAAACTGTTAAGCTGGCTTTCGTTATTTCGATTCATCAGCCATGCCAAGATTATCAGGAAATGAGAGACAACAAGCGATCGGAAGACTGCAAGCAGGCCAGAGTGCAGAGGTCGTTGCAAATGCATTCAATGTCGACGTCAGAACGATATATCGTTTACAACATCGCCACAACACCACCAACACCACCGACGACCGACCGCGTAGTGGTCGTCCTAGAGTCACTACTTCCAAACAAGATCGGTTCATGATACGCCAACATCCGCAGAACCGCCAGCTTGGCAAACCATTGGCAACCACCAGCGTGCCTTGAGTGATCGTACAGTTAGACGTCGCCTAACTGCCAACAATATCTCGTGCCACCGTCCTGCTCGTGTACCCATCCTGAGAGATCGTCACCGACAGCCCCGACTGCAATGTGCCAGGCAGCATCAAAATTGGCGTCAACAGCAATGGAGAAGAATCATCTTCACTGATGAAAGTCGCTACTGTGTTTCAACGGCGGATGGCACGGTCAGGGTCTGGCGAAGGAGGGGCGAACGTTATGCTGATGCTTGTGTTATTGAATGAGACCAGTGGGGCGGCCCAGGCATCATGGTTTGGGGTGGAATCGGACTGAACCAGAGAGTGGGACCTGTGGTCTTTCAGAATATTGGTCCAGGCAGGGGAAATGGCATCACAGCTCTCTGCTACATTGACCAAGTCCTCAGACCCCATATTGTGCCTTTTTTTGCCCGTCATCAAAACTACACCTTTCAGAAGGACAACGCCCGTTCACACACTGCCAGAGTCACCAGGGACTTCCTCCAGCATCACAACATCCAAATCATGCCTTGGCCTGTCCTCAGTCCGGATTTGAATCCCATTAAACACTTGTGAGATGAGATCCAACGCCGACTCAACGACGTACGCCCAAGGCCGACAACTGCAGCAAAACTGCGTGTAGCGTTCCTGAGGATATGGGCCCATATCCCAATGGCCTTCATCAACAGGCTAGTCCACTTCATGTACAGGAGATGTGTGGCTGTAGTCAACGCCCGTGGTGGCCACACCAGGTACTGATTTTGAACCCCCCAGCTGTGATGTCTTCTGGTGCCTCCCCAAATTCACAATTCGCAAAAACATTCCCCAGACTGTTAATTTCATGTGGGTCAAACACTGACTTTCCCCGATGTCTTTACTTACATATATAAGCATTTGAAAATATAGATATTTATATGATACATCCACATGACGTTTCTTTTGCTTTTCAGTGTACATGGGAAACCTTCCGCATTCACCATATACCCTTAAGTTTTCTGTGCTAGATTTTACACCCAAGAACTTTTTACATGCATATAATTGTACTTTTTCAATGACATCCAAATGTTCTCGGCCCCACATTTCTGATCCATACAATAGAATGGGGCTTATTTTTGTATCAAATATTTTAAAGTAAACATCATATGTAATATTGTCCAGAACCTTTTAATATGCATACACAAATTCTTTTGGCTTGCAATGAAATGTTATGTGCATTCCTTGACTAAGTTATTGTAAGTGGTAAGTATTCATAAAATGGAACAACTTCTACAGGCTTCCCTCTATAAAGCCATTTTTCTTTTCTGGATACTTACCACCATTTTTAAAAACTACAACTTTGGTTTTATCCATATTTACAGTAAGTTTTGTCCCGTCACAATAACTCTCCAATACATGTATTTTCTTTTGCAAGCCAGGTATTGTGCTCGTTTAATAGTTTCGGGGTGTAGTTGTATTCTATCACTGCAATTATTTGGATTTAATATGCTAATTCATTTCTGAAAAGGAAAAAAAGGAAGGGACTTAATATACACCCTTGTCGGACAACCGTGCTACTTACAAAAGTATCCGATATAGCTCCATTGTTCCGGACACACACCTTCACATCTTTATATAGAGAACACAATAACTTTCCAATTCATCTACCAAAGTTGGATATCTTTTCAGCTTCTTTGATCCAAAGCTTGAATCCTTGAAATATCAAACTAATATGTCTACACCTTTCATCCGTGTTTCTGTTATGCCGATGAAGTCAAATGAGTTTAAATCATCGGTCAAGTCCTGATCAGTTAATTTATAATTAAGTCCTGATACATTCCAGGAAACAAATATTCTATTCTCAAATTTTACAATAATCGGCATCATCTGTCGGATCTACATGAGGCGTCCTGCAATCACGCTCGGTCTCGTCGCATCCCTAGTGGGTTGCTGTCCTGTCACAGGCCTTAGAGTGAGAACTCAGAAGTCGTGGTCCTGTGTGTGAACCTCCCCGTATATGTCCTTGTGAGGGTGATGTTCTGATGTTCTGTCTATCCCTTCTCTCCCGTCTGTGTCTCTGGAGTCTCTTGACTATCTCTCATCTCACTATCCTTCTTCACATCCTCCACAGATATCCCTCCTTTATAAAAGAACCCCTCTTATCTGGATTCTCACGACGTAACCTGCCTAGCTCTTGTCGATTGGAATATGTTAGGTCATTAGCCACACCATATCCCCTTTCTCTCAGGGTATCCCTAAATCCAAGTGTTTGGATTTTATCATCCAAATGGGCAATTTTCACTATAAGTGGGCGGGATTTATTTGTTGTTTTGATCGATATCCTGTGTGCACGTTCTAAGTCTCTATCAGCAAGTTCCTCATATGCAGGATTCTGTTGTCTGGCTCTATTAAATATGTCTAGTATCTTTTCCTTGCACACTTTATAAGATTCCTCTATTCCCTCTGGAACCCCAAATACAATCAAATTATTTCGTCTGCTCTGTCTTTCCTGATGTTCTACTCTGGAATCTAGGTCACAAATAATGTCAGACCAGTAATACAGTTCATCTTCTTTGTTGGATACTTTGTCAACATCTTGTCTGAGAATAACCTGTTCTTCTCTGTTCACACTGACTTCTGACTTCTGTTCTAAGTTCACCTCTGCCTTGATTGAATGAAGTTCTTCTCTCAAAGATCGTATGTCTCTTGATAATCTGTCTTCAGATTCCTTAATCTGATGTATAATTGCTGATTCCAATCCTGCGAAGTCCCCACTAGTATGTCTCGGGTTCGAATCTATGACACCGGCAACCAATAGCAGTGAAACAAACGGATGTCTCCTAACTTCATGCATAATGTCCTGTCTGTGGTATTTTAACAAGGTTGCTCTGTCCTGTACATTCATACATATCTCACCTTTGAAACCGAATCCAGTGTAGACATCGCATGTTCCATAGATGATGCAGTGATCAATCCCGTGGTCCATGTTGTGATAAGAACAGTTGTACACAACACAATCCTGTACGCCATTGTTGTGTCCACCGTTAAGGCGGACACAGAGGTGGAGGTGAAATCTTTCCACTTGCCTGTGAACTTGGGTCACAAACGTGCCGATCAGGGCTCTCCATACTTCAACACTTTCCCCATAGTGCTGGGTGTTCTTCTTGATGTATATCTATACCACAAAGTTGATTTTTTTCAAATTAATTTCCTCTCTGTATTGTACTCTCAAACATCAATGATCACTAGTTTATCTGTACCAGGGTTATTTATATTTAAAGTCCGCCGTTAACTGCCGGGCTAAAGAAAGTACACACATGTGAGGGTGGCTACAAATAACACAAACAAGGAACGGTTATTCCATGATGATGTATTTGATACGATAATCAAAGGCAATATCACACGCATCACATCAATGAGTATCTCACAGGTGACGTGCACACGACGTCACAAGGAACACGGGGCTCACAATTTCAAATCCATTTATCAAGTGTATACTTTCTTTTCCCATCGCCCATAGTCCATAACTTAATGGATTTAACACAACTTATAGTCACAAAGACAAAATCATCGAACACGAGTTGTGAACAAACATAATTTGTTCCAGTTTATCCTAAGGGACGCAACTCTTCTCCTATCGTTACGGGTTGTACCACGACTGATTGTATTCCGTATGATACAACTACGATATATTGCCATGTATAACTACCGTGGCCCATAAGGGACATGGAGTCTGTTTTTCAATGTTTTGATATTTCACTTACTTTTATCGTAACCTTTTGCAAATTAACACAATTTGTGATACAAATATAATCATACCCCATGTCCCTTATGGGCCACCGTATATAACAGTTGTGATTTTCATATGATATTGCAAATATACTCTGGTTCATTAGATAATATGAGAAACTATGTATGTCAATTTTAGCACGATGTATTCTGAGTGGTCACAAACACATGTGTAAACTATTATAAGGTTGTCAACGGACGTCAACGGATCACGTGGTTTAAGTTATGTCACGTGACACGAGGCAGCAACCAGGACGTGAGACGCCTTCAGAGAGGAGACGCGGCCATCGTAATATCGGTATGTCACGTAGTTAGATAACATTTCATCCACAAATATAGATTTTACATTCGCTAACAGTACATTGCTGCGTTACCTGTGTTATAATGTAAACCTGCAAGCACCTCGGTTTCAGCTGAACACAGAAAGTTTTATATCGATGCATGCGACAGGAGTCAACAATGATTACATCCATATATTTCTGTATCATGTAAGTTAGCAGCTGAATCTGAATCGCGGATTAATGATAAGATTTATTGTTATCAACGTAAACTAACACCTGGGAGAGCTTCTCGCGTCAAGCAAGATGTTGGTGTGATGTCCAAGTTTTGATCAGAGTTATGTCCCATTGAACAACATCCACACAATGTCGCGTGTATAATATATCCTCTTGTCTATGTGTATATAGGAGTGCGGTGGATCAATAGCAAGTACGTGTGTGCGTGAGTGAGGAAACAAACAATATTGAAATAGTAGAAAATACATACATACAATAAATACATGTTGAGGAGTTAATTGAAGTCAGTTTGATGTTAATGTTTTCACGTGGATTTTACCAAATAAATACATTCCATACAAAATAATCCAAACAGTCCAGAGTGGCCAGTGACCTTGAAAGACAAAGAATCAACCGCCACTTGATATCTTACAATATTCAGATCCATGCAACTCCCATTTTGTTGGGGAACCTATATTCCTTAACCTGTGATGTTTTTGTCAATGTCAGAATATAAATAATCCACATTCAGCAATGTTCAAGCCTGGCTATCTGTAAATAGTCATGTCTCGGCCCAGAATGAGCAGTAATTCCGACACAAAGTGTGACACAAAGCTGTGTTCACGCCATCCAATCCACGTTTTAGTTGCTTCTTACGAAGCACAGAATCATAGTGGTTAAATATGTTGTAGAACCTCCATGGACAGAATACAAAATGAAAGATCTATCAAATGTTTATGGAAGTTCATATGAAAATGTATCTTATTAAATATGATAGTGAAATAAAGAGTCACTCTGCTATGACGAAATATTGAACTTATCCTCCACTGACCCTACTATGACAAAGAGTGTGACACTATTGATATTTCACCAACATAAAAAATGCCTTTGTGTTCGTGGAAATTGGTCCATAACAGAAACGACAGTTGATCATGTTTTCAAAACATGGTATTCATTCATCATGTTCACTGCTCAGGGTAGAGTATGACAACAAGAGTTACCCCCCTTTACCCACAGACAGCACCACAGATATACAATGCAGTGTGTCGTCTCCTTTTCTCTCCCGTCTCACTGCTTGGAAAGATGTTACGTCTTTGGACGTCAGGGTTGATGCGATCATGTACATGTTTTATGATTATGTCTACAACACATGAATCTATACTTCATTTAGCTGTCCGATTTGCTTCAGATGGCGACCGCTAAGAAGCTCACAGAAAACCACCTCACCTGTGTCATCTGTTCTGAGGTGTTCACAGACCCAGCCACACTTCAGTGTCATCATACATTCTGTAAGTCCTGTCTGCTGAAATACACCTACACACAGCCGGAAGCAGTACAAGCCAAGTCCATCCCATGTCCCTCCTGTAGACAACTGACGAGTGTGACCAACCCTGACAGTCCAGTAGAGGAGTGGGTCAGTCAGCTGAAACCAAGCCATGTCATACAGGGGCTGATGGACGACTTTGGACCCGGCACAAGGGGTAATCAGCTTATTATTGTACTGCCTGACTAATATACCTTGGTTTGAGATATGTAAACACACTCACACGCGGACATAAACAAGCATTCGCTCATATAATGGCTTATTATGACTTCATGTCAATAGATTTAATGCAGGATAAGTATCTCACAAAGACAAACAAATTACCGATGAAATCTAATGTAACTCAAACATATAGTGCCATAACTAAGTAAAATTACATACAATGTATTCACCTACTCCTTGCTACTCGTCACTCCTTGTAAATGTTGTTTACAAGCTAGTAAATAATTGTTATGATTTTTATCTGTGGAGTTGATCTTAGTTGCGCGTATATCAGAAGCACAATAAGTTTTTGTGAAGAATTTTCTGGGACAATTTATTTTTTTCAATAAAATCCAAGGTGTTGAGGTGGATAATTATTTCAAAGTGTTCAAAGCAAATACCAAGACAAAAGAGCACATTCTTTGTCTAATGGATATTAGATCGGTTCTGTGGAATACCAGAATGTCAGCATTGTCGTCCTAACAAAAACAAGCAAAAGTGTCAATATTATCAAAAGCGCGACAATGCCACATAGACCATTTGTCGTCGCGCTTGACATTTTTCAAGGCCAAAGAATGTCGCATGGTAGCCCCATCAAAAATATGTAAAAAGGTGTTAATTGAATTAATCCCATGCGCCGGAAAGGTTATACTTCTTTTCAAACTCTGGTGGTCTTTTGTTAGCTCCATTGGTTCTAAAACCAAAGGAGCAATGGCTATGTGGGTTGTTTCTCGAAACTAAAACAGAAGTTAGCTCATATATCGTTATTGTCTGTGTCGGATTTCATAAACCAAACGTGTTATAACAGAAAGAAACAAACACTTTGCATTTCTATTTAATATAAATCTGGTCTCTGACATCTTTTCAAATCGATGAGGACACATGGTTGGCCTTGTCATTAAGACGGTGCAATTTGCAGAGCTGACCCTCCACTGTGACAAAGCACCTGTAACGTTAACATTTATAAACATCTTATTGTAGACTCTCCTGTCATTTTGGACTCCCAACTTAAATAGAGCTATACACCCGTTCTGGTTATGATAAACACTAGCTCAGATACTGACCAGGGATTCCTAAAGCAATAATATCTAATTACAACATGTGTTATGTGATATATTCGCCTTCATAATGGGCGTGTACCTTTATGACAAAAGTAACATGTTTAATGTTATTATATCCCTAGATAATGTCAGATTCTCATCATGTTTTATGACCAATGAAATCAAGAACATTTGCCTTTTCAGCTGTGGAGGAACATGTGTGCAGCGTTTGTACAAAACAAGGAAAGACAACTCCAGCCACTTCTTGTTGCTCTGTCTGCGATGTTGTGTTCTGTGAAGGATGTCTCCAGATGCACAACATGATGCCAGGGCTGTCTGATCATGAAGTCGCTCACTTGTCTGATCACACCAAAACAAAGGTCAAGCGTCGCTTCATGTGTCAAGTCCACAGAGATGAAAAGGTGAAGTTGTTCTGTAAGGACTGCAAGCAGGCAATATGCACGATATGCAGCAGTATAAGACACAGGGCATGTAAGGATGTTGATACAATAGAGAGCACCACCCCTCTTGTGAAGGAACAACTGACAAGCAAAATAGAGCGGCTCAGAATCAACATGACAGCTACTAATAATAACATAACCTGGAGAAAATCTACAATTCAAGATGTAAAGAGTAATTCACAAACCCTCAAAGATCAAGTCATAAAGACACGGGAAACAGTGATGCGTGCTATTTTAAGAAAAGAGAAGCAACTCCTTGGAGACATCGACAAAGCTACTGATGAACAATTACATGCGTTACAAGCAGATCTACAATCCCAGGAGATCGAGCTACAGATGTACCAGCAGCAGTATGAGTTCACAGCCAATGCTGTGACGTCCGACTGTGAGATGGACATGTATGCCGTCTATGAGTCGATGGGTGAGACGTCTCCAGACAACAGAGACACGGACAACAGGCCAGCAGCAGGAAGGGTTGTATTGACACACGACCTGGACAAGCTGAGTAAAGCAGTTGATGAGCTACAGCTGGGGGAGGTTCAAGTCGTCCATGATGTGTGTGACACCGAGTTTTCTCCTGTTCTACATCACACCATTGACTGCAAGGAAGATGGGGACGGGAAGGATCCTTCGGTGCGTGACGTCACAGTGTTGACTGTTGATGGCATCAAAGTAACGGTAGTTGCAGATTACAATAACAAGATACTCAAAACATATTACACATCAAACTTCAAATCCTTTCATAATCAGCTCCTGCTTTCTAATTATCCTTGGCAAATAGCCAAGTTATGTAAGATTCAGATAGCTGTCAGTGTTCCAAGCAGAATGGAAATAGTTACAGTGAATGTTACCCCAGATCCTGTATTACTGTCAACTATCAAAACAAGCAAGCAGTACTTCGCCCTAGCCTCTCTGAGTCCTTCACAGCTGGCGGCAGGTACAGATAGACAGTCTCACTCTGTGGACATATTGGACATGACAGGGAGGATACTGAGGTCTATCAACACGGGGGTGATAGGGAATCAAGACCACATCCACGTCACCAGGAACAACAACTTGATAGTCAGTGAAAGAGACGTAAAATCCCTTGTATCTGTGACCAGTGAAGGAGCCGCTGTTTTCACCTACACTCCCACAGGAGACAGAGCTCTGACATATCCTTGGGGTATCACAACAACCAGCACTGGAGATATCCTGCTTGTAGACTATGGCTCCCACAAGGTGATTCAGCTGACACAATCGGGGCAGTTTGTCAGAGATGTCCTCACACGCCAGGATGGTCTGGAACATCCTGTTGGTGTCTGTCTTGATGGTGACGGTCTGCTGTATGTTACGTCTGCAAGATATGTAAAAGTATTCAAATTCTGCCGGCGCTGAATTTTAAAATAGAGATAATTTTTATCTCCATGCACAGTTGAAGATATACAAAATTGACAACCGACAATGTCCAGATTGGCTCTTGTAAACGTAATTCCCCATGTCAGTGATTAAACCGAGGACGATCTTTCACGTGTAGAAATCTGACCTGATTTGTAAAGGACATTTGTTAAAGGAACGCATAGTGACAGGGTTCGTTCCGATTATGTTTCTAGGTTTGTCAGCGCCATACCCGTGCTCCTTGGTTTCACCAATAAGGGGATACCGTCTGAGACCTGCATCACTTCGGCTTTCCTTCCACATTAAGCTGACACGCCGTGATATAACTGGAATGCTGTTCAAAGCAGCGTAAAACCCAACTCACTCACTCACAGTGACAGAACTAAATGAGAAACCTGTTCACATAGTTGGGTATGGTTCAAGCCTTTAGATATCAGTTAAACAACATAGCTCGCCAAGGCTTCAACGTGTGCTGAACAAATATATAACACAACGAGCGTTCAGCTGTTTGTGGAGGCTATAGTAGTGCATGGATGCTTTGAGAATTGGTTTAGATGTGTCCTCATTGGTATCAGTTATTTGTACTGATGTATAGTGTTTCTGATTGGTTGAAGTAACAGTAAATATCCCTATAACATTAAACAACTCTATCTGGATACAAAAAAGGATATAAAAAATGTTTTGACGTTTGAATAGTTTAAATGAGGAAGATGTCTTTTTGTGATCTTGTCCGCTTCCAGAAACACCAGACGGAGATTTGAACTGTGAGAACAAGTCTAGCACACGTCCTTGTGTTGCATTTCAAACTTTCACTAGTTCATTAACACGAGGGCTGACTGTAAAGTTCAAAGCCTGAGTGGGATATCTCAATCGGATTGAAACAAACTTTTGCCACCAACAAGTACAATCATTTAATGAATCATAGACGTAAGATCTGCAACTGTAGTGTTATTATTGTCTTTGTACCAGACCATCTTGTGAACCTACACATTGAAATCACCAGCAATGGACAAAACTGGCTATATGGCAGTCATCGAGTACCTGCAACTGAAAGGGCTAAATCCAACACAGATACATGCTGACATGGTCTCCACTTTAGGGGATGATGCCCCTCCTTTTTCCACTGTAAAGAAGTGGGCTGCAGAATTCAAACGTGGCAGAGAGAACCTTGACGATGACCCGCGTCCAGGAAGGCCTTCAACAGCAACCATTCCAGAAAACATTACCCAGGTACATCACATTGTGATGGCTGATCGACGATTGACCACTCGACGTATTGCCAGTGTTGTGGGCATCTCTCATGAGAGGGTTGAGCACATTATCACCAACGAGTTGGGAATGACAAAAGTTTCTGCAAGATGGGTGCCAAACCTCTTGACAGCGGATCAGACACGTGTCAGATTGCTGACGTCCCGTGACAATTTATGCCGTTTTGAAGCAGAATCCGATGAGTTTTTGGTCCGATTTGTAACCATGGGTGAGACCTGGATTCATCATTTTCAACCAGAAACCAAATCTTTGGGATTCCAGGAGTATTCTGCTGATTCTTCTTGAAAAAGGCCAGCCTACCAATGGAAGTGTTATGCTGTTCTATGGAGACAGTTGCGTGAAGCTATCAAAGCCAAGCGACGGGAAATGCTCACTAAAGGAGTCCTCTTCCACCAAGACAATGCTCCTGTTCACAAATCGGTATATCAGCGTTTCAGATTGCTGACGTCCCGTGACAATTTATGCCGTTTTGAAGCAGAATCCGATGAGTTTTTGGTCCGATTTGCAACCATGTATGAGACCTGGATTCATCATTTTCAACCAGAAACCAAATCTTTGGGATTCCAGGGGTATTCTGCTGATTCTTCTTGAAAAAGGCCAGCCTATCAATGGAAGTGGTATGCTGTTCTATGGAGACAGTTGCGTAAAGCTATCAAAGCCAAGCGACGGGAAATGCTCACTAAAGGAGTCCTGTTCCACCAAGACAATGCTCCTGTTCACAAATCGGTATATCAGCGATTCATGATTGTGGTTTCCAACCAATTGACCATCAACTTATTCACCCGATTTGGCCCCGTCGGACTTCCACCTGTTTCCCAAGATGAAAAAGGAACTAGCCGGTCGCCATTTCCCCAGTAATGATGACGTCATTTCTGCTGAGAATGACTTGTTTAGGGTGGCTGAAGAAAATTTCTTCTTGACGGCATCCAGGCCTTGCAGCATCGCTGGCATAAGTGTGTAAACCTGGAAGGGGACTATGTGGAGAAATAAATGAAAACCATTGACTTGGTACGGGTCTTTCACAGTTAGGCTTAGAACTTTTCAGCCCGCCCTCGTATTTGTTACATGTCCTTTAAAAACCTCTATGCGTTATCACTGTGTGTAATTTCTGGAGCATCATTCATAACCTTTTCAATATCCAATTTAAACTTTGTAAACACGTCAGACAAGGGTGGAACAGGTGGTGTTTGCTTTACAGGAATTTGTAAACAAGTTATATGAACATATGTACATATGAGAGTAGGGTTATTTTTTCAGCTGTTCACAATGGTTCACATCTGAAACATGGCATAAAAATCAAGACAAGTTCTGAACCTTGCTATTTATGATATTTTTATTTCTTATAATTTTCGATTCCAAGGCAAAAATTTGGACTTCGTTCAGATGTAGTTTTAACGCATAACTCAAAAACGATTCAATATTTTCACGAAGCGTTGCTTGTACATGAGGCAACTGCTGGAATGGCGCCTTTTGTTATTCAGGAAACTACAGAGTGGTGTTGTGTATATAGGAAACTACAGAGTGGTGTTGTGTATATAGGAAACTACAGAGTGGTGTTGTGCACACATAAAACTATTAATGACATTTTGTATATGCGTGAAACGATATTGTGACATTTTGTATATACGTGAAACTGTATAGTGACATTTTGTATATACGTGAAACTATATAGTGACATTTTGTATATACGTGAAATTACATATGGCCTATGTGTATACCTGAAGCTACATATGCCTTTTATCTATACACGAAGCCATAGTGTCCTGTTGTGAGTGAAATTTTACTCATTCACTTCACCTTTACTTCCCACTGACTTAAACGGTCCCTTATTACAGCTTTGTCCAAAATGAAGGCACTGATTCGGTTTGTCACTGCGTTCCAATCATTTAACATCATCATAATTACACTGATACCAGGGTGCGGCTGGATTTGGATGATCAGCTTCACTGCTTTCTTGGGTTTTTTATATTTATTTAATTAATATATTCCAATATTTTGTCTATGATTAGTGAAAAATTAAAATGGAGATGTTTTTTACACATATTACTCATATAACAAACTTCAAAACCTACACATACCTGAACGGTCTCTGTCTCTGACACACGGGACATGCCACGCCTTTTGCTACTGCCTGGTGTCAGTTGTGAAGAATAAATAGCTTATTAAAGTTTAATTCCATGTTGTTGTTTTTATCGATGAAACTGAGAACACGTGTTTGAGTCCAAAATTTAAGCGTTGTTTTTTTCTGCAAATACTTTATCACAACAGGTTTGGCCATTGTCTCAAAGGTCACAAAGCCCTATATATTTCCCAGCAAAACAATCTGCTCAAATGACTAAAAGTTTTGTAGATATACCCCTCTGACATCATGTTATATCCACAACAAAATATTTCACTATAACCCATGTTCTTCTAAGTGTGGTAAGGGTGCACGGGTGGCCCAATCGACTGAGGCGCCGCGATTCGCTGTGCAGAGTTACGTCCCTTGGGCACGCCAGAACCATATAATTGGGGGTTTGAATCCCGGTTCGACCCGTTTATGTTTCTAGGTTTGTCAGCACCATACCCGTGCTCGTGGGTTTCACCGAAGTGGTAAACGTCTGAGACCTGCATCACTTTCGGGCTTTATGTTTGAAAGCTTTCAAATATAGAAGAGGGCACAATACAATGACGATACAAATGACGATAAACCTGAATTTTATAAGCTTTTTTTTTAAAAATGGCCGAATTTGTCAATAGTTCAACGGTAATTTGGAATTAAGTGTTAAACCCAAATATAGATCTTGAAAACTACAAACATGTAAATAATCCAAAAGCAAGAAAAGTATTAATGGATAAAACACAAGAACTAGATCTTCTGGATGTTTGGAGACAACTAAATAAAGATGCGAAAAATGTACGTGGTGGAAAAAAATCCCCGCCAACAAGCAAGGTTAGACTTCTTCATAACCTCACAAGATTTATTAGATATGACAATAGATTCATCAATTTTGCCAGAATACAAATCGGATCACTCCGTTATTTCCCTTACTCTAACAAATGCTGGAAATAAAGATAGGGTAAAGGATATTGGAAATTTAATACCTCTCTTTTATATCAAAAACATTATATTGATCTTGTCAAAAATACAATTGCAGAGACTAAAAATGAATACAAAGACAAATCTTCTTTTAATGATAACATTGTTGATGACGAAGATTTGAAATTATCAATAAACGATTCTCTCTTCCAAGAAACATTGTTAATGAAAATTAGAGGAAAATCTATCTCTGTCTCTTGATGAACCCTTACAAAAAAAAAGAAATAGAAGTAGTCCATAAAATGAAAAGAAATAAATCCACAAGTATAGATGGGTTCTCAGTTGAATTTTGAATTTTTTTCTGGACAGATATCTGTTTGGGTTTATAGATTTATAAAGGATACCTTTGAGAATAATCGACTGACACTAACTATGAAAAGGGGTGTTATAACTACCATACCTAAACCCAATAAATACAGAAGAATACTTAAAAATTGGAGACCCATTACTCTATTAAATACTTTGTACATAATCCTAAGTTGCTGCATAGCAAATTGTATTTGAAGATCATTGCCAACACTAATACATGAAAATCAAACAGGTTTTATATCAGGGCGATGTATCAGCGAAAATATTAGGCTCCTATCAGACTAAATGATAATGAATACAAAATTTATCAATATGCTGATGATACAGACTTATTTTTAGATGGATCTGAACAAAGTTTATGTATTGCGCTTAATATACTTGATACATTATAAAATGTCTGGTCTAAAGATCAATATTAACAAAACTAAGGTCCTATGGTTAGGTTCTACGTCAGGCAGTAGTATTAAATATTGTCCACACAAAAAGTTAGACTGGCACAATGGTAATTTTGATGTACTAGGTATGACCCTAAATGTTGAATTAAATGACATTTGGTTAATTAATACCCGTAAGAGACTAGAAAATATAAAACGATTATTAGCAAACTGGAGAAGAAAACAAACAACCTTCAAACGAACCGCCTACCTTCAAATAGTTGTGTGGTCTAATGGCTGGAGTGTCTGACAACTGATCAAGAGGTTGTTGGCCTGATTCCTGTCATCCATAATGAACACGTTTCATTTCTTGTCTTTGGTTTTAGATCATCGAAAGTTTGAAACACAAAGTCCAAACTACATGCTTCTCTACTTATTAGATCGTACCCAGGAAAAAGTAAAACCTCATAAGATGAGGTCTTACTAAACAAGAGTACAACCTCCTTAGAGGTTATGGCGAAAAGACACACATTCAAAACAATGGCCTATTTCCGTGACATATACGTTTGTAACTCTGTATCTCTTATGTTTTCAATAATAAAAACTTTACAAACATAAATGTCCCATCTCCCTCTTCTCCTTGGGCAACAATGTGCACGAGGGACATTAAATTAATAGTTTTGTGTGCAGCCCATTGTAATATGTTTCTCTGGTGAATATGTTCAGATAAGATAGGGAGCACGGGTGGCCCAGTCGTCTAAGGTGCGTCGATTCGCTGTGCAGAGTTGCGTCCCTTGGGCACGCCAGAAACCTATGATCGTGGGTTCGAATCCCGGTTCGACCCGATTATCTTTCTAGGTTTGTCAGCACCATACCCGTGCTCGTGGGTTTCACCGAAGTGGTAAACGTCAAAGACCTGCATCACTTCGGGCTTTCCTCCCACATTGCACTGACACGACGTTATATAACCGGAATACTGTTAAATGCGGCGTTAAACCCAACTCACTCACTCACTCTTCTTGGGCAACGATGTGCACGAGGAACATTAAATATATAGTTTTGTGTGCAGCCCATTGTAATATGTGTCTTTGGTGAAGAGATGTAATATTTGATTGCATTAAGTCGGGTGAGTTTGTGTTCCTCAGAGTACATGTATACGAAGGTACGTTAATGCAGCAGCGATGTCTATCTTTCCGTAACTATCACATCAAATCAAATGTCTAAATTATGTATTTGTTTGTTTGTTGTTTAACGCCGCACTCAGAAATATTCCAGCCATATGACGGCGGCCTGTAAATAATCGAATCTGGACCAGACAATCATTAGCATCGATCCACGCAATTTTCGATAATTGGGATACGATGACATGCATCTACATTGTCAGCGAGCCTGACCACCCGATTCCGTTAGTCGCCTCTTACGACAAGTATAGTCCCAAGCATGAGTTACTGAAGACCTATTCTACCCCGGATCTTCACGGGTAATGTCTAAATGAACTTGTAGTAAGCGTGCTGCCCGCCGTCCGTCTTCCGTCAGTTCTATAACTGTCAAATTCTTCTAACCGGCAGAAGGAAATGAACTTCAGAAATCTGCCCCGCCCTCCCTTACGTAATGTTATCTCAAACATTACAGTTAAAATTTGGTACGATTAGATGGAGATTTGTTCATTCCAGTCAAATTTAAAATGCATTTATCTCTTTATAAACTGGTAAAAATCATAGTACATGTGTTAAATGAGAGTGAATTTGATGTAGCGGCTCTTCGAAAACGGGTACGGCGCTGACAAAACTAGGAACATAATCAGGGCGAACGGGGATTCGAAACCTCGATCATTTCCTGGTACGCGTAAGGGACGCAACTATGCTCCTGTCGATACGGATTGTACCACAATAGATTGTATTCGATGTGATACAAATATGATATATTGACATGTGTAACAGTTGTGCTTTTCATATGATGTTGGGGGGCGGTCGGGTAGCCTAGCGGTAGCTCGTCACGCCGAAGACCCCGGGCTCGATTCCTGACATGGGTACAATGTCTGAAGCCCATTTCTGGTGTCCGCCGCCGTGATATTGCTGGAATATTGCTAAAAGCGGCGTAAAACCATACTCACTCACTCAATATGTTCTGGTTCATTTGTTTAGAAATGAGAGACTATTGTTTTCCTGAAAAGGTTTTTAAAAATCACTAGATCATATGAAAAATTATGTATGTACATTTTAGCACGACCTATTCTGAGTGGTCATTGATATAATAATTTTCCTTATATTCTTAGAGCATAAGAAGGGCGATAGGGGCAAGATGGGACATTTCAAACTGGACGTTTTTTTCTTAGTAGTGCGTAATGCCACCTCGATTTGTCAAACATTTATTCACTCGACGAGGCATACTGTGTATGAGTCTCCCAATAGCGATTTGAGGGCGTCTGTTCCACTCCTCTTGCAGGCCTTGCCAAGTTCAGCCTACGTGGTCGGCGGCCTATGACGTTGACACACACGTCTCCCTCTCATGTCCCAGTCTCGTTCAATGAAGGAAACATCTGGACTCTAAGCTGGCCATGGCATTCAATAGATGTTGCTGGAGATGAGCATGGACGATTCGTGCACGAGGAGCGCGGGGGTTGTTCAGTAATTCAGAATGTTGTCCCGATAGTACTGTCCAGTGCTATTCTTTGCACAAAATGGAGTGGTGTTCGCTCAATCATACTGATGCCAAGCCACAATGAACCGATCCATCACCAAATCTATCATGAGGTCTCAGGTTGATTTCTAATCGTCTGTCCCATTTGACCTCTATTTCGTTGAGCCTTGTTTCTGGTCAGTCGATCTTGTACTCTTGTCGTTGACCTGGAACGCCATGAACGGGGTCGATCGTCAACAACTTGGGTTTGATGTACCTGTTCCATAGTCTGCTAATCACAGACCCTGACACATTGAACGTATTGGCCACTGCAGGCTGACCGCTAGTTTCCAGCACGCCAATAGTCCGTAGGCAATCTGCGTGTTGCAGACGCCGTATCGCGCGTTCGTACACAAACAATGAATGAAATAAATCACAATTGTATGATAAGCAGAATCATTGAGATTGACAGAAATAATGGTCCACGGAGATTAATCGGCCTTCCCTGAAAGTGTCAAAATCAGGAATGACACCCTTCGCACGTATGGGTGCCTCTGAGTGTAGCATGTGCAAACTATAGAATGTGTTTGGTGTAAATTTGTGCAGACATAAACGTTTTTCTTTGAGTGGCATTTAGAAGTTGGAATGGTAACTAAGACAAAAATGTTATGGATGAGCAACTTCTTTATTACAATTGGGCGACGTTTCGGTGTAGATTCTATCACTTGCTTGATAACGGTGTTAGAATGTACACCGAAACGTCGTCCAATTGTAATAAAGAAATTGCTCATCCATAACATTTTTGTCTTAGTTACCATGATGTTATGTTTCATGATCCCCTATGTTTAAGAGCGTGTATACTGTGTAGAATTCGTAGGGTATCATTTCGAATTTGAGTTGGGCGGTGGGGTAGACTAGTGGTTAAAGCGTTCGCTCGTCACGTCGAAGACCCGGGTTCGCTTTTCCATACTCTTCCATAGACTTAAGATAGTCACAGCGCTAAGACAGCTTTGTGCAAGTGGGCCCAAGTGTCCCCCGCCGTGATATTCCTGGAATGTTGTTACAAGCAGCGTAAAACAATACTCATTCACTGGAGTGACAGCCTACCATTTGTATCAGAATGTTTTCAACGGAGTAAACGTCCATGATGAGAATTGATTTGTTTTTCATCCTCAACTCTATAGAAACACAATGGAGAAACTCCACATCGGAATGTTGCAAGAGCGCTTCTTTAACTTCTTGGGAGAATAGTTCTAACATTATGTTCAGCCCAGTATTGTTATTTAAAGGCACAGTAACTCCACATCGGAATGTTGCAAGAGCGCTTCTTTAACTTCTTGGGAGAATAGTTCTAACATTATGTTCAGCCCCGTATTGTTATTTAAAGGCACAGTAACTCCACATCGGAATGTTGCAAGAGCGCTTCTTTAACTTCTTGGGAGAATAGTTCTAACATTATGTTCAGCCCCATATTGTTATTTAAAGGTACCGTAATGCCTCAGTATATTTCGTCCATTCCCTCGTTTACTGTCTGTAACACTTCTCTCCTCCAGCTAGGTATAAAATTGTCATACATTATTCTTTGTTTGTCAGACCCAAAATGGTGACTACAATATGATCTGAGGGGGAAGCGAAAGCAGACCGAGTTTGTGTTTCATGCATTTGAAAATTGAAAGAACTGTTAAATTTAATTATGCCTGTCAACCATCACTCATTCCTGCAACAGTTTATAAAAAGTAATCAGCGGCTGTCTAGTTTTATGTAAAAATAAATTTGTTCAATGAAGACTGGGATAACAAATACATTTGCAACCACATGACCCCCACCATGTTTGAAATGTTGTATATTTGAGCCGAAAAAGCAAATATATTGATTTTCAAAGATAAGATTTCATTTGTACATTTGTAAATGTTTTAAATCAAATTATATTTTTAAAAATAAAATCATGTAGCGGTATTCATTGTGTGCTGACAAAGCGCCGGTAGAAAGTTTTGGATATAATATCGCTAACTTAGTATATTTTCAACTGAAAAGCAAACATATGAAAAAAAACTGGGAAACAGTTTCGTTTGCTTCTCATTTTATGTTATTGGTGGTTTTAACTGGTACAGTAGTCGTAACCTGTATGGAGATGCTCAGGAGGTATTACTGGATAGTCTTAGGGTCCTGAGCGACTCCGTGATCTTAGTGCTAAGATGATCGTAGCTCCCATACTTTAACAAAGGCTTACGACAGTGTGTGTGTGTGTGTGTGTGTGTGTGTGTGTGTGTGTGTGTGTGTGTGTGTGTGTGTGTGTGTGTGTGTGTGTGTGTGTGTGTGTGTGTGTGTGTGTGTGTGTGTGTGTGTGTGTGTGTGTGTGTGTGTGTGTGCCTGCCTACCGCTAAGATTGCTTTGTTGAACAAGGACTATGATCATATAACCGTGTTTTTTTATGGAATCATTGTTACTAATGTGTAGATGACCTTACAAGGAATGTTTACACGCCCTGACCTTGTGGACATGTGCCTTCCGTGTGTGGGTGTCTGGATCCGCAACTCGGCCTCAGAAAAGTGTTCTCAAAAGTAGGGGTCCAATCCATTACTTCATACGTGGGTACAAGATATAACTTTGTCGTGCTGCCCAGAGCGACTCCGTGATCTTAGTGGTAGGCATATATATGTGTACGTGTGTGTGTGTGTGTGTGTGTGTGTGTGTGTCTGTGTGCGCGCGTAGGGGTGTGTGTGTTTGTCTGTGCGTGTCTGTGTGCGCGCGTAGGTGTGTGTGTGTGTGTGTGTGTGTGTGTGTGTGTGTGTGTGTGTGTGTGTGTGTGTGTGTGTGTGTGTGTGTGTCTGTGTGTGCGTGTCTGTTCCTGCCAACCGCTAAGATTGCTTTGTTGAACAAGGACTATGATCATATAACCGTGTTTTGTTATGGAATCATTGTTACTAATGTGTAGATGACCTTACAAGGAATGTTTACACGCCCTGGCCTTGTGGACGTGTGCCTTCCGTGTGTCGGTGTCTGGATCCTGTAACTCGGCCTCAGAAAAGTGTTCTGATGTCTGGCTCTATTAAAAATGTCTAGTATCTTTTCCTTGCACATTTTATAAGATTCCTCTATTCCCTCTGGAACCCCAAATACAATCAAATTATTTCGTCTGCTCTGTCTTTCCTGGTGCTCTACTCTAGACTCTAGGTCACAAATACTGTCAGACCAGTAATACAGTTCATCTACTTTGTTGGATACTTCGTCAACATCTAGTCTGAGAATAACCTGTTCTTCTCTGTTGACTTATGTTCTTAGTTCACCTCTGCTTTGATTGAATAGAGTTCTTTTCTCAAAGATCGTATGTCTTTTGATTATCTGTCTTCAGATTCCTTAATCTGATGTATAATTGCTGATTCCAATCCTGCGAAGTCCCCACTAGTATGTCTCGGGTTCGAATCTATGACACCGGCAACCAATAGCAGTGAAACAAACGGATGTCTCCTAACTTCGTGCATAATGTCCTGTTTGGGGTATGTTAAGGTTGCTCTGTCCTGTACATTCATACATATCTCACCTTTGAAACCGAATCCAGTGTAGACATCGCATGTTCCATAGATGATGCAGTGATCAATCCCGTGGTCCATGTTGTGATAAGAACAGTTGTACACAACACAATCCTGTACGCCATTGTTGTGTCCACCGTTAAGGCGGACACAGAGGTGGAGGTGAAATCTTTCCACTTGCCTGTGAACTTGGGTCACAAACGTGCCGATCAGGGCTCTCCATACTTCAACACTTTCCCCATAGTGCTGGGTGTTCTTCTTGATGTATATCTATACCACAAAGTTGATTTTTTTCAAATAAATTTCCTCTCTGTATTGTACTCTCAAACATCAATGATCACTAGTTTATCTGTACCAGGGTTATTTATATTTAAAGTCCGCCGTTAACGCCGGGGTAAAGAAAGTATACACACGTGAGAGGGTGGCTACGCATAAAACAAACAAGGAATGGTTATTCCATGATGATGTATTTGATACGATAATCAAAGGCAATATCACACGCATCATATCAATGAGTATCTCACAGGTGACGTGCGCACGACGTCTCAAAGAACACAGGGCTCACAATTTCAAATCCATTTATCATAGTGTATACTTTCTTTTCCCATTGCCCATTACCATAGTCCATAACTTAATGGATTTAACACAACTTATAGTCTCAAAGACAAAATCATCGGACACGAGCTGTGAACAAACATAATTTGTTCCAGTTTATCCTAAGGGACGCAACTCTTCTCCTATCGTTACGGGCACTCGTGAAGAGCAACCTCCTCGTGGTGAGTGCTGGGTAACGCTAATCGCTCTTCCCCCGTGTGGAACCGGGGCAGAATATTTCCACAGCCTCCCATTGCTGGTCGTATGAGGCGACTAAAATGGGCAACCTGTTTGCCGTGGGTTGCGTCCCTGTGTCGGCGGAGGACGGGAGTCTGGTAGTTGAGGGCACTGGTTCCTGGAACTGTGTTCTTTTGCCCAACACACTACTTCGACCCTTACTTCGCCTAGACGGGTGGTAAGATGGGCCCGGTCTTATCAATCGGCTGGTCATGCCAGGCCCTGTGCATAAAATTGTATTTGCACACCTGTGTTGTATTTTAATGTATATGTTGGTCTTGGTCATGTTAAACTTATATGTACTCACAATTTGTGATGGAATTAATTGCCTAGAGTCTTATGCCAGAAGGCGGTGGCTCATGGGCCAATCTGGTGATGTTGACCTCCGAGTAATGTATGTCTCCAATTTCTTGTCTAGGGCAGAACCAGTCTGACATTAAATTGGTAGATAAATATAGCTATTCGTGTCTTATTTGCTGGAGTATAACAACCCTGTATCCCTGGTGTTTGCATTCTGGATATCCGGTGCAATGTAACACTGTCCTTGTTGACACTCCATGGTGGGTGGGGAGCAGGGTTGCTGAATACTTTTCTTTCACCATGGCTTCTAATCATCCTGGTTCAAAGCGTAGACATATAGAATTAGGCTCATCTGATGAGACAGTTGCAAATATTGATTCTTGGGCTCGTTTCCTTGTGATCGAGGCTAAAGATCATGAACCAATCAAACTGAACCCCTTTGCCATTTCTAAAGCCATTCAAGGATATTGTGGAGAGGTTAAAAACGTGACACGACTTCGCTCTGGCTCCCTTCTTGTTGAATGTGTAAGGAAACAACAATCAATCAATCTGTTATCAATCAGTCAATTTGCCAATATTGAGGTTGTTGTTTCTGAGCACAGGACACTCAACTCCTGCCGAGGCATTGTCCGTGACAGGACTCGTTCTTTGTCGGACATGTCTGAACAAGAAATTGCTGAAGAGCTTCAAACTCAAGGAGTATCTGCTGTTAAACGTTTCTCCCGCAAGAAGGACGATTCAACTTTTGAACCAACAAATACGTACTTGTTTACGTTTGCCAGATCTTCTATCCCACAATCAATTAAAGCTGGATACGTCAACATCGGAGTGGAGGTGTATGTCCCCAATCCACTCCGATGCTTTAGATGTCAACATTTTGGCCATGGCTCTAAGTCCTGTAATCGTTCTGTGGTTTGTCAACGCTGTGGCGACAACCATGAGAGTACTGATTGCCAACAAGCCCTCAAATGTGCGAACTGTGATGGCAAACATATGGCTTCCTCCAAATTCTGCCCTATTTGGCAAAATGAATCAAAAATACTTAAGATAAAGTGTGAAAAAAACATTACTTTTGGAGAAGCAAGACAACTGTTTAAGTCTCAATCACCACCTCAGTTGACACTAAATTACTCTGCTGCTGTCTCAAAGCCAGTCCAATCTTCATCTGTCTCGTGTCAGACAGAGTTGACATGGGTCCAATCTGATCGACCCCTGGCGACTGCTCCTGCCATCGAGTATGACAAATCTGATGCAAAAACAACAGCACCACCTTCAACTTCTCAGGCAGCGAGTCAGACTCCACCTGAACCAACAACAACTGCAAATGTCAAGCGGTCAAATCGGGAAAGAAAAAAGTTGGGTAAAAAACAATTACCAAGGAATCCCTCTCCTTCAGAGGTACCTCTTCAAAACTCCTATAGTGCTCTGGACATGGAAGTAACACCATCGTCTGAGAATTCTGGTAGGAGTTCTTCCTCCTCACTTTCGCGTGAGAGATCCCCTATTGAACCACCATGATTCATTCGCCTAATATACTTCAATGGAATTGCAGAGGACTAAGAAAGAATTTTAATGACTTACAATTGTTAGTACAAGATTATAACCCGTCAGCATTATGTCTCCAAGAGACTTATCTTAAGCACACTGATACGTTTGATCTCAGGCAGTACAACTGTCATCATTCATTTTCTCCTCCAGGTGATAAAGCGACCGGAGGCTCTACTATTTTAGTCCGGCAGAACGTCATTCACAGTCCTGTACATTTAAATACTAATCTTCAAGCTGTAGCTATCCGTATTACTTTGCACATTGCATTTACTTTGTGCTCTTTGTATATCCCACCTTCATCTGCTCTTCGACAGTCTGATCTACAGAATCTATATGATCAGCTCCCTAGGCCCTGCATCATCATGGGCGATTTAAACGGGCATAACCCTCTGTGGGGAAGTGCAAGTACAAACAACAAGGGGAGAGTTATTGAAGATTTTGTTTCCGATAATGGTTTATGTCTATTTAATGATGATTCAAACACCTACTTACATCCTGCTACTGGAACCTATTCTGCCCTTGATCTGTCCCTCACAGATTCAGACATTTACAATGAATTTGATTGGTCTGTGCATGACGACCTGTGTGGAAGTGATCACTTCCCTACTGTCTTAAAAACTGTAACATCGGATGCTGACCTGACTTCATCACGATGGAATTTTAGCAAGGCCAACTGGTCCTTGTATGAAAATTTATGTGTTGATATATTACAACCTGACAACTTCATACATGTACCTGATCCCATCCAGTTATTTTCGAATCAACTCAATGATATTGCTGACAAAACAATTCCTAAGTCCTCTGCAACTCCTCATCTTCGTAAACCATGGTTTAACTATGATTGCAAACAAGCAAGAAAGTGTAGGAAGAAAGCGGAAAAATATTTTCGCCGACATCCAACAGTTCACAACTTGAATACTGTTAAAATTACTAATGCCAAGGCACGACGTGCTTATAAACAAAATAAGCGTCAATCGTGGAGGAACTATGTCTCAAAACTTAATTCACGTACACCCATTTCCAAGGTGTGGAACATGGTTCAACGAATAAAAGGCAAAGGTTCAAAATCTTCTGTACATCATCTAAAAGAAGGTGACAGATTAATAACTGATAAATTAGATATTGCAAATAAACTTGGCGAAACTCTTGCCAAAAATTCTTCATCAACAAATTATATCCCTGCGTTTCAGAAATATCAGAAACAACAGGAAAAGAAAAAAGTTAATTTTGATTCTGCTAATGGTGAAGATTACAATGAAGTATTTTCATTGCATGAGCTACATACCGCTCTTGAGCAAGCTCATGATACTGCAGCGGGTGCTGATAATATCCATTATCAGTTATTGAAGCATTTGCCTGAATCATGTCTTGAGACACTTTTAAATATATTTGACCAAATATGGACTTCAGGGCATTTTCCTCCTTCGTGGCATAATGCCATTGTAGTCCCCATCCCAAAACCTGGCCGGGATCATACAGATCCCTCAAATTATCGCCCTATATCGTTAACCAGTTGTGTTTGCAAAACCATGGAGCGAATGGTGAATAATAGATTAGTTTGGTATCTGGAAACCAATAACCTTCTCACAAATATTCAGTGTGGTTTCCGGAAAAATAGAAGTACTATTGATCATTTAGTACGGTTAGAATCCTTTGTTAAAAATGCTATTGTTAATAAACAACACGTGGTATCCATTTTCTTTGATCTTGAGAAGGCATACGATACTACCTGGAAGCATGGCATTCTGAAGGATTTACATGATTTTGGCTTGAGAGGTCGTTTACCTCATTTTATATCTCAGTTTTTAACAGACAGGCAATTTCAAGTCCGAGTGGGTACAACCCTGTCTGATCATTATTATCAGGATCAGGGTGTCCCACAAGGCAGTATTTTGTCTGTCACACTATTCAGTATAAAAATTAACAGTTTGTCAAAAGTTTTAAATGATTCAGTTGATGGATCCCTTTTTGTGGATGATTTGAATATCTCTTGTCGTGGTAAAAATATGCACACAATAGAAAGGCAATTACAATTATGTCTCAATAAAATTCACAAGTGGTGTCTAGAGAACGGGTTTAAGTTTTCCAAATCAAAAACTAACTGCATACATTTTTGCAGGAAATATAAACCGCATAAAGATCCTGAGCTTTTTCTAAATGGCACCCCTATCAAAGTTGTGAAGGAGGCCAAGTTCTTAGGACTTATTTTCGATAGCCATTTAACATTTTTACCACACATTAAATACCTTAAAGCTAAATGCCTGAAGGCACTTGATTTGTTGAAAGTCGTTTCTAATTCAAAGTGGGGAGGGGATCAGACAACACTCTTACACTTGTACCGATCCCTGATCCGTTCAAAACTTGATTACGGCTCCATCGTCTATGGTGGAGCCTGTAAAAGTAATTTAAAAAAACTTGATACTATACATCACCAAGGACTGAGGCTTTGCCTTGGAGCCTTCCGCACTTCTCCTATTCCAAGTCTGTCTGTTGAAGCAGATGAGCCGTCTCTAAAACAACGCCGTTTGAAACTTTCTTTACAATACATCATTAAATTATATTCCAATCGGTCAAATCCAGCTTTTAATTGCGTATTTCATCCACTTTATGAAGATATTTACAATAAGAAAACATCTCTTGTTCCTCCCCTAGGAATAAGAATTAAATCAGTCGTTTCTGCTGCGAACATTAACTTTCAGCATATAGCTCCCACACAACTTTTTTCATCGTCTCCTTGGCAAATGGTAAGGCCAGAGGTAGACCTCACATTAACTAGTCTGAAGAAATCTGAAACAAATCCACTAATTTATAAACAAGAATACAATCAATTACGAAACACTTATGACAATTATAAATCTATATTTACAGATGGATCCAAGGATGGTGGCGCAGTTGCTAGTGCCACTGTTGTTGGATCCAGAACAATATCATCAAGATTACCAGATCATAGTTCCATCTTCACTGCTGAAGCACACGCAATTTTAACAGCACTAAAATATATTAACAATCAATCAAAATGTAAAGAATTCATTATTTTTTCCGATTCACTTTCGTGCCTACAGGCTATTAAAAATATGTCTTGCAAACATCCATTTTTAATTGAAATTCTTGAGTTATTTAATGATCTTGCTACTGGCCAATATGACATCGTCTTTTGTTGGTTACCAAGCCATGTTGGTATCTCTGGTAACACAACGGCCGATGCTGCTGCTAAAGCAGCACTCACCAAATCTGTGACACCACTTCTGATCCCATACAGTGATTATAAACCTGTTATTAGAGCTTACATTCGTGATCTAATGCAGAAGAAGTGGGACACCCAAGTAGGTATAAATAAGTTACATGAAATTAAACCAATCATCGGATATACCTTCTTGGGCTGTCAGTCCAGATTTGAAGAGGTCATTCTGCGACGATGTCGTATTGGCCACAGCAGATATACTCATGAATATTTACTAAAAGGTGAGGATCCTCCGTTTTGCATCCCTTGTGATGAAAGAATCACAGTCAAGCATGTCCTGCTTGACTGCATTGATTTTTCCATCACAAGGGATCAATATTTCAAAGTTCCATCACTCAAGGTTCTTTTTTATCAGATAAGTTCTCATTTAATTCTTGCTTTTTTAAAAGAAATTGATTTAATTCATAAATTTTGAATGTTATGTTTTGTAAATAAATACCTTTTATGATCGGTTGATTAAATCAATAACTGAGATTGTTAGTGGCTATATCCTCACAGGGGGTTAAAGTAGTGTAAAATTATTGTCCCCCTGAGAGGGTATGTAAGACCACGTCTTTCACAGTATGTTTATATCTTCCACTTTTAAATCGTAGCATATATGTTCTTTTAATGTTTGGCTAAATTATGTCAGTCGTCGCTAACAACTGGAGGGATGATGTAAATCCGACTGGGGTCCATGCAGGTAGCAAAAGTATTGTAAGTCCCCATGGTCCCCAGCGCGGTGATCAACCTTCAGTTGGTGGCGATCTATAGCCCGTTTTTATAATGTGTTGTCAAATGATTATGTTAGTTATCTCTTTTAACATATTCAAACTAGTTTTACGATAATCTGTGATATGCTAGTTTTTATACTGCCCTTCGTCGGCAGAATTGTGTACTAATTAATATATATTGTTAATGCCAATTTTGTTTCGTCACGATATGGCTGAGATATTGCCGATGTGACGTTAAGCTTTAACTCACTCACTCACTCACCTATCGTTACGGGTTGTACCACGACAGATTGTATTCCGTATGATACAACTACGATATATTGCCATGTATAACTACGGTGGCCCATAAGGGACATGGAGTCTGTTTTTCAATATTTTGATATTTCACTTGCTTTTATCGTTACCTTTTGCAAATTAACACAATTTGTGATACAACTGAAATCATACTCCATGTCCCTTATGGGCCACCGTATATAACAGTTGTGCTTTTCATATGATGTCGCAAATATACTCTGGTTCACTAGATAATATGAGAAACTATGTATGTCAATTTTAGCACGATTTATTCTGAGTGGTCACAAACACATGTGTAAACTATTATTAGTTTTGCTTTAATAACCAAACCATAGAGTCGTAAATAGTTGCTTTGATACATGTATATACCTGCCGTCAGCGGATCACGTGAGACTAAGTTATGTCTCGTGACACGAGCCAGCAACCAGGAACTGAGACGCCTTCAGAGAGAAGACGCGCCCATTGTAATATCGGTATGTCACGTAGTTACAAAACATTTCACACACAAATACAGATTTTACATTCGCTATCAGTACATTGCTGCGTTACCTGTGTTATAATGTAAACCTGCAAGCACCTCGGTTTCAGTTGAACACAGAAAGCTTTATATCGATGTAGATCTATGCGACAGGAGTCAACAATGATTAAATCCATATATTTCTGTATCACGTCAGTTAGCAGCTGAATCTACATCGCGGATTAAGGATAAGATTTACTGTTTTCAAATTTACTGTTATCTACATAAACTAACACCAGCTAGGTAGACAAGGTTTTGCCTACATTTATCTGAGGTCATAGTGACCCGTTAAAACGAAAGTAGAAATGAGGTCAGAGGTCAAGGTCCCCTTGAACAACATCCACAACATCCACACAATGTCGCGTGTATAATATATCCTCATGTCTATGTGTATAAAGGAGTGCGGTGGATCAATAGCAAGTACGTGTGAGAGTGAGTAAGCGAGGGAGTGAGTGGGGAAACAAACAATATTGAAATAGTAGAAGAAACATACATACACTACATACATGTGGAATTGACCAGTGTTTGTGACACATGTTGAGGAGTTAGCTGAAGTCAGATTGATGATCATGTTTTCACGTGGATTTTACAAAATAAATACATTCCATACAAAATAATCCATACACAAGCCTGGGGATCTGTAAATAGTCAAATCTCGGCCCGGAATGAGCGATAAGTCAGACAGAAAGAGCGACACACAGCTGACCAGGCCAAAGGTTGTGTGTTCACGCCATCCAATCCACGTTTTAGTTGCTTCTTACCAAGCACAGAATCATAGTGGTTAAATATGTTGTAGAACCTCCGTAGACAGAATACAAAATGAAAGATCTATCAAATGTTTATGGAAGTTCATATGAAAATGTATCTTATCAAATATGATAGTGAAATAAAGAGTCACTGTGCTATAACGAAACATTGAACTTATCCTCCACTGACCCTACTATGACAAAGAGTGTGACACTATTGATATTTCACTAACATAAAAAATGCCTTTGTGTTTGTGGAAATTGGTCCATAACAGAAACGACAGTTGATCATGTTTTCAAAACATGGTATTCATTCCTCATGTTCACTGCTCAGGGTAGAGTATGACAACAAGAGTTACCCCCCTTTACCCACAGACAGCACCACAGAACAATGCAGTGGGGCGTCTCCTTTTCTCTCCCGTCTCACTGCTTGTAAAGATGTTACGTCTTTGGACGTCAGGGTTAATGCGATCATGTACATGTTTTATGATTATGTCTACAACACATCCATCTATACTTCATTTAGCTGTCCGATTTGCTTCAGATGGCGACAGCTAAGAAGCTAACAGAGAACCACCTCACCTGTGTCATCTGTACAGAGGTGTTCACAGACCCTGCCACGCTTCACTGTCATCATACATTCTGCAAGTCTTGTCTGCTGAAATACACCTGCACACAGCCGGAAGCAGTACAAGCCAAGTCCATCCCATGTCCCTCCTGTAGACAACAGACGAAGGTGACCAACCCTGACAGTCCAGTAGAGGAGTGGGTCAGTCAGCTGAAACCAAGCCACGTCATACAGGGGCTGATGGACGACTTTGGTCCCGGCACAAAGGGTAATCAGCTTAGTATTGTACTGCCTGACTAATATACCTTGGTTTGAGATATATAAATACACTCTTGCGCGGATATAAACGAGAATTCGCTCATAAAATGGCTTATTATGACTTCATGTCAATAGATTTAATGCAGGATAAGTATCTCACAAAGACAAACGAAATTACAGCCTGACCTACCGATGAAAAATCTAATGTAACTCAGACATATAGTGCCATAACTAAGTATAATTACATACAATGTATTCACCTACCTCCTTGCTACTCGTCATTCCTTGTAAATGTTGTTTACAAACTAGTAAATAATTGTTATGATATTTATCTGTGGAGTTGATCTTAGTTGCGCGTATATCAGAAGCACAATAAGGTTTTGTCAAGAACTTTCTGGGACAATTTATTTTTTTCAATAAAATCCAAGGTGTTGAGGCGGATCATTATTTCAAAGTGTTCAAAACAAATACCAAAGTAAAAGAGCACATTCTTGGTCTAATGGATATTAGATGGGTTCTGTGGAATACCAGAATGTCAGCATTGTCGTCCTAACAAAAACTAGCAAAAGTGTCAAAATTACCAAAACAGGACATTGCCACATCGCCACATTTTGACCATTTGTCGTCGCGCTTTGAATACTGTTTTACCAAAGGGTGACAATGCAACAACCCGACATTTTTCAAGGTCCATCAAAAATATGTAAAAAAGGCGTTAATTGAATTAATACCACGCGCCGAAAAAGTTGTACTTCTTTTCAAACTCTGGTGGTCTTTTGTTAGCTCCACTGGTTCTAAAACCAAAGGAGCAATGGCTATGTGGGTTGTTTCTCGAAACTAAAACAGAAGTTAGCTCATATATCGTTATTGTCTGTGTCGGAATTCATAAACCAAACGTGTTATAACAGAAAGAAAAAAACATGCGTTTCTTTTTAATATAAATCTGGTCTCTGACATCTTTTCAAATCGATGAGGACACATGGTTGGCCCTGTCATTAAGACGGTGCAATTTGCAGAGCTGACCCTCCACTGTGACAAAGCACCTGTAACGTTAACATTTATAAACATCTTATTGTTGACTCTCCTGTCATTTTGGACTCCCAACTTAAATGGCGCCATATACCCGTTCTGGTTATGATAAACACTAGCTCAGATACTGACTAGGGATTCCTAAAGCAATAATATCTAATTACAACCTGTGTTATGTGATATATTCACCTACATAATGGGCGTGTACCTTTATGACAAAAGTAACGTCTTTAATGTTATTATATCCCTAGATAATGTCCGATTCTTATCATGTTTTATGACCAATGAAATCAAGAACATTTGCCTCTTCAGCTGTGGAGGAACATGTGTGCAGTGTTTGTACAAAACAAGGAAAGACAACTCCAGCCACTTCTTGGTGCTCTGTCTGCGATGTTGTGTACTGTGAAGGATGTCTCCAGTTGCACAACATGATGCCAGGGTTGTGTGACCATGAAGTCGCTCACTTGTCTGATCACACCAAGACAAAGGTCAAGCGGCGCTTCATGTGTCAAGTCCACAGAGACAAACCGATAGAGTTGTTCTGTAAAGACTGCAAGCAGGCAATATGCACGATTTGTTGCAGTATAAAACACAGGACATGTAAGGATGTTGATACAATAGAGAGTATGACCCCTCTTGTGAAGGAACAACTGACAAGCAAAATAGAGAAACTCGGAATCAAGATTGCAGCTATGAATAATATCATAACCCAGAGAAAATCTACAATTCAAGATGTGAAAATTAATTCACAAACCCTCAAAGATCAAGTCATGAAGACACGCGATACAGTGATGCGTGCTATTTTAAGAAAAGAGAAGAAACTCCTTGGTGACATCGACAAAGCTACTGATAAACAATTACATGACTTACAAGCAGATATAAAATCCCAGGAGATCGAGCTACAGATGTACCAGCAGCAGTATGAGTTCACAGCCAATGCTGTGACGTCCGACTGTGAGATGGACATGTATGCCGTCTATGAGTCGATGGGTGAGACTTTTACAGACAACAGAGACACGGACAACAGACCAGCAGCAGGAAGGGTTGTATTGACACACGACCTGGACAAGCTGAGTAAAGCAGTTGATGAGCTACAGCTGGGGGAGGTTCAAGTCGTCCATGGAGTGAGTGACCTTGGGTCTTCTCCTGTTCTACATCACACCATTGACTGCAAGGACGATGGGGACAGGGAGGATCCTGACTTGTGTGACGTCACAGTGTTGACTGTTGATGGTGCGAAAGTGATGGCAATTACAGATTACAATAACAAGAGACTCAAAACATATTACACATCAAACTTCAAATCCTTTCATAATCAGCTTCTGCTTTCTAATTGTCCTTATCAAATTGCCAAGTTAAGTGAGAGTCAGATAGCGGTCAGTGTTCCAGACAGTCAGGAAATAGTTACAGTGAATGTTACCCCAGGTCCTGTATTACTGTCAACTATCAAGACAAGCAAGGAGTACTGGGCTCTAGCCTGTCTGAGTTCTTCACAGCTGGCGGCAGGTACAGGGGGACAGTCTCACTCTGTGGACATACTGGACATGACAGGGAGGATACTGAGGTCTATCAACACGGGAGTGATAGGGAGTCCAGACTACATCCATATCATCAGGAACAACAACTTGATAGTCAGTGAAGAAGCAGTAAAATCCCTTGTATGTGTGACCAGTGAAGGGGACGCTGTTTTCACCTACACTCCTACAGGAGACAGAGCTCCTTGTGGCATCACATCAACCAGCACAGGAGATATCCTGCTTGTGGACACATACTCCCACAAGGTGATTCAGCTGACAGAGTCGGGACAGTTTGTCAGATATGTCCTCACACAACAGGATGGTCTCAAAGATCCTCGTGGTGTCTGTCTTGATGCTGACGGCCTGCTGTATGTTACATCTGACAGATATGTAAAAGTATTCAAATTCTGCGCCGCTTACAGGAATTTGTAAACAAATGATCATTTCCTCGTCAGCACTTAGGACATACATGTATGTACAAATGAGAGTAGGGTTTCTTTTTCAGCTGTTCACAATGTTTCACATATAAAACATGGCAAAAAAATCAAGACAATTTTCGATTCCAAGGCAAAAATTTGGACTTCACATGTAATTTTAACGCATAACTCATAAACAATTGCTTGTTAATGAGGCAACTGCTGGAATGGCGCCTTTTGTTATTCGGGGAACTACAGAGTGGTGTTGTGTATCTATGTGTTGTGTATATATGAAAGTACAGAGTGGTGTTGTGTATACATGAAATTACAGAGTGGTGTTGTGGATATATGACACTACAGAGTGGTGTTGTGTATATATGAAACTGCAGAGTGGTTTGTGTATATGAAACTAAAGAGTGGTGTTGTGTATATATGAAACTAAAGAGTGGTGTTGTGTATATATGAAACTACAGAGTGGTGTTTTGTACATATGAAACTACAGAGTGGTGTTGTGTATATATGAAACTACAGAGTGGTGTTGTGCACACATAAAACTATATAGTGACATTTTGTATATACGTGAAACTATAAAGTGAAATTTTGTATATACGTGAAACTATAAAGTGAAATTTTGTATGTACGTGAAACTATATAGTGACATTGTGTATATACCTGAAACTACATATGGCCTATGTATAAACCTGAAACTACATGTGCCTTTTTATCAATACACGAAGCCATAGTGTCCTTTTGTGAGTAGAAATTTAACTCATTCACTTCACCTTTACTTCCCACTGACTTAAACGGTCCCTTATTACAGCGTAGTCCAAAATGAAGGCACTAAGATTAGTGAAAACGTAAAATGGAGATTTTTTTTACATATATTACTCATATAACAAACTTCAAAACCTACACATACCTGAACTGTCTCTGTCTGGACACACGGGACATGCCACGCCTTCTGCTCCTGCCTGGTGTCAGTTGTGAAGAATAAATTGCTTATTAAAGTTTAATTCCGTGTTGTTTTTTATCGATGAAACTTAGAACACGTGTTTGAGTCCAAGATTTAAGCGTTGTTTTTTTCTGCAAATACTTTATCACAACAGGTTTGGCCATTGTCCAAAGGTCACAGACCCCTATATATTTCCCAGCAAAACAATCTGCTCAAATGACTAAATGTTTTGTAGATATATCCCTCTTACATCATGATATATCCGCAACAAATTATTTCACCATTACCCAAGTTCTTCTAAGTGTGGTAAGGGGGCACGGATGGCCCAGTCGTCTGAGGCGCCGCGATTCGCTGTGCAGAGTTACGTCCCTTAACCATGTAATTGTGGGTTCGAATCCCGGTTCGCCCCGATTATGTTTCTAGGTTTTTTAGCACCATACCCGTGCTCGTGAGTTTCACCGAAGTGGTAAACGTCCGAGACCTGCATCACTTTCGGCCTTAAGATTTTAAAGCATTCATACATAGAAGAGGGCACAATACAATGACGATACAAATGACGATAAACCTGAATTTTATAAGCTTATTTTTTTTAAAATGGCCGAATTTCACAATAGCTCAACGGTCATTTGTGGGGATTAGAATTTAGTGTTAAACCCAAATGTAGATCTTGAAAACTACAAACATGTAAATAATCCAAAAGCAAGAAAATTATTAATGGATAAAATTGAAGAACTAGATCTTCTGGGTGTTTGGAGACAACTAAATAAAGATTCAGAAAAATGTACGTGGTGGAAAAAAATCCCCGCCAACAAGCAAGGTTAGACTTCTTCATAATCTCCCAAGATTTATTAGATATGACAATAGATTCATCAATTTTGCCAGAATACAAATCGGATCACTCCGTTATTTTCCTTACTCTAACAAATGCTGGGAATAAAGATAGGGTAAAGGATATTGGAAATTTAATACCTCTCTTTTATATTAAAAACATTATATTGATCTTGTCAAAAATACAATTGCAGAGACTAAAAATGAATACAAAGACAAATCTTCTATTAATGATAACATTGTTGATGACGAAGATTTGAAATTATCAATAAACGATTCTCTCTTCCAAGAAACATTGTTAATGAAAATTAGAGGAAAATCTATCTTTGTCTCTGCATTTCTAAAAAAAATAAAAATAAAGAACGTGAAAAACTTGAAAATAATATTTCTGAGATAGAGGATAGTATTTCCAAAACATCAATGAAAAGAAATTAAATGAATTAAGCCAATTAAAATATAAATTTGAAAAAATTAAAGAAGAAGAAATTCAAGGAACTAATATAAGAAATAGAAATAACTGGTATGAGGAAGGCGAAAAACCAACAAAATATTTTTTGTAAATTAGAAAATAGAGTTTATACTTCCAAAACAATATATTCAATTTTAAATGATGATGGAGATATAATAACTAACTGTAAACAAATACTTGAAGAACAAAAACAATTCTACCATTCACTATATTCAATATCATCTGAGGTTGAACATAATGACTTAAGAGACCTTGAAAATATAATCACTCCCCGAATTGATAATAAAATGTTTGATGAACTTGAATTACCCTTACAAAAAGAAGAAATAGCAGAAGAAGTCCATAAAATGAAAAGTAATAAATCCACAAGTATAGAGGGGTTCTCAGTTGAATTTTGAATTTTTTTCTCGACAGATATCTGTTTGGGTTTATAGATTTATAAAGGATACCTTTGAGAATAATCGACTGACACTATGAAAAGAGGTGTTATAACTACCATACCTAAACCCAATAAAGATAGAAGAATACTTAAAAATTGGAGACCCATTACTCTATTAAATACTTTGTACAAAATCCTAAGTTGCTGCATAGCAAATTGTATTTGAAGATCATTGCCAACACTAATACATGAAAATCAAACAGCTTTTATATCAGGGCGATGTATCAGCGAAAATATTAGGCTCCTATCAGAATAAATGATAATGAATACAAAATTGATCAATAAGCTGATGATACAGACTTATTTTTAGATGGATCTGAACAAAGTTTATGTATTGCGCTTAATATACTTGATACATTAAAAAATGTCTGGTCCAAAGATCAATATTAACAAAACTAAGGTTCTATGTCAGGCAGCAGTATCAAATATTGTCCACACAAAAAGTTTTGATGTACTAGATATGACCCTAAATGTTGAATTAAATGACATTTTGGTAATTAATACCCGTAAGAGACTAGAAAATATAAAACGATTATTAGCAAACTGGAGGGGAAAAAACAACCTTCAAACGAACCACCTACCTTCAACCAGTTGTGTGGTTTAATGGCTAGAGTGTCTGACAACTGATCAAGAGGTTGTTGGCCTGATTCCCGTTATCCATAATGAACACGTTTCATTTCTTGTCTTGCGTTTTAGAACATTGGAAGTTTGAAACACTAAGTCCAAACTACATGCTTCTATACTTATCAGATCGTACCCGGAAAAAGTAAAACCTCATAAGATGAGGTCTTACTAAACAAAAGTACAACCTCCTTAGAGGTTATGGCGAAAAGACACGTCACATTCAAAACAATATATCCGACATATCCGTTTGTAACTCCGCATCTCTTTTGTTTTCAATAATAAAAACTTAACAAACATAAATGTCCCATCTCCCTCTTCTCCTTGGGCAACAATGTGCACGAGGAACATTAAATTAATAGTTTTGTGTGCAGCCCATTGTAATATGTGTCTTTGGTGAGGAGAGGTAACATTTGATTGCATTAAGTCGGGTGAGTTTGTGTTCCTCAACGTACATGTATACGAAGGTACGTTTATACAGGAGCAATGTCTATCTTTCCGTAACTATCACATCAAATCAACAGGATCGAATGTCTAAACGATTTGTTTGTTTGTTTGTTTGTTGTTTAACGCCGCACTCAGAAATATTCCAGCCATATGACGGCGGCCTGTAAATAATCGAGTCTGGACCAGACAATCATTAGCATCGATCCACGCAATTTTCGATAATTGGGATACGATGACATGCATCTACATTGTCAGCGAGCCTGACCACCCGATTCCGTTAGTCGCCTCTTACGGGAAGCATAGTCGCAAGGATGAGTTACTGAAGACCTATTCTACCCCGGATCTTCACGGGTAATGTCTAAATGAACTTGTAGTAAGCGTACTGCCCACCTTCCATCCTCCGTCCGTTCTATAATTGTCAAATTCTTCTAACCGGCAGAAGGAAATAAACTTCAGAAATCTGCCCCAACCTCCCTTACGTAACTTAATCTCAAACATTACAGTTAAAATTTCGTACGTTTAGATGGACATTTGTTCATTCCAGTCAAATTTAAAATGCATTTATCTCTTTATAAACTGGTAAAAATCAGAGTACATGTGTTAAATGAGTGAGTGAATTTGATTTAGCGGCTCTTCGAAAACCGGTAGGGCGCTGAAAAAACTAGGAACAAAATCAGGGCGAACCAGGATTTGAAACCTCGATCATTTCCTGGTACGCCTAAGGGACGCAACTCTGCTCCTATCGTTACGGATTGTACCACAATAGATTGTATTCCATGTGATACAAATATGATATATTGACATGTATAACAGTTGTGCTTTTCATATGATGTAGAGGGCGGTCGGGTAGCCTAGTGGTTAAAGCGTTCGCTCGTCACGCCGAAGACCCGGGCTCGATTCCTGACATGGGTATGTGGCCCGTAACCAGCACTCCAGTAACCTGATGAATGTTTGCAGCTATTGGATTCGCCGTTTGACCTCTATTTCGTTGAGCCTTATTTCTGGTCAGTCGATCTTGTACTCTTGTCATTGACCTGGATGGCCATGAACGGGGTCAATCGTCAACAATTTGGGTTTGTTGTACCTGTTCCATAGTCTGCTAATCACAGACCGTGACACATGGAACGTATTGGCCACTGCAAGCTGACCGCTAGTTTCCAGCATGCCAATAGTCCATAGTTCCATAGTCTGCTAATCACAGACCGTGACACATGGAACGTATTGGCCACTGCAGGCTGGCCGCTAGTTTCCAGCAAGCCAATAGCCCGTAGGCGATCCGCGTGTTGCAGACGCCGTATCGCGCGTTCGTACACAAACAATGAATGAAGTAAATCACAATTGTATGATAAGCAGAATCATTGAGATTGGCAGAAATAATGGTCCACGGAGATTAATCGGCCTTCCTTGAAAGTGTCAAAATCAGGAATGACACCCTACGCACGTATGGGTGCCTCTGAGTGAAGCATGTGCAAACTATAGAATGTGTTTGGTGTAAATTATGCAGACATAAACGTGCTTCTTTGAGTGGCATTTAGAAGTTGGAATGGTAACTAAGACAAAATTGTTATGGATGAGCAACTTCTTTATAACAATTGGGCAACGTTTCGGTTTAGATTCTATCATTTGCTTGATAACGGTGTTAGAATCTACACCGAAACGTCGCCCAATTATAATAAAGAAGTTGCTCATCCATAACAATTTGTCTTAGATAAACGTTCTTGTAAAGGACGTTTGTCGTCAGCAATAATCTTTGTTCAAATACTTGGTATTAACATTTATGTTTCATGATGCCCTATGTTTAAGAGCGTGTATACTGTGTAGAATTCGTGGGGTAAACTAGTGGTTAATGCGTTCGCTCGTCACGTCGAAGACCCGGGTTCGATTTTCCATACTCTTCCATAGACTTAAGATAGTCACAGCGCTAAGATAGCTTTGTGCAAGTGGGCCGTGATACTCCTGGAATATTGTTAAAAACAGCGTAAAACAATACTCACTCACTGGAGTGACAGCTTACCATTTACAGAATCTTTTCAACGGAGTAAACGTCCATGATGAGAATTGATTTGTTTTTCATCCTCAACTCCATAGAAACAAAATGGAGAAACTCCACATCGGAATGTTGCAAGAGCGGTTTTTTAACTTCTTGGGAGAATAGTTCTTACATTACAGCTGTATGTTCAGCCCCGTATTGTTATTTAAAGGTACAGTAACTCCACATCGGAATGTTCCAAGAGCGCTTCTTTAACTTCTTGGGAGAATAGTTCTAACATTATGTTCAGCCCCGTATTGTTATTTAAAGGTACAGTAACTCCACATCGGAATGTTGCAAGAGCGCTTCTTTAACTTCTTGGGAGAATAGTTCTAACATTATGTTCAGCCCGGTATTGTTATTTTAAGGTACCGTAATGCCTCAGTATATTTCGTCCATTCCCTCGTTTACTGTCTGTAACACTTCTCTCCTCCAGTCAGTTATAAAATTGTCATACATTATTCTTTGTTTGTCAGACCCAAAATGGTGACTACAATATGAACTGAGGGGGAAGCTAAAGCAGACCGAGTTTGTGTTTCATGCAATTGAAAATTGAAAGAACTGTTAAAATTAATTATGTCTGTCAACCATCACTCATTCCTGCAACAGTTTATAAAAAGCAATCAGCGGCTGTCTAATTTTATGTAAAAATAAATTTGTTCAATGAGTGAGTGAGTGAGTTAATATTTAACGTCACCTCGGCAATATTTCAGCCATATCGTGACGAGAATTAATACATTATTAACAAATAAGTATATATACTTTATAAAAAAACCTGTCAGCAAAGGACAGTACAATAACTAGAATATCACAGAGTGTATTAAAACTAGTTGACGAACATATAAAAGCAGAAAGAATTAACAACAGTAGTTGTGGGCAGTACTCTGGAACCGCTCCTGGCTTCTGATTGGTCGAGAGGATCACGTGACCTCTGTGACGTCACATCCGGTCACGTGACCTGCGCATGTGCGCGGGGCATGATGGGACATGCGTGAGAAGCGCACGTAAAAGGTGAACAGGATCGACATTGAAAGAAGCGCGTCAAAAATCTTTTGTTGTTGTTGTTGTTCTACACATAGACGTGGGGGCGGGGGTGGTGGTGGTGGTGGTGAAGGGAGGGTGGTGGTGAAGGGAGGAAGGTGGGAGGAGGAGGAGGAGGGAGGGAGGAAAGGAGGAGACGGGTCATGGTGTTGGTTGGAGGGTCGTCAAAGCAAAGGAGGATAGTTGTCTTTTGGGTGAGATGGCGATCCTGTTTTGTTTTTCTTCATCCTACAGACAACACAACACGACTATGGGTTCAACTTTTTTTTAATCCCCCGCTCACATGAACCAACACAACAAAACAAAAGTCACAGGATTAGGGGCGTCCCTGTGACTTTTGTGAACATGAACGTATGTTTTGGCTCCTGTACCATAACTCAGAAGGGTTTCCAAGTAGGCTCTGTAAGGGTAAGTGCCCATGGAGGGTGTGATCTCCAACTGATTGTGTCCCACTTGCAGCCGCACTTCGCGAAACAGGGAATGCATCACATTGTTGACTGTCGATACAGGGTTATCCGCTAGAACGGTATCCGTGCCATCATCTTTCGTCACACGTAGACATACTCTCAGGTAGCACTGTTTCAAATCAATGTAAGCGTTCACGGGATTGGAAATGTTAAACTGGAGTGGTCCTGCTACAGAGGGTGGTGCCAAGGGACTATAGCGAATCCACTGACCCTCTTGCACAGAGGTGGACACAGGGGGTACAGTAAAGAGATCCAACTGGGCCTTTGAACATTCGCAAGCATCTCGGCGCATCATGATGATGGATGTTTCACCCTTTTCTCTGCCTTGAAGGACGTCTGGTCAGGTTGAAAGTCTGATGAGGACTGACCTTTAAACCGTTTTTCTTTTCCTTTTACGCTGTTTCTGGTGGGTGGTGGTGGTGGTGGTTGGGACGACTTTACGGCTTTTAGGGGGTCTCGGCTCCTCACGTTCCTCCAAGACATCCATCAAAGCTGCTGTGCCGCGATGTTTAAGGATTTAAGGAAAGGCAACGCCATCTTCAAGATACCTCCAAGACCACTGCCGCGTTGATGATAACGTCCTTTGTATACTTTGATACCACTCCCACGCTGGCCGAACTGTCCTCGATTCATCTGGTGTGCCAATGCGTGTCCCAACATGTTGCTTTCTGCGTTAGTAGCGGCGTCTGAAGTGAAGTGTCACGATGGCTTTCCCCATTTGAAATGGCACGGGTCGCCCTGTGTCGTCCATGATATAGAGTTTAATACCGTCAAAGGAACCATGACGCAACCCAAGGTAGTGAATGTGCTGAGGGCTTTTAATCACCACACTGTCTTGCATCATCTTCTTTGACACAGGCACGTAGATCAGCAAGGGAGCCATCGTATTGCCCACAATTTGATCTTCGACCAGGTTGGTGTAAATGTACACAGTATCAAATCCTGACAGACGATGTGCTTTTGTGTCACCTGTGATTTCCACATAGCCACCGGTCATGGGAGTAGCCCCCACTTGCCAATGGGCCAAGGCAGTCATGGGAACGGGCGTCTCTGTGTAGGTTTTATAGTCCTCCTCACCGAGGAGCGGTAGTTGAACAAATCTGAGCATTCTCGAGAGTGGACTTGGCATGATCACTTCCGTGGAATAGAGTGGTCCACCAGTATTTCCCATGAGAGGATGATTGATTGCTACTTCTTGAGGGGCTTGGAATCGCACCTTTCCATCTTCAAGCATGTCAAATCGAAGACTATCTGCGGGATACTTGACATCAATGACAAACCGTCTCCCATCACTTTGGACGCTGTCTGAGGGCTGTTCTTTCAAGACATCCGTAATATGTTCCTGAATCAAACGGTTGAGGGTTTTCACCAAATCTTCAGATGAATAGACGCCTTTCTCGATAGGAATCTTCTTGCTTTCATAATGGACGACACCATACTGTGGGTGTGGTATAGGGCTCCCCGCGCTTTCATACACAAGGGTGTCTTTTTTCAGTTTGAGGTTCAGCGCAAACCAGTCAAAGGGTGGGGCGACGTTGTACCATGTCATCGGAAAGTGAACTTCGCTGACGCCCACCTCCCACTGTTGACGGTCCAGATGCAGAGGATAAGGCAACTTGATTTCATACGCATTGACGGTGTTGTTTGGATAGATGTCCATGGAGGCATCACTGGGCAGGGTCATGTAAAAGTCTTGTTTCGAAAAAAAGGTGGCAGCCATGATGACGTGAGTTAGGGTAGAAAACTCTGGGTGGATGAGGTATCAAGTTGAAGTCTTCTGGTGGACGGGGTCGTCGTGGGTATGCCTGGTGAGGCGGCCAAGGTGGGTGGTGGAAGTATGTATCCCAAACAACTGGAGAGCAGGGCTGTCCACAACTGTTTCTCTCCGTGATCCAAGGCCAACTGTACCATGCTCATGATGATCACGCCATATATCACAATGATCTGAGCAAAAAACACGACTTCACTGCGGGGTAACGTCATGCCAAAACAACACCAAGGTGAGTGTCGGCGCTGGTGATGACGAGGTGCAGCAGCAAGGGGTGGTTCATCGGTACCCACGGATGCTGAGAGGCTTCTCTGCAGAGGTGATGACGGTGGTGGTGGTGGTGGTGGTGGCGGCGGTTCTGTCATCGCGTGTGTCCACCCTCTGAATGAGTCTGAGAGACAGCATGCTCCTTATTTTATCTGTAAATGATCTGCAGGGATCCACGAATTAAAACTGGCAGGGTAGCCAGTCCATTTCACCAAGACCTCTTCTTGACCCTGTTTCGGTCCTGGACGTCTTTTCAGCACGTGATCCACGGCATACACATCGTCTGTTTTCAAGATGGGTTGTATTTCTTCAGGGTAAAAAGTTCCTTGGAGGACTTCACCATGATCATCTTTGATCCGATACACAGGAGGTGTTCTCCCAGTCACCAACCGATCCACCGTAAACAGTTCAGTGGTCCAATTGGGGAGATAACCTTTCTCAAAGGTGCCTTTGGTTTTGTTCAGACGTACACGGGTGCCCGGCAGTAAAAGAGAGGGGGATCTTGTCTTGGGGGACGACGGTCTTTGTGTTGTTATTTTCTTTTTGCGCTGAAGCCGTTGTTGTTGTTTTTCCTCCATGTAGTCTAACACCCGAATTTCTGACAGGGGATCTCCTGGGAGGACGTCCACAGGTCGCTGGCCAATGGTCCGATGCACACGACGGTTGTACGACTTGATCAACTGGGGTAAGACTTTCAAATAGTGTCTGGTCCCATGCTGTGTAAAGTATCGCCACATTTTATTTTTCAGAGTCCTTTGAAACCGTTCCACCACGGCTGCTTTCGTTTCAGGATTTTGACTGGTGTAGAAATGAATGCCATGCTTCGTCATGAGAGCCTGGAAAGGACGGTTGACAAATTCTCTGCCTTTGTCTGTTTGCAATTGAGCAGGGAGTCGATCTTTGGCTTGTTGCATCAGCAAGGTTTGAAAACCTTCGGTCAAAGCAGAACTGCTCTTGGCCTTCAGGGGTTGCACCCATGCCATCTTTGAAAACACATCGATCACGCACAGCAGATATTTGAATCCTTCGTTGTCGTCTTGAAAGGCAATCATGTCACTCAAGTCTGCTTGCCACAGTTCATCGACCCCTCCCACACGATAGTGGTCTCTCGGAAAGGAGCGTCTGGCTGGTTTGTGCAAGGTGTAGGTACTTTTGGTTTGCAACCAACGCTTGATTTGACTTTGCGATGGCATGGTTTTCTTCCTGCTTTTACTGGTTCTTGCATCTTGAGCGTGGATGCGTGCTGCTTTCCACAAAGGTCGCCAGCCTCCAAAACTTGCAGGATGATCAGGATGAAAGTAAGTTTTTTCCAACCAGGCCGTCCAAAGGGAAGTAGAAAATCCTTTGTTTTGTTTCCCTGCAGCAGCAGCAGCAGAGGGAAGAATGCGCTGTCGCGTCTTGGTCTGTCGCTTCATTTCTCTCAGACTGATGCCACTTCCGACATGAATGGCCTTTTTATAGAGAAGGGGAGAGATTTATTTTTTCTTAGGTGGTGCTAAAGGGTATCCATGAACCTCGCCTGTTGATGACTCTGTCCTGTTTGGTATCAGATGGAGGTGGAGTCATCAACCATGGGGTTGATTTCATACGCTCCACTGGTGGATCCAGTTGCCACGAAGGAGGTGGGGGTGGCATCTCATCTTCTTCTTCTTCTTCGTCTTCTTCTTCCGCTTGTGGATCCAGCTGCCGCCTCCTTCTTCTTCTTCTCTCTTTGTGACTTTTCGGGGAGAACGTGGGGAGGGAGAACTGGGTTATGGGTGTTTCTGGTGTGGCATGAGGATGGTGTTGCTGCTGCTGCTGCTTCTGCATCCATTGCCATCGTTGAGGATTTCCAATTATTTCATGAGGGACATGACTGTTGGCCAAATGGTGACTCAAAATGGTCCAACCTGCAGGTCCCTCTTTGGTTTTCCGGTGACGCACTAAATCGTTGATCAAGTCCACCATGTGTGTGCCAGGGACAGGTTTCCCTTCCACGGTCAGGGTTCCCTCTGGAGTCCAACTCAAGTCGGGATTGTTTTGAATCCTTGTCATCAAATTCATGGCTTTACTGGACATGGCTTTAGGAACACTCATGACCACTTCGTCTATCACTTGTTGAGGAGGGGCAGGTCTACCTGTGGTGTCCATTGTTGATGGTGATGACGGTGGTAGTGGTGGTGTCACTTTGGGTTGCAGTGGTTTGATGATGTTGTTGTTGCTGTTGTTGTTGTTGTTGTTGTGCTGTTGGCGCTGCAACTCTAGCATGTGTTGCAACAGTTGGTTGTATTCTTGTTCCCGCATGTGAAAAGGCTGCTGTGACCTCTGCATCAACGCGTCCATCTCTTCCAAATTTTGGAGACGTTTCTTTTCCAAGAGAGGGGTATGAAGTGTCTGACGATGACGTTGTTTGGTGGCCTGTAGACTTTGCCATGTGTCTTCAGACACCAACACCATCTTGCGTGCGTACTTCATGGTGGCACACCACACACTGATCCCAACCTTCCCGGTGTCAGACCATTTATTACTTTCCTCCAAACAAAGAGGCTAGGGCAGAACCAATAAGAGGTATGAGTCCTCCTAATAATCCTCCTCCATGTTGAAGAAGTTTACGTTTCTTGCTTAGAGGTACTTGTTTTTTCATGAGCGTATTCAAGACTTTACCGTGTCGTTGCAAGTTTTGACGTTGCGTCGTGGTCATGGGAATATTGCCTGCATACAAGTTCACCACACATTCACAAAGGGCACGGATGAGATCAGTAGGAGCATGTTTGAGAATGGCTTTGCGCATCGCTGGAGCGGCAGCACACAAATGACACAGAGCATGTTTCTGTTTCCTGAGGCACTGAGACATCTTTCTTGCATGGAGGTGTTAGCCTGAATGAGTCACCTGATCTGCAGCTTCTCTCTTTTATCAGGCAGTGGCAGGAGGGAGTTGCAACTGTTGATCTGCCTTCTTGGACTTTCTTTGGGTCCGCATGTGCACCAATCGTCTGAGAGCATCAGCTTGATATGCTTTCATGACATTTTCATGAGCCTTATCTTTTGGCTTAGTAGTCATCGTTGTTGTTGTAGGTCGGTGACGCCTGGTGTTACCCTGTTTGAGGAGTGGTGCTTGAAGATAATGTTGCCATTGCAACAGAATGCGTGTCAAGACCCCTGCAAGTGTTCCACTACCACTGCGTTGCATCAGGTAGTCAAGACGTTCATCCATAGGCAGACGTGGATTGACAATTTTAGTCAGGGTATCATGATGTCTCTGCAACCACGTCTTATGTTGAGCTTTCAATGGGATGTGTCCTGCTCTCAGGTTCCGCACGACAATCGCAAACCACTGCAAAAGACGATTTCTTCCTTTGACGGCAAGGGTTGTCGCATCCCTTGTCGGAAAAATAGACGGTCTCTTGTCTTTTTTCTTCCTTTGTGGGGGCTCCTGCTGCTGCAGACGTTGAAAGCGTTGAAGATCGAGTGGGGGTGAGGGTGCTGATGAGGAAGGCCGTTGTTGTTCTTGACGATGCTTGTTCAAGGGTACCATCGAAGAGTAAGACGGACCTGGCTTGGACTTCTGCTGCTGCTGCTGTTGCTGTTGCAGAGGTTGAAAGCGTTGAAGATCATGTGGTGACGAGGGTGGCGAAGGTGCTGATGATGTTGAAGGACGTGGTGATGGCTGCTGCTGACGATGTATATTCACGGGTACCATTGAAGAGGGACACGATCCTGGAGGTGAAGGAGTCTTGTGAAATACAGAGGTCAAGTCCCTGTAGCGATGAGGGGGAGACCATACTGTCATAGACATCATTCACCATCTCTTTGTCTTTGTTCTTTCCCTTCGTAGGATGAACCTGTTTCCGTCTTTGCCCCATGATGGATGTAGGTCAACTGATGGAAGGTCTGAGGGTTCACCTCCTTTTATGAAAGTCTCTTCATCTCATAGGATCGGCACATACACGAGGGGTAATTCGGATCTCGAAAACAGGCGGGCGCGTACGCGATGGTCTTGCAACGTGGTGGGCTTCAAGTCCAAGAACAAGTAAGTGTAAGGCTCTCGGGTAGCGTCTTCATAGGCTTCACGCAGAAAAGGAACTTTGCCTGGAAACACCTGGCGAGCCAGACTGTCGATCTGCGATGCATCTCTCGGATTTTTAAAGAGGACCATGTAGTGAGCATTCAGACTGATGGTGCGATGTTGCGGCGATTGAGCAAACAAGTTCTGAGTGAGATACAGCACAGATGTGTTTCGGTGATGACTTTTCTTGGTGAACCATCGCAGCACTTCGGTTTCTTCTTCTTTCGTATTGTCCCCAAGCAAATCATCGATGACCAGCCAATGTGGGGCCACCCCTTTTTCGGGCAAGGCACGATCCGCTTCTTTCATGCTGTGGACAAACTCAAGAGCGACCCCTAAGCGGTCTGCCATCTCTTCCAGTTCATGATGAAGCGGTTGCCATTCGCTGTACACCCACACGATGCGATGGGGTGACGTATCCAACACCTCGGGGCGATGCATCTGCTCCATACATGATTTCACAAAGGAACTTTTTCCTGATCCCGTGGGTCCCGCAATGAACATCGTAAAAGGATGGCGTAGGGTCAAAGGGCTGGTCATGACCTCTTCATCATCATGTGATGCCATCCTGTGTTCTGGCTGACTGACACCAGTCAACTGATCTTTTCAAGCATGACCTTTCTCTTTTATCTGTTATTTTTTTCTTCCTATCTCTCCCATTACCCATACAATTTCTTATGAAAAAAAAAGAAACACAACGGTCGGTCCGATTTAGAAATCCGGGGCTCAGACCAAGTGTCGGAACGAACCCATCAGCACGATACGTTTTCGACCAATCAGGAAGCAGGGTGTCAGTGGCTCTCCTATAAAAAGAGCGAAGCCACGCACACCGTCACAGTCGAGCACTGAAAGAGAGATCAACCATGTCGTCTCGATGCAGCTGTCTGACGTGCCAGACCAACAGTCAACAATGCCAGCGGAGGATGAAAGTCTATTCGTGGACAATAGTGGGCTACCCACGGGGTGAATCGGAGACGATCCTATCGCAGAGCCCACACTGGTTTAAGAACAAGTCTGAGGCTATGTCAGCATTACAACAAACTATTCAACGTGGAATTGACATACCCGACTGTTGGGGTGGTCCGTATTATTATCTAGTATCGAGATCAAGGAAAGTAATGTAATCAAGGTGACAACCCTTGTCCAGCTTGTTTCCTGTTTGTTTTCCAACGGCCCTTTTCAGGGCCACCCATCTCTCCCGAAAGACAGCTTTCCTCCTTTGCTTTGACGACCCTCCAATCCCCACACCGTGAACCCACCCCCGCCTCCTCCCACCTTCCTCCCTTCACCACCACCCTCCCTTCACCACCACCACCACCACCCCCGCCCCCACGTCTATGTGTAGAACAACAACAACAACAACAACAAAAGATTTTTGACGCGCTTCTTTCAATGTCGATCCTGTTCACCTTTTACGTGCGCTTCTCCGGGTTTTTCCCCCATCCCTCCTCCTCCCCGGAAACGGAGGCGACGCCCTCTTGGAGGCGCACGCCACCGGACACGGAGGCGACGCCCTCTTGGAGGCGCACGCCACCGGACACGGATGCGCCGTCATCTTGGAGGCGCACGCCACCGGACACGGATGCGACGCCATCTTGAAGGCGCACGCATGTCCCATCATGCCCCGCGCGCATGCGCAGGTCACGTGACCGGATGTGACGTCACAGAGGTCACGTGATCCACTCGACCAATCAGAAGCCAGGAGCGGTTCCAGAGTACTGCCCACAACTACTAACAACGCAATATAAAAATGGGCTAGAGATCGTCAGTAACTAAAGGGAGAACACCATACCAGGGACCATGGGGACTTACAGTGCCTTTGCTTCCTGCATGGACCCTGGCTGGATTTATATCATTCCTTCAGTCACTGGCGATAGATTACCAGTTAAGCCTTAGATTAAAATGACAAAAATACTACGTTTTAAAATTCTGGTATACATAACAATACATTGATGATGTTGGACTTACATACCCTCTTAGGGGGACAATAATTTTACGCTACTTCAACCCCCCTCGAGGGTACAGCCACTAACAATCTAAGTTATATATTAGCACTACCAATATATAAAAAATTATTATGTACATCAAAATTTATGTATTAAATCAATTTCCTTTAAAACGTGCAATACTAAATGAGAATTAACTTGACTAAAAAGGTCCTTGACTGTTTTGACATGATAATATTTATCCCTTGTGATGGAAAAATCAATACAATCAAGCAGGACATGCTTGACTGTGATTCTTTCATCACAAGGGATGCAAAACGGAGGATCCTCACCATTCAAAAGATACTCATGTGTATATCTTGAATGGCCAATACGACATCGTCGCATAATGACCTCTTCAAATCTGGACTGACAGCCCAAGTAGGTGTAACCGATATTTGGTTTAATTTCATGTAATTTATTGATACCTACTTGGGTGTCCCACTTCTTTTGCATAAGATCACGGATGTAAGATCGAATCATGGGTTTAAAATCAGTGTATGGGATCAGAAGTGGTGTCACAGATTTGTTGAGTGCTGCCTTTGCAGCAGCATCAGCCATTGTGTTACCAATGATACCAACATGGCTTTGGTAACCAACAAAAGACGATGTCATATTGGCCAGTAGCAAGATCATTTAATAACTCAAGAATTTGGATTAAAAGTGGATGTTTTGATGACATATTTTTAATTGCTTGAAGGCATGAAAGAGAATCTGAAAACAGTATGAATTGTTTATGTTTAGCTTGATTACTGATATATTTAAGTGCTGTAAAAATGGCGTTTGCTTCTGCAGTGAATATGGAACTGTTATCAGGTAAACGTGAAGATATTGTTCTAGATAACTAGCAACTGCGCCACCATCCTTGGATCCATCTGTAAATATAGATTTATAAGTGTCATAATTGTTTCTTAATTGACTGTATTCTTGTTGGTAAATTAAGTCGTTAGTGTCTGATTTCTTTAGTATTGTTAATGTAAGATCTACCTCTGGCTTCACCATTTGCCAAGGAGGAGATGAGAAAAGTTTAGTAGGAGCTATATCTTGGAGTTGAATATTAGAAGCTGATATTGCAGATTTTATTCTGATTCCGAGTGGTGGAGTAAGTGTTGATTTCTTATTGTAAAGATCTTCGTAGAGAGGATGGAATATGCATTCAAAAGCTGGATTGGACTGATTAGAATATAATTTAGTGATGTATTGTAAAGATAATTTTAAACGGCGTTGTTTAAGAGAAGGCTCATCTGCTTCTATATAGAGACTGTGAATGGGAGACGTTCTAAAAGCTCCAAGGCAAAGCCTCAGGCCTTGATGATGGATGGTATCGAGTTTTTGTAAATTACTTTTGCAGGCTCCACCATAGACGATGGAGCCATAATCAAGTTTTGAACGGATTATTGACCTGTATAAGTGTAAGAGAGTTGTTTGATCCCCTCCCCACTTTGAATTAGAAACTACTTTCAATAAGTCGAGTGCCTTCAGGCATTTAGCTTTTAGGTATTTAATATGTGGAAGAAAAGTTAAGTGGTTATCAAAAATAAGTCCCAAGAACTTGGCCTCCTTAACAACTTTGATAGGAGTGCCATTCAGAAATAGTTCAGGGTCCTTATGTGGCTTATATTTTCTGCAGAAATGTATACAATTAGTTTTTGATTTGGAAAATTTAAACCCGTTTTCTAGACACCACTTGTGAATTTTATTAAGACATAATTGTAATTGCCTTTCGATTGTGCGCATATTTTTACCCCGACAAGATAGATTAAAATCATCCACAAAAAGTGATCCATCAACTGAATCATTTAAAACTTTTGACAAACTGTTAATTTTTATACTGAATAAAGTGACAGACAAAATACTGCCTTGTGGGACACCCTGATCCTGATTATAATGATCAGACAGGGTTGTACCCACTCGGACTTGAAATTGCCTGTCTGTTAAAAACTGTGATATAAAATGAGGCAGACGGCCTCTTAATCCAAAATCATGAAGATCTTTTAAAATACCATGTTTCCATGTTGTATCGTAAGCTTTTTCTAAATCGAAAAAGATCGTGTGAGTGAGTGAGTTAATGCTTTACGTCACATCGGCAATAGTTCAGCCATATCGTGACGAGAAGTAAGACATGAAATATACATATATTTAAACTTTATAAAAATCTGTCATCGAAGGACAGTATGATAACTAGAATATCACAGATAAGATTTAAAACTAGTTGTGGAACATTTAAAAGCATTAAGTATTAAGGAACAACACAATATAAAAATGGGCTAGAGATCGTTAGTAACTAAAGGGAGACCACCACACCAGGGACCATGGGGACTTATAGTACCTTTGCTTCCTGCATGGGCCCTGGCAGGATTTATATCACCCTACAGTCACTGACGATAATTGATCAGTTAAGCCTAAGATTAAAATGACAAAAATACTACGTTTAAAAGCCTGGCATGCATGAAAATACTTCGAATGATTTGGGACTTACATACCCTCTTAGGGGGACAATAATTTTACGCTACTTCAACCCCCCTCGAGGGTACAGCCACTAACAATCTAAGTTATTAATTAGCACTACCAATGTCTAAAAACTTATTATGGACATCAAAATTTGTGAATTAATTCAATTTCTTTTAAAAAGCACAATATTAAATGAGAATGTACGTGATTAAAAAGGTCCTTTACTGTTTTTACATGATAATATTTATCCCTTGTGATGGAAAAATCAATACAATCAAGCAGGACATGCTTGACTGTGATTCTTTCATCACAAGGGATGCAAAACGGAGGATCCTCACCATTCAAAAGATACTCATGTGTATATCTTGAATGTCCAATACGACATCGTCGCATAATGACCTCTTCAAATCTGGACTGACAGCCCAAGTAGGTGTAGCCGATATTTGGTTTAATTTCATGTAATTTATTGATACCTACTTGGGCGTCCCACTTCTGTTGCATAAGATCTCGGATGTAAGATCGAATCATGGGTTTAAAATCAGTGTATGGGATCAGAAGTGGTGTCACAGATTTGTTGAGGGCTGCTTTTGCAGCAGCATCGGCCATTGTGTTACCAATGATACCAACATGGCTTGGTAACCAACAAAAGACGATGTCATATTGGCCAGTAGCAAGATCATTAAATAATTCGAGAATTTGGATTAAAAGTGGATGTTTTGATGACATATTTTTAATCGCCTGAAGGCATGAAAGAGAATCTGAAAACAGTATGAATTGTTTATGTTTAGCTTGATTACTGATATATTTAAGTGCTGTAAAAATGGCGTTTGCTTCTGCAGTGAATATGGAACTGTTATCAGGTAAACGTGAAGATATTGTTCTAGATCCAATGACGGTGGCACTAGCAACTGCGCCACCATCCTTGGATCCATCTGTAAAGATAGATTTATAAGTGTCATAATTGTTTCTTAATTGACTGTATTCTTGTTGGTAAACTAATTCATTAGTGTCTGATTTCTTTAGTTTTGTTAATGTAAGATCTACCTCTGGCTTTACCATTTGCCAAGGAGGAGATGAGAAAAGTTTAGAAGGAGCTATATCTTGGAGTTGAATATTAGAAGCTGATATTGCAGATTTTATTCTGATTCCGAGTGGTGGAGTAAGTGTTGATTTCTTATTGTAAAGATCTTCGTAGAGAGGATGGAATATGCATTCAAAAGCTGGATTGGACTGATTAGAATATAATTTAGTGATGTATTGTAAAGATAATTTTAAACGGCGTTGTTTAAGAGAAGGCTCATCTGCTTCTATATAGAGACTGTGAATGGGAGACGTTCTAAAAGCTCCAAGGCAAAGCCTCAGGCCTTGATGATGGATGGTATCGAGTTTTTGTAAATTACTTTTGCAGGCTCCACCATAGACGATGGAGCCATAATCAAGTTTTGAACGGATTATTGACCTGTATAAGTGTAAGAGAGTTGTTTGATCCCCTCCCCACTTTGAATTAGAAACTACTTTCAATAAGTCGAGTGCCTTCAGGCATTTAGCTTTTAGGTATTTAATATGTGGAAGAAAAGTTAAGTGGTTATCAAAAATAAGTCCCAAGAACTTGGCCTCCTTAACAACTTTGATAGGAGTGCCATTCAGAAATAGTTCAGGGTCCTTATGTGGCTTATATTTTCTGCAGAAATGTATACAATTAGTTTTTGATTTGGAAAATTTAAACCCGTTTTCTAGACACCACTTGTGAATTTTATTAAGACATAATTGTAATTGCCTTTCGATTGTGCGCATATTTTTACCCCGACAAGATAGATTAAAATCATCCACAAAAAGTGATCCATCAACTGAATCATTTAAAACTTTTGACAAACTGTTAATTTTTATACTGAATAAAGTGACAGACAAAATACTGCCTTGTGGGACACCCTGATCCTGATTATAATGATCAGACAGGGTTGTACCCACTCGGACTTGAAATTGCCTGTCTGTTAAAAACTGTGATATAAAATGAGGCAGACGGCCTCTTAATCCAAAATCATGAAGATCTTTTAAAATACCATGTTTCCATGTTGTATCGTAAGCTTTTTCTAAATCGAAAAAGATCGTGTGAGTGAGTGAGTTAATGCTTTACGTCACATCGGCAATAGTTCAGCCATATCGTGACGAGAAGTAAGACATGAAATATACATATATTTAAACTTTATAAAAATCTGTCATCGAAGGACAGTATGATAACTAGAATATCACAGATAAGATTTAAAACTAGTTGTGGAACATTTAAAAGCATTAAGTATTAAGGAACAACACAATATAAAAATGGGCTAGAGATCGTTAGTAACTAAAGGGAGACCACCACACCAGGGACCATGGGGACTTATAGTACCTTTGCTTCCTGCATGGGCCCTGGCAGGATTTATATCACCCTACAGTCACTGACGATAATTGATCAGTTAAGCCTAAGATTAAAATGACAAAAATACTACGTTTAAAAGCCTGGCATGCATGAAAATACTTCGAATGATTTGGGACTTACATACCCTCTTAGGGGGACAATAATTTTACGCTACTTCAACCCCCCTCGAGGGTACAGCCACTAACAATCTAAGTTATTAATTAGCACTACCAATGTCTAAAAACTTATTATGGACATCAAAATTTGTGAATTAATTCAATTTCTTTTAAAAAGCACAATATTAAATGAGAATGTACGTGATTAAAAAGGTCCTTTACTGTTTTTACATGATAATATTTATCCCTTGTGATGGAAAAATCAATACAATCAAGCAGGACATGCTTGACTGTGATTCTTTCATCACAAGGGATGCAAAACGGAGGATCCTCACCATTCAAAAGATACTCATGTGTATATCTTGAATGTCCAATACGACATCGTCGCATAATGACCTCTTCAAATCTGGACTGACAGCCCAAGTAGGTGTAGCCGATATTTGGTTTAATTTCATGTAATTTATTGATACCTACTTGGGCGTCCCACTTCTGTTGCATAAGATCTCGGATGTAAGATCGAATCATGGGTTTAAAATCAGTGTATGGGATCAGAAGTGGTGTCACAGATTTGTTGAGGGCTGCTTTTGCAGCAGCATCGGCCATTGTGTTACCAATGATACCAACATGGCTTGGTAACCAACAAAAGACGATGTCATATTGGCCAGTAGCAAGATCATTAAATAATTCGAGAATTTGGATTAAAAGTGGATGTTTTGATGACATATTTTTAATCGCCTGAAGGCATGAAAGAGAATCTGAAAACAGTATGAATTGTTTATGTTTAGCTTGATTACTGATATATTTAAGTGCTGTAAAAATGGCGTTTGCTTCTGCAGTGAATATGGAACTGTTATCAGGTAAACGTGAAGATATTGTTCTAGATCCAATGACGGTGGCACTAGCAACTGCGCCACCATCCTTGGATCCATCTGTAAAGATAGATTTATAAGTGTCATAATTGTTTCTTAATTGACTGTATTCTTGTTGGTAAACTAATTCATTAGTGTCTGATTTCTTTAGTTTTGTTAATGTAAGATCTACCTCTGGCTTTACCATTTGCCAAGGAGGAGATGAGAAAAGTTTAGAAGGAGCTATATCTTGGAGTTGAATATTAGAAGCTGATATTGCAGATTTTATTCTGATTCCGAGTGGTGGAGTAAGTGTTGATTTCTTATTGTAAAGATCTTCGTAGAGAGGATGGAATATGCATTCAAAAGCTGGATTGGACTGATTAGAATATAATTTAGTGATGTATTGTAAAGATAATTTTAAACGGCGTTGTTTAAGAGAAGGCTCATCTGCTTCTATATAGAGACTGTGAATGGGAGACGTTCTAAAAGCTCCAAGGCAAAGCCTCAGGCCTTGATGATGGATGGTATCGAGTTTTTGTAAATTACTTTTGCAGGCTCCACCATAGACGATGGAGCCATAATCAAGTTTTGAACGGATTATTGACCTGTATAAGTGTAAGAGAGTTGTTTGATCCCCTCCCCACTTTGAATTAGAAACTACTTTCAATAAGTCGAGTGCCTTCAGGCATTTAGCTTTTAGGTATTTAATATGTGGAAGAAAAGTTAAGTGGTTATCAAAAATAAGTCCCAAGAACTTGGCCTCCTTAACAACTTTGATAGGAGTGCCATTCAGAAATAGTTCAGGGTCCTTATGTGGCTTATATTTTCTGCAGAAATGTATACAATTAGTTTTTGATTTGGAAAATTTAAACCCGTTTTCTAGACACCACTTGTGAATTTTATTAAGACATAATTGTAATTGCCTTTCGATTGTGCGCATATTTTTACCCCGACAAGATAGATTAAAATCATCCACAAAAAGTGATCCATCAACTGAATCATTTAAAACTTTTGACAAACTGTTAATTTTTATACTGAATAAAGTGACAGACAAAATACTGCCTTGTGGGACACCCTGATCCTGATTATAATGATCAGACAGGGTTGTACCCACTCGGACTTGAAATTGCCTGTCTGTTAAAAACTGTGATATAAAATGAGGCAGACGGCCTCTTAATCCAAAATCATGAAGATCTTTTAAAATACCATGTTTCCATGTTGTATCGTAAGCTTTTTCTAAATCGAAAAAGATCGTGTGAGTGAGTGAGTTAATGCTTTACGTCACATCGGCAATATTTCAGCCATATCGTGACGAGAAGTAAGACATGAAATATACATATATTTAAACTTTATAAAAATCTGTCATCGAAGGACAGTATGATAACTAGAATATCACAGATAAGATTTAAAACTAGTTGTGGAACATTTAAAAGCATTAAGTATTAAGGAACAACACAATATAAAAATGGGCTAGAGATCGTTAGTAACTAAAGGGAGACCACCACACCAGGGACCATGGGGACTTATAGTACCTTTGCTTCCTGCATGGGCCCTGGCAGGATTTATATCACCCTACAGTCACTGACGATAATTGATCAGTTAAGCCTAAGATTAAAATGACAAAAATACTACGTTTAAAAGCCTGGCATGCATGAAAATACTTCGAATGATTTGGGACTTACATACCCTCTTAGGGGGACAATAATTTTACGCTACTTCAACCCCCCTCGAGGGTACAGCCACTAACAATCTAAGTTATTAATTAGCACTACCAATGTCTAAAAACTTATTATGGACATCAAAATTTATGAATTAATTCAATTTCTTTTAAAAAGCACAATATTAAATGAGAATGTACGTGATTAAAAAGGTCCTTTACTGTTTTTACATGATAATATTTATCCCTTGTGATGGAAAAATCAATACAATCAAGCAGGACATGCTTGACTGTGATTCTTTCATCACAAGGGATGCAAAACGGAGGATCCTCACCATTCAAAAGATACTCATGTGTATATCTTGAATGTCCAATACGACATCGTCGCATAATGACCTCTTCAAATCTGGACTGACAGCCCAAGTAGGTGTAGCCGATATTTGGTTTAATTTCATGTAATTTATTGATACCTACTTGGGCGTCCCACTTCTGTTGCATAAGATCTCGGATGTAAGATCGAATCATGGGTTTAAAATCAGTGTATGGGATCAGAAGTGGTGTCACAGATTTGTTGAGGGCTGCTTTTGCAGCAGCATCGGCCATTGTGTTACCAATGATACCAACATGGCTTGGTAACCAACAAAAGACGATGTCATATTGGCCAGTAGCAAGATCATTAAATAATTCGAGAATTTGGATTAAAAGTGGATGTTTTGATGACATATTTTTAATCGCCTGAAGGCATGAAAGAGAATCTGAAAACAGTATGAATTGTTTATGTTTAGCTTGATTACTGATATATTTAAGTGCTGTAAAAATGGCGTTTGCTTCTGCAGTGAATATGGAACTGTTATCAGGTAAACGTGAAGATATTGTTCTAGATCCAATGACGGTGGCACTAGCAACTGCGCCACCATCCTTGGATCCATCTGTAAAGATAGATTTATAAGTGTCATAATTGTTTCTTAATTGACTGTATTCTTGTTGGTAAACTAATTCATTAGTGTCTGATTTCTTTAGTTTTGTTAATGTAAGATCTACCTCTGGCTTTACCATTTGCCAAGGAGGAGATGAGAAAAGTTTAGAAGGAGCTATATCTTGGAGTTGAATATTAGAAGCTGATATTGCAGATTTTATTCTGATTCCGAGTGGTGGAGTAAGTGTTGATTTCTTATTGTAAAGATCTTCGTAGAGAGGATGGAATATGCATTCAAAAGCTGGATTGGACTGATTAGAATATAATTTAGTGATGTATTGTAAAGATAATTTTAAACGGCGTTGTTTAAGAGAAGGCTCATCTGCTTCTATATAGAGACTGTGAATGGGAGACGTTCTAAAAGCTCCAAGGCAAAGCCTCCGGCCTTGATGATGGATGGTATCGAGTTTTTGTAAATTACTTTTGCAGGCTCCACCATAGACGATGGAGCCATAATCAAGTTTTGAACGGATTATTGACCTGTATAAGTGTAAGAGAGTTGTTTGATCCCCTCCCCACTTTGAATTAGAAACTACTTTCAATAAGTCGAGTGCCTTCAGGCATTTAGCTTTTAGGTATTTAATATGTGGAAGAAAAGTTAAGTGGTTATCAAAAATAAGTCCCAAGAACTTGGCCTCCTTAACAACTTTGATAGGAGTGCCATTCAGAAATAGTTCAGGGTTCTTATGTGGCTTATATTTTCTGCAGAAATGTATACAATTAGTTTTTGATTTGGAAAATTTAAACCCGTTTTCTAGACACCACTTGTGAATTTTATTGAGACATAATTGTAATTGCCTTTCGATTGTGTGCATATTTTTACCCCGACAAGATAGATTAAAATCATCCACAAAAAGTGATCCATCAACTGAATCATTTAAAACTTTTGACAAACTGTTAATTTTTATACTGAATAAAGTGACAGACAAAATACTGCCTTGTGGGACACCCTGATCCTGATTATAATGATCAGACAGGGTAGAACCCACGCGGACTTGAAATTGCCTGTCTGTTAAAAACTGTGATATAAAATGAGGCAGACGGCCTCTTAATCCAAAATCATGAAGATCTTTTAAAATACCATGTTTCCATGTTGTATCGTAAGCTTTTTCTAAATCGAAAAAGATCGATACAGCGTGTTGTCTATTTACAATGGAATTTTTAACGAATGATTCTAAACGCACTAAGTGATCGATAGTACTTCTGTTCTTCCGGAAACCGCATTGTATATTGGTAAGAAGATTATTTGTTTCCAAGTACCACACTAATCGATTATTTACCATGCGTTCCATAGTTTTACAAACGCAGCTAGTGAGAGATATAGGTCGGTAATTTGATGGATCAGAATGATCCCGCCCAGGTTTGGGAATGGGGATAACAATGGCATTATGCCATGAAGCTGGAAACATCCCAGATGACCAAATATCATCGAATATATTTAACATAGTTTCAAGGCATGATTCGGGCAAGTGTTTCAGCAGCTGATAATTAATATTATCAGCACCTGCTGCTGTATCATGAGCTTGCCCTAAGGCAGTATATAGCTCATGTAGTGAAAATACCTTATTGTAATCTTCACCATTATCAGATGTAAAATTTACTTTTTTCTTCTCCTGTTGGAGCTGATATTTTTGAAATTCAGGAGCGTATTTAGATGAAGAAGAATGATGAGATAAAGTTTCACCAATGCTATTGGCCATGGCAGATTTATCAGTTAACAAAGTATCGCCATCCTTCAGATGGTTAACTGTAGAATTTGATCCCTTGCCTTTGATCTTTTTGATCATGTTCCATACCTTGGACATAGGGGTACGGGAGTTAATTTTGGAGACATAAGTCTGCCAGGATTGACGTTTATTTAGCTTAAATAGACGTCTTGCCTTGGCATTTGAAATTTTAACAGTATTTAAATTATGGACAGTGGGATGTTTACGGAAGTACTTCTCCGCCTTCTTACGACATTTCCTAGCTTGTTTGCAATTAGCATCAAACCATGGTTTACGAACACGTAGGTTGACAGAGGACTTAGGTATGGATTCATTAGCAATTTCATTCAGTTGATCTGAAAACAACTGAATTGGGTCAGTAACATTCTGAAAAGACGTAGGTTGTAATCTATCTTTGCATAAAGATTGAAATAAAAGCCAATCAGCCTTCACAAAATTCCATCGAGGTGAAGGTGGATCAACAGCTGGATTAATGGGCTTAAGCACCGTGGGGAAATGGTCACTCCCACATAGGTCATCGTGGACGGACCATGAGAATTCATTTAACAAAACTGAATCCGTCAAAGACAGATCTAAAGATGAATACGTACCAGTAGCAGGGTGTAAGTAAGTGTCGGAGTCATCATTAAAAATGCAAAGATCGTTATCGGAAAAAAAATCCTCGATCACTTTTCCCTTTTGATTAATGGTTGAACTTCCCCATAGAGGATTATGCCCATTTAGATCACCCATGATGACACAGGGCTTTGGGAGTTGGTCATATAGTTTTTGTAGATCATTTCGCTGAAGACTTGAAGAAGGAGGAATGTATAAGGAGCAAAGTGTGAAGGCAATATGCAGTGTAAGTCTAACTGCAACTGCTTGCAGAGTCGAGTCAAGCGGAACAGGACTGTGAACAACGCCCCGCCGCACTAAAATAGGAGCACCTCCAGTAGCTTTATCTCCTGGAGGAGAGAAGGAATGATATGAACTATATTGCTTTAAACAAACTTATCAGTATTTTTAAGGTACGTCTCTTGTAAACAAATTGCTGATCTATTTAAATCACTTGTTAATAACTGCAGTTCATGAAAATTATGCCTAAGTCCTCTGCAATTCCATTGCATTATATTAGACAATTGAGTCATGGTGGCTCAATTGGAGATCGCTCGCGTGAATGTGAGGAGGAACTACTCCCCCGACTGTCCTGTGAGGACAGAGTAACCTCCATGTCCAGAGGCCCAAAGGAGTTCTGTAAAGGAACCTCTGAAGGTGAAGGGACAATAGGTGGCTGTTTTCTACTCAATTTCTTTTTCTCTTATTTTTCAGATTTGCTGGTTGTTTCCCAGACGTTTGGGATTGTGTCTCAGACTGAATCTCAGTCTGAGATCCTGAACTTGATTGACTGATGGCAGGAATAGGTGTGGAAATAGTGGAATTTGGAATTGTAGCAACAGGTTGAACACGAAATAGATGATGTTGTTACGGGGCGTGAGACTGCAGCGGAGTAAGAAATAGTTGATGTAGTTGTGGTCTGATCTTTCAATAGTTTCTTTGCATCCAGGTAGGGTATGTTCCTTTCACATTTCAGTTTCATTATTTTAGATTCAATCTGCCATACAGGGCAAGATTTAGATGAAGCAACATGTGGGCCAGAACAGTTTGCACATTTCAAATCATTTTCGCAGTCAGTGCTCTCATGGTTGGCACCGCAACGATGACAAACAACCGAGTTACGACAGGATTTGGAGCCATGACCAAAACGTTGACACTTGTAGCATCGGAGCGGATTGGGGACATACACATCCACTCCGATGTGGAAATAACCTGCTTTAATTGACTGGGGAAGGGTTGTACGAGCAAACGTCATTAGATACGTGTTTGTATTGGTGATGACACCGTCCTTCTTGAATGTAAAACGTTTAACTGCAGTAACAGCCTGGTCTTCCAACTCCGTAGCAATTTCTTCTTCAGACATGTCGGACAGACAACGAGCCCTGTCACGAACAATGCCTCGACAAGAATTTAATGTTCTGTGCACAGACACAGCAACCTCAAGATTGGCAAATGTAGAGATAGATAAAAGATTGAGAGATTGCTGTCTCCGTGCACACTCCACAAGAAGCGAACCACTACGGAGACGGGTGACGTTCTTGACTTCACCGCAAATCCCGGACACAGCCTTAGAAACAGCAAAAGGATTCAATTTGATAGGTAAGTTATCAGTAGCCTCAATCACCAGGAATTTTGCCCAGGAATCAATAGTTTGTGAAAGATTTCCAGTTGAAATTTCAATTTCCTCTAGACGTCTCTTTTTTTCATTACGAGATGAACCAGATTGTGGGAGAGCCATGGTGAAAAGAAAATGATTCAGCACCCCTGTTCCCCACCCCCCATCGAGTGTCAACAAGGACGGTGTTATATTGCACCGGATATCCAGGATGCAAACACCAGGGATACAGGGATGGTATACTCCAGCAAATATGACGTGAATAGCTATATTTATCTACCAGATGTAGTGCCAGGAAGGTTCAGTCCATGACAAGAAACTGGAGACATACAGAATACAGAGGTCAACATCACCAGATTGGCCCATGAGCCACCGCCTTCTGGCGGAAGACTCTAGGCAATTTAGTCAATCAAAAATGGAGAATTCACACAAGTTATTCACGGCCAAGACCAAAATAGACATCAAAATACAACACAGTTGTGCATACACAATATTACGCACAGGGCCTGGCATGACCAGCCGATTGATAAGACCGGGCCCATCTTACCACCCGTCTAGGCGAAGTAAGGGTCGAAGTAGTGTGTTGGGCAAAGGAAAACAGTTCCAGGAACCAGTGCCCTCAACTACCAGACTCCCGTCCTCCGCCGACACAGGGACGCAACCCACGGCAAACAGGTTGCCCATTTTAGTCGCCTCATACGACAAGCAATGGGAGGCTGTGGAAATATTCTGCCCCGGTTCCACACGGGGGAAGAGCTATTCGCATTACCCAGCACTCACCACGAGGAGGTTGCTCTTCACGAGTGCCATTTGTTCAATGAAGACTGGGATAACAAATACATTTGCAACCACATGACCCCCACCATGTTTGAAATGTTGTATATTTGAGCCGAAAAAGCAAATATATTGATTTTCATAGATAAGATGTGTAATATACCCATCAGCATCTGTGTATTATGCGATTTCTTTTGTACATTTGTAAACATTTATAATCAAATTATATTTTTTTAAATAAAACCATGTAGAGGTATTCATTGTGTGCTGAAGCGCCAGTAGAAAGTTTTGAATATAATATCGTTAACTTAGTATATTTTCAACTGAAAAGCAAACATATGAAAAATAACTGGGAAATATAGTTTCGTTTGCTCCTCATTTTATGTTATTGGTGGTTTTAACTGGTACAGTAGTCGTAACCTGTATGGGCATGCTCAGGAGGTATTATTGGATAGTCTTAGGGTCCTGAGCGACTCCGTGATCTAAGCGGTAGGCATATATATGTGTGTGTGTGTGTGTGTGTGTGTGCGTGTGTGTGTGTGTGTGTGTGTGTGTGTGTGTGTGTGTGTGTGTGTGTGTGTGTGTGTGTGTGTGTGTGTGTGTGTGTGTGTGTGTGTGTGTGTGTGTGTGTGTGTGTGTGTGTGTGTTTGTGTGTGTTTGTGTGTGTGTGTGCGTGTTTGTGTGTATGTGCCTGCCTACCGCTAAGATTGCTTTGTGAAACAAGGACTATGATCATATAACCGTGTTTTTTTATGGAATCATTGTTATTAATGTGTAGATGACCTTGTGGACGTGTGCCTTCCGTGTGTGGGTGTCTGGATCCTGTAACTCGGCCTCAGAAAAGTGTTCTGATGTCTGGTTCTATTAAAAATGTCTGGTATCTTTTCCTTGCACACTTTATAAGATTCCTCTATGACCTCTGGAACCCCAAATACAATCAAATTATTTCGTCTGCTCTGTCTTTCCTGATGTTCTACTCTGGAATCTAGGTCACAAATACTGTCAGACCAGTAATACAGTTCATCTTCTTTGTTGGATACTTCGTCAACATCTAGTCTGAGAATAACCTGTTCTTCTCTGTTCACACTGACTTCTGATTTCCGTTCTCAGTTCACCTCTGCCTTGATTGAATGAAGTTCTTCTCTCAAAGATCGTATGTCTCTTGATAATCTGTCTTCAGATTCCTTAATCTGATGTATAATTGCTGATTCCAATCCTGCGAAGTCCCCACTAGTATGTCTCGGGTTCGAATCTGTGACACCGGCAACCAATAGCAGTGAAACAAACGGGTGTCTCCTAACTTCGGGATACTGTCCAGTTTGGGGGATGTTAACAAGGTTGCTCTGTCCTGTACATTCATACATATCTCACCTTTGAAACAGAATCCAGTGTAGACATCGTATGTTCCATAGATGATGCAGTGATCGATCCCGTGGTCCATGTTGTGATAAGAACAGTTGTACACAACACAATCCTGTACGCCATTGTTGTGTCCCCCGTTAAGGCATTCATCAATGTTCAAGCCTGGCGATCTGTAAATAGTCTTGTCTCGGCCCGGAATGAGCAATAATTCAGACAGAAAGTGTGACACAAAGCTGTGTTCACGCCATCCAATCCTCGATTTAGTTGCTTCTTACCAAGCACAGAATTATAGTGGTTAATTATGTTGCAGAACCTCCATGGACAGAATACAAAATGAAAGATCTATTAAATGTTTATGGAAGTTCATATGAAAATGTATCTTATTAAATATGATAGTGAAAAAAAGAGTCACTGTGCTATAACGAAATATTGAACTTATCCTCCACTGACCCTACTATGACAAAGAGTGTGACACTATTGATATTTCACTAACATAAAAAATGCCTTTGTGTTTGTGGAAATTGGTCCATAACAGAAACGACAGTTGATCAAGTTTTCAAAACATAGTATTCATTCCTCATGTTCACTGCTCAGGGTAGAGTATGACAACAAGAGTTACCCCCCTTTACCCACAGACAGCACCACAGATATACAATGCAGTTGGTCGTCTCCTTTTCTCTCCCGTCTCACTACTTGTAAAGATGTTACGTCTTTGGACGTCGGGGTTAATGCGGTCATGTACATGTTTTATGATTATGTCTACAACACTTCCATCTATACTTCATTTAGCTGTCCGATTTGCTTCAGATGGCGACCGCTAAGAAGCTAACAGAGAACCACCTCACCTGTGTCATCTGTTCTGAGGTGTTCACAGACCCAGCCACACTTCACTGTCATAATACATTCTGTAAGTCCTGTCTGCTAAAATACACCTACACACAGCCGGAAGCAGTACAAGCCAAGTCCATACCATGTCCCTCCTGTAGACAACAGACGAGTGTGACCAACCCTGACAGTCCAGTAGAGGAGTGGGTCAGTCAGCTGAAACCAAGCCACGTCATGCAGGGGCTGATGGATGACTTTGGACCCGGCACAAAGGGTTATCAGCTTAGTATTGTACTGCCTGACTAATATACCTTGGTTTGAAATATATAAACACACTCACATGCGGACATAAACGAGAATTCGCTCATAGAATGGCTTATTATGACTTCATGTCAACAGATTTAATGCAGGGTAAGTATCTCACAAAGACAAACAAATTACAGCCTGACCTACCGATGAAATCTAATGTAACTCAAACATATAGTGCCATAACTAAGTAAAATTACATACAATGTATTCACCTACTCCTTGGTACTCGTCACTCCTTGTAAATGTTGTTTACAAACTAGTAAATAATTGTTATGATTTTCATATGTGGAGTTGATCTTAGTTGCGCGTATATCAGAAGCACAATAAGGTTTTGTCAATAATTTTCTGGGACAATTTATTTTTTTCAATAAAATCCAAGGTGTTGAGGCGGATAATTATTTCAAAGTGTTCAAAACAAATACCAAGACAAAAGAGCACATTCTTGGACTTATGGATATTAGATCGGTTCTGTGGAAAACCAGAATGGACATTGTCACGTTGTCGTATTGTCGTCCTACCAAAAACAAGCAAAAGTGTCAAAATTACCAAAAGCGCGACAATGCCACATTTTGACCATTTGTCGTCCCGCATTGAATACAGTTTTACTAAAGGGTGACAATGCAACAACGCGAGATTTTCAAGGTGAAAGTATGTCACATTGTCGCATCGTAGCCCCATAAAAAATATGTAAAAAAAGTTGTTAATTGAATTAACCCCAAGCGCCGGAAAGGTTATACTTCTTTTCAAACTCTGATGGCCTTTTGTTAGCTCCACTTGTTCTAAAACCAAAGGAGCAATGGCTATGTGGGTTGTTCTCGAACCTAAAACAGAAGTTAGCTCATATATCGTTATTGTCTGTGTCGGATTTCATAAACCAAACGTGTTATAACAGCAAGAACACCTTGCGTTTCTATTTAATATAAATCTGGTCTCTGACATCTTTTCAAATCGATGAGGACACACGGTTGGCCCTGTCATTAAGACGGTGCAATTCGCAGAGCTGACCCTCCACTGTGACAAAGCACCTCTAACGTTAACATTTATAAACATCTTATTGTAGACTCTCTTGTCATTTTGGACTCCCAACTTAAATGGCGCTATACACCCGTTCTGGTTATGATAAACACTAGCTCAGATACTGACTAGGGATTCCTACAGCAATAGTATCTAATTACAACCTGTGTTATGTGATATATTCACCTACATTATGTGCGTGTACGTTTATGACAAAACTAATGTGTTTAATGTTATTGTATCCTTAGATAATGTCCGATTCTTATCATGTTTCTGACAAATGAAATAAAAACACACTTGTTTGTTTTAGCTGTGGAGGAACATGTGTGCAGTGTTTGTACAAAACAAGGAAAGACAACTCCCGCCTCTTCTTGGTGCTCTGTCTGCGATGTTGTGTACTGTGAAGGATGTCTCCAGTTGCACAACATGATGCCATTGTTGTGTGACCATGAAGTAGCTCACTTGTCTGATCACACCAAGACAAAGGTCAAGCGTCGCTTCATGTGTCAAGACCACAGAGACAAACCGATAGAGTTGTTCTGTAAAGACTGCAAGCAGGCAATATGCACGATATGCTGCAGTATAAAACACAGGGCATGTAAGGATGTTGATACAATAGAGAGTATGACCCCTCTTGTGAAGGAACAACTGACAAGCAAAATAAAGCAGCTCAGAATCAACATGGCGGCTACGAATAATAACATAACCCAGAGAAAATCTACAATTCAAGATGTGAAGAGTAATTCACAAACCCTCAAAGATCAAGTCACAAAGACACGGGAAACAGTGATGCGTGCTATTATAAGAAAAGAGAAGCAACTCCTTCATGACATCGACAAAGCTACTGATGAACAATTACATGAGTTACAAGCAGATATAAAATCCCAGGAGATCGAGCTACAGATGTACCAGCAGCAGTATGAGTTAACAGCCAATGCTGTGACGTCCAACTGTGAGATGGACATGTATGCCGTCTATGAGTCAGTGGGTGAGACGTCTACAGACAACAGAGACACGGACAACAGACCAGCAGCAGGAAGGGTTGTATTGACACGCGACCTGGACAAGCTGAGTGAAGCAGTTGATGAGCTACAGCTGGGGGAGGTTCAAGTCGTCCATGATGTGAGTGACCTCGAGACTTCCCCTGTTCTACATCACACCACTAACTACAAGTCTATGCTAAGAGATCTGGTTAGATCTCCAAAGGAAGAACTTGATGAGATCCAGAAATGGCTGGATGATAAAAGGAAGGGGACTCTGAGAGGGGAGGACATGGGTACAACAAGATCTAGAGCAGAACAGCCAGGCATTCAACACAGGCAAAGGTCAGGCATGGGGGCAACACTGGATGTAAAACTGAAATCACGAACTGGGACCAGTTCTGGAGGAAGCAGCAGTCCAAGAATCAAACCCATGATGGGAAAGGATGTGGAAGTCAGAGGGAAGAGTATTGTTGATCGTGAAATCTTCAGACAAGGACATTATGGTGATGATGATAATAAGTTCCAGGGCTTGCCAACAAATTTTGGCCGAGCAGGAACTCTTGGCGCTGCCAAGGCAACAGATGACACATGCTGCACCTGTATGGACACAATCACTGTCCCCAAGAAACTGGAATGTGGCCACACCTTCTGTGCAGACTGTATCAGACGGGCGTTCAAGGTGAAGCCAGCCTGTCCTGAATGTGGGAAGCTGTATGGTATTGTGAAGGGGAACCAGCCCAAAGGTGGGAAGATGGCTCATAAAATACACCACGATACCCTTCCAGGATATGAAGATGCTAGAGGAGTGATTGCCATCACTTATGACTTTCCAGGAGGCCTACAACAGGTAGGTCTGGTGTTCAGAAAACTCAGGCATTTTTATACTGAAATACTCCCTGTTTAATTTGTTGGCTAGAATCTATGTTCCGCTGTCATTACCTTCGCAATTGGTTATCTCAGCTACTAAGTTATGAGTTAGTGAGTGAGGTTTTACGCCGCTTTTAGCAATATTCCAGCAATATCATGGCGGGCGACAGCTCAAATAGGCTTCACACATTGTACCCATGCTGGGAATCTAACCCGGGTCTTTGGCTTACGAGTGAACGTTTTAACCACTGGGCTACCCGACCGCCCCCACTTAGCTATGACACATGTGAGAGACTTCATGCCTGTGTACCTCTTGGATAATGTTTTGATATATGATAGGGTGAAAAGGTCAAGGTCCCACAGTATTTATGATTGAAATTTGACACAACTTAGTATACACAATGTCATAATGGAATTTGACAAAACTTTAGATTCATTATCAGGGCTGGAAGTTGTGAGTGATTTGGTTGCATTTGCGAGTGAAGTTTGAGAAATGCAACAAAATATTTTAAAACATTATCTCTTGGCGATTACGGAAAAATCAATGAATTTGACCCTCTGAGAGAGGTAACTGTCATGTAGATAACAAAATTAGCTTTCTAATGGTGTGTCACTTGGCAGGCTTCGATGTACGTGTTATTCAAACGAAGCTTCGAAAACGTAGGTATTTCTTTATGTTACTTAGCAGACAGCCGCTGTTATCGGGAAATGGGTGAAGACAGATATTATTTTAAATTCTTTTTTTTTCCTATGGTAGCTTGAAGCTTTGGACTTTCTGTTTCAAAGTTGTCCTCATAGTTTCCCAGACCGGAAATGATGTTACTCATCTTCCTGAGGTGAGGGAATTAACTGACTATAAACGTCCAGTTTCCACCCTTGCTGAACTAGGCTGGAACTTCTGAGCTCGATTGTAGGAACACCACTGGATATTACGAATTATGTCCCTTCTATGTGCCAATCATACTCCACCTCTCATATCACTTTGGACTTAGCATGGACTCATCATGCTCATTAGTCCAGCTAAAATTTAACTCTATAATTACAGTCTAGTTCGGCAAGGGTGGAAACAGGACTTTTACAGTCCGCTAACTCCCTTGCCTCAGGAAGATGGATGTTACTAAAACGGGAGTGTTTATAACTTTGGTATTAAGTTCTATGTCTATCAAAATGCACATCTGCAGACCTGTGTAGATTCTGGGGTAGAATTAAGTCTTCAGCAACCAATGCTTGTCGTAAAAGGCGACTAACAGGATCGGGTGGTCAGACTCGCTGACTTGGTTGATACATGTCATCAATTGCGTGGATCGATGCTCATGATGTCAATCACTGGATTGTCCAGTCCAGACTCGATTATTTTACAGACCGCCGTCATATATAGCTGGAATATTGATGAGTGCAAACAAACAAAGCATATCTGCATCATATTTTGTTCACACATTTTATGGTTTTAGTCCACGGTATTTATGCAGAAAATATTTATTATCAATGTTTACAACATTTTTCGTTGAGTGGCTGGCTTTGTGACTTTTTAGACTACACATCCAGGTGAGCTCTAGTGCCTTGACAATATTTTATGTCACTGCAGTCCGATCACCCAGATCCTGGCAGGAGGTACTCCGGCATTCATAGAACAGCCTACCTACCGTACAATGATGAAGGATGGGAGGTACTGAGGCTGCTGTACAAGGCGTTCGATGCTGGTGTCACCTTAACCATCGGAGACTCTCGAACTACAGGCCACTGTGGCGTCATCACCTGGAACGACATACATCATAAGACGAGTATGAAAGGGGGGTCTTCAGAGTAAGTCCTAACTAATGATTCCTTTAAAGATTTTTGTTCACAATTCAGGGCTTCATTGGGAAGGGTTTGTCATGATTAGTGAGTGAGTGAGGTTTTACGCTGCTTTTAGCAATATTCCAGCAATTTCACGACAGGGGACACCAGAAATGGACTTCACACATTGTACCCATGTCGGGAATCAAACCCGGGTCTTCGGCGGGATGAGCGAACGCTTTAACCACCAGACCACCCCTTGTCATGATTAACTTGATAAAGATCAAAATAGAAAAAAAAGGCTGTGATACCATGAGAATGTTGAGGTAATCACACTGGAAGTCTATTTTCTGGGGGTACTTTGGTGATTTGCAAAGTGTAGTATAACTGATCATGTGTTTGAGGCATGCTGGGGTAGCCTAGTGGTCAAAGCATTCGCTTGTCAGGCTGAAGACCGGGTTTGATTCCCCACATTGGTACAGTGTGTGAAGCCTATTTCTGGTGTCCCCCGCCGTGATATTGCTGGAATATTGCTAAAAGTGGTGTAAAACCATACTCACTCACTCAATCTATCCACTGAGGCACGGTGGCATGTATATACATGGGGGTGGGAGTAGGGGTGACTATTGAGGCATTTTTTACTATTGCGATACTATTGCGATAGTTAAAACAACTATAGCGATACTAATGCGATAGTGGCCCTACTATTGCGATACTATTGCGATAGTTTTCACTTGCAATTATAGCAGGCTTTAGCAGCATATATTTCAGCATTTTGACTGACACCATCAAAATAATTATAACTTTCTGATACTATTTGTAAAGAAAACAAGAAATGAGAAGAAAACAAGTTCAAATTGACCTCTCAAAAACATGTTAATACAAAATTTCACTTCATGTAACTGGTAAAGTCTTAGGTTACTGCAGTGTTTTAGTACCAATGCGAATGAATGTGATTGAATGACTTGTATTTGACTATACAAACTGTAAAACTCTTTAATTGTCACATTGACATTCACTGAATGACTAAATGCAATTCAACATATCAATTAGGAAACAAAGTTGACAAAAACTGACATGTGGCGTCCGCCATCTTGTCAATGTTGCCTAACGACGAGTAGCTAAGGGACGTAACTCTAAATCAAGCAGTCAAAGTAGTGCAATCCAAACGAAAGCACGACAGAGGTTAGATGATCATAGGAGTTGTTTCTGGTTTTTTTAAGAAAGTAAATGTACCAAACAAATTAAGTATCGAAACTATCGATAGTTAGACAAACTATCGCCAATAGTATCGATTGTTTCAAGTTGCAATTGATAGTGTACTATCGTGAGACGAGCAATCGCAATCAATCGATAGTTCGATGTATCGTTACACCACTAGGTGGGAGGTCATAATTAAGAATAATGGAAAGTCCATCAATAATGCGCCAGTTTCCATTCACCTAGTGAGCCCTAATGCCACTGCATTGTTATTACCCAGGTCTTGGATTAGCGTGCACTCAAACTACATTCTCAGCCCCCTGGGGAGAATACAACCAAGCTGCCTAATGAGGTGCTAGATTGGTTAACAGTCACATCACCATCTCATCCTACCGTGTATCCATTCACTGCAGGTGAACAGAGGCATATTTTTTAGATAAGTCACTTTCCTAAGGAGACACCACATGTAGCATGTGCTTCAGTGTATAAATGGGCTTAATACATTGTACCCATGTGGGGAATCGAATCCGGGTCTTCGGCTTGACCCAATTTCCTGACTCCCCGGGCTCACATTCTCCGTCAAGACCGAGGGGGGAGTTTATATCCTACTTATGAACCGTCTAAATGCAAGAAATACCAGGAAAAATGAGAAAACATTGACATATCTTATAGTGAAACATTACAGTGTAGCAGGGTATAAAAGGAATTCGCTCAAAGCGTGCGTGAGAAAAAACACGCGGAGCCTGGACTAACTAGAGTCATGACAGGATAATCTGAACAAATTCTCATCACCTGCCCCAGTAGCTCAGTGGGAAAACAGTGGTTTACAAAACCTGACACGATATGTGATGTTGCAGGTTCTATTCACCTCATGGAATTTTCATGTTTAAAACAAATTTCTGACTTTTAACCAATCATCAACACAATTGTGTTCACATCAAGAGGCAAGTTTATAAAACGTTAAATTTCACAGAATGCCTGCTTACCCGGGCATACTGAGGGAATAACTCCTTCGCAGGTTTACCCCAGAAAAGTCAAACCTGTATTTATAACAGAGTGACACAGTTAGAGGTTTGTAAGTTGGTGTTGCAGCTCTAAGGTGCATCTGTTCCAGGTACGGCTACCCTGACCCGGACTACCTGAAGAGAGTGAAGGAGGAGCTTGCCCTGAAGGGGATCACAGCCTCCCCCTGAGAGGTCAACACTGACCACAGGTCATCGTGGCTGAAACAAGACAAAACTGCTTCCAGGTCTTGCTTCTGTGACCTCATGATGACCCTTGAACTGTACATTTCACAACCGATATTCTGAGTGTCTCAGGTCAGATACAAGCTGAGATCAAGAGGTGCCAAATGCTAGATTAGAAAATTAAAGAGCACCAAACCAGTTTGAAAATGGATTTCAAATAATGTACAATTGCATTAAAATGGTGTGTTTTTTAGGGCTGGCAAAAAAGATCAATAATCAGAATTATAATTGAAGAGAAAAAATATTAATGATTATCGATATGAAAATTGATAAAATCAACAAAAACTTTTTGGATGAAAAGAAGATTAGATTTACCAAAACAGACTTGTTATTGTCAATAATGTCAATTGCTGAAGATGGAAAGTAACTGTTTTGTTCATCTCAAATGTCCACAAAGTAATCCCTGCATAAATGTGCCACCACTCACCAGTAGGGTGACATATGTTGATTTCTTTCAGACTCTTTTTTGCGTATTTGCTTAAAGTTACTTATATTTATCGATAATTGATCAATATTTCGTTAACAATTATCGATCTCTATGATCTGTATCGATAGCCAGCCCGAATACTTTTACATACAATCAGATTTAGTTGAACTAACTCCAGTTCAAGTGTGTGTATCTTCATAGTTATCATGTTGTTGTCATGAATAACAAAACAAGGCAACTTGGTAGGAATTAACGCTGAGAGAAGACAATGTTCGCCCTTGCCTCTAGGACTTGGATTTGGAGTCGCCGTGTTTTGCTCGTTGTGTTTGTTAATATCGTGACTTTTGTTGGACTGTTGTAATGTGACTAAGACCAGTAGACATGTGGAACAGAGCTCATGTACTGTCAAGGATACATTTTGGTTATGATATTTTATGTGTGGTGTCTTGTTACAGTCCTGGGTCCCGATCCACAAATTGATCTTAGCGCTACGACTGTCGTAAGTCTGTGTTAAAGTATGAGAGTTACGTTTGTCTTAGCCCTAAGACCATTGTAAGTCTGTGTTAAAGTATGAGAGTTACGATGACGATGGTCTTCACGCAATGGTCGCTCTGTGCAAGTGGGCCCAGGTAGTAGTTAACAGTTTCTTGAATTTAAAGACAATAGACGACCAAATGAGTCCAAGAATTCTTTGTTCACTGTGGCTGTTGTCATGTGGTTGTCAGATTAATGCCTTCATACTGGACCAGCCTACTTGCTCAGTGTGTGAAAAATAACTCTAGCTGTCCCTAGACTTGTCCCATGTATCGTATTGTATCCATCTGCTGTGCTGTAGGGATGGCTGATGAGATGGAGGACTGTGTGACTGCATGGAAGATGGGGACGGGGAGGATCCTTGGTTGTGTGACGTCACAGTGTTGACTGTTGATGGCGCGAAAGTGATGGTAGTTGCAGATTACAATAACAAGAGACTCAAAACATATTACACATCAAACTTCAAATCCTTTGATAATCAGCTTCTGCTTTCTAATTATCCTTGGCAAATAGCCAAGTTAAGTGAGAGTCAGATAGCTGTCAGTGTTCCAGACAGTAAGGAAATAGTTACAGTGAATGTTACCCCAGATCCTGTATTACTGTCAACTATCAAAACAAGTAAGCTACGCTCTAGCCTGTCTGAGTCCTTCACAGCTGGTGGCAGGTACATGGGGACAGTCTCACTCTGTGGACATACTGGACCTGACAGGGAGGAGACTGAGGTCTATCAACACGGGGGTGATAGGGAATCCAGGCCACATCCACGTCACCAGAAACAACAACTTGATAGTCAGTGAAGAAGCAGTAAAATCCCTTGTACATGTGACCATTGAAGGAGACGCTGTTTTCACCTACAAGCCCCGAGAAGTCAGAGCTCTGACAAATCCTCGGGGTATCACAACAACCAGCACAGGAGATATCCTGCTTGCAGACTATGACGCCGAAAAGGTGATTCAGCTGACAGAGTTGGGACAGTTTGTCAGAGTTGTCCTCACACAACAGGATGGTCTGGAATATCCTGGTGGTGTCTGTCTTGATGCTGACGGCCTGCTGTATGTTACTTCCAGAAGATATGTAGAAGTGTTCAAATTCTGCAGACGCTGAATATGGTAATAGAGATAACTTGGATCTCAATACACAGTTGAATCTTTCTAAAGTTGACTCCTGCTTTAGGTCCAGATCGGATCCAGTTCTTCCCTTACACACGTAGTCCATCATGTCATTGATTGAATATAGGACGACCTAACACCAGTAGAAGTCTGACCTGATAGAAGTACTTCTCAAGTAGACCTAGCACCAGTAGAAGTCTGACCTGATAGAAATACTTCTCAAGTAGATCTAGCACCAGTAGTAGTCTGACCTGATAGAAGTACTTCTCAAGTAGATCTAGCACCAGTAGTAGTCTGACCTGATTGAAGTACTTCTCAAGTAGACCTAGCACCGGAAGAAGTCTGACATGATAGAAGTACTTCTCAAGTAGACCTAGCACCAGTAGAATTCTGACCTGATAGAAGTACTTCTCAAGTAGACCTAGCACCAGTAGTAGTCTGACCTGATAGAAGTACTTCTCAAGTAGATCTAGCACCAGTAGTAGTCTGACATGATAGAAGTACTTCTCAAGTAGACCTAGCACCAGTAGTAGTCTGACCTGATTGAAGTACTTCTCAAGTAGACCTAGCACCAGTAGTAGTCTGACATGATAGAAGTACTTCTCAAGTAGACCTAGCACCAGTAGAAGTCTGACCTGATAGAAGTACTTCTCAAGTAGACCTAGCACCAGTAGAGGTCTGACATGATACAAGTACTTCTCAAGTAGACCTAGCACCAGTAGTAGTCTGACCTGATAGAAGTACTTCTCAAGTAGATCTAGCACCAGTAGTAGTCTGACCTGATAGAAGTACTTCTCAAGTAGATCTAGCACCAGTAGTAGTCTGACCTGATAGAAGTACTTCTCAACTAGACCTAGCACCAGTAGTAGTCTGACCTGATAGAAGTACTTCTCAAGTAGATCTAGCACCAGTAGTAGTCTGACCTGATAGAAGTACTTCTCAAGTAGACCTAGCACCAGTAGTAGTCTGACCTGATAGAAGTACTTCTCAAGTAGATCTAGCACCAGTAGTAGTCTGACCTGATAGAAGTACTTCTCAAGTAGACCTAGCACCAGTAGTAGTCTGACCTGATTGAAGTACTTCTCAAGTAGACCTAGCACCAGTAGTAGTCTGACATGATAGAAGTACTTCTCAAGTAGACCTAGCACCAGTAGAAGTCTGACCTGATAGAAGTACTTCTCAAGTAGACCTAGCACCAGTAGAGGTCTGACATGATACAAGTACTTCTCAAGTAGACCTAGCACCAGTAGTAGTCTGACCTGATAGAAGTACTTCTCAAGTAGATCTAGCACCAGTAGTAGTCTGACCTGATAGAAGTACTTCTCAAGTAGATCTAGCACCAGTAGTAGTCTGACCTGATAGAAGTACTTCTCAACTAGACCTAGCACCAGTAGTAGTCTGACCTGATAGAAGTACTTCTCAAGTAGATCTAGCACCAGTAGTAGTCTGACCTGATAGAAGTACTTCTCAAGTAGACCTAGCACCAGTAGAAGTCTGACATGATAGAAGTACTTCTCAAGTAGACCTGGCACCAGTAGTAGTCTGACCTAATAGAAGTACTTCTCAAGTAGATCTAGCACCAGTAGTAGTCTGACATGATAGAAGTACTTCTCAAGTAGACCTAGCACCAGTAGTAGTCTGACCTGATAGAAGTACTTCTCAAGTAGACCTAGCACCAGTAGTAGTCTGACCTGATAGAAGTACTTCTCAAGTAGACCTAGCACCAGTAGTAGTCTGACCTGATAGAAGTACTTCTCAAGTAGACCTAGCACCAGTAGAAGTCTGACATGATAGAAGTACTTCTCAAGTAGACCTAACACCAGTAGAAGTCTGACCTGATAGAAGTACTTCTCAAGTAGACCTAGCACCAGTAGTAGTCTGACCTGATAGAAGTACTTCTCAAGTACATTTGTGAAAGGAACGCACAATGACAGTACTGAATGAGGACAACGCTACACGAGAGATCACGTGACCTAGACAGTATTGTTGGTATATGTTGTTTATACAACAGTAATGTTGTGTTGTGTAGTGTACTATATATCTGACGTGTGTTGTCATGGAGTAACCTGTTCACATTATTGCGCATGCTATCCGTCTTTAGATTATCAGTTCGACAACCCATTTCCTTATGTTATAAAGAGGCGCTTTACTCTTATAAAACATCACCAGCGTTCAGTGATCTACAGCGGATATAATAATGTGTGGATGCTGTGTGAACTGGTTGAGTTCTGTAAATGTACTAATTTGTATCTGTTATTTCAACAATCTGTAGTATTGAGTAGAGTATTATAGTGATACGATTCACCTCATTTCGGACAATACACTCTCTATCAGTCATATCCCAGACACATAGGAGATAAGGAAATCTTTGCCGTAGCGATGTTCAAGGAAAACAATGCTATACACCCATGCAGGTGAATTTGTATTCATTGTTTACATGGGACAGGGTGTGGTTTGACAGGTGATCAAAGGGACACAACTCTGTGCATAAATATGTCATTCGTCACCACTCGCCCCTTTCCGAAACCTGGAAGAAGACTCATCCATATCTCGATGAATGTTCATTCGTGACCAACTCGTGTTATTCCGGGACAAGCGAATAGCGACTCGTGTCCCCCTCATGGCCATTTTTGCGACCGGGTTCCGTCTTAGCGCAAACGGGAATACCTAAACAATTGTCAACTCGTTGCGTAATGGTTCACATATATTTCTCCATAGATTATATATATTTCAAATGCAATTTAAAGCACATTGGGACATGCGAAGTTATACAGTATGATTGAACACCTTTAACTGTGTCTTGGGTATAATTTTAGATGCAAGACATATGTAAAATCAAAAATTATTTCTGAGGGATTCTTTGACGAAGAACTTGAAATCATACGCGCATTCTGATTGGTTTGTCGTATTTTCGCACATAACATTCATCGATAGGGGGACGAGTCTTCTTGCAGGTTACGGAAAGGGGCGAGTGATGACGAATGGATGAATGTTATGTTAGTGAGTGAGTGAGTGAGTGACGGGGGCTACATTACTGTAGCCATTAATGAGTGAGTGAGTGAGTGCGGGGTCTTCATTACTTTAGTCATTAGTGAGTGAGTGAGTAAGTGAGGGGGGCTACATTACTGTAGTCATTAGTGAGGGAGTGAGTGAGGGGCCTACATCACTGTAGTCATTAGTGAGGGAGTGAGTGAGGGGGCTACATCACTGTAGCCATTAGTGAGGGAGTGAGTGAGTGAGGGGGCCTACATTACTGTAGTCATTAGTAAGGGAGTGAGTGAGTGAGGGGGCCTACATTACTGTAGTCATTAGTGAGGGAGTGAGTGAGTGAGTAAGTGAGGGGGGCTACATTACTGTAGTCATTAGTGAGGGAGTGAGTGAGGGGGGCTACATTACTGTAGTCATTAGTGAGTGAGTGAGTGAGGGGCCTACATCACTGTAGCCATTAGTGAGGCAGTGAGTGAGTGAGTGAGGGGGCCTACATTACTGTAGTCATTAGTGAGGGAGTGAGTGAGTGAGGGGGCCTACATTACTGTAGTCATTAGTGAGTGAGTGAGTAAGTGAGGGGGACTACATTACTGTAGTCATTAGTGAGGGTGTGAGTGAGGGGGCCTACATTACTGTAGTCATTAGTGAGTGAGTGAGTGAGTGAGGGGCCTACATTACTGTAGTCATTAGTGAGTGAGTGAGTGAGTGAGGGGCCTACATTACTGTAGTCATTAGTGAGTGAGTAAGTGAGGGGGGCTACATTACTGTAGTCATTAGTGAGTGAGTGAGTGAGGGGGGGCTACATTACTGTAGTCATTAGTGAGGGAGTGAGTGAGGGGGGCTACATTACTGTAGTCATTAGTGAGGGAGTGAGTAAGTGAGGGGGGCTACATTACTGTAGTCATTAGTGAGGGAGTGAGTAAGTGAGGGGGGCTACATTACTGTTGTCGTTAGTGAGAGAGGGAGTAAGTGAGGGGGGCTACATTACTGTTGTCATTAGTGAGTGAGTGAGTAAGTGAGGGGGGCTACATTACTGTAGTCATTAGTGAGGGAGTGAGTTAGTGAGGGGGGCTACATTACTGTTGTCATTAGTGAGTGAGTGAGTAAGTGAGGGGGGCTACATTACTGTAGTCATTAGTGAGTGAGTGAGTGAGGGGGGGCTACATTACTGTAGTCATTAGTGAGGGAGTGAGTGAGGGGGGCTACATTACTGTAGTCATTAGTGAGGGAGTGAGTTAGTGAGGGGGGCTACATTACTGTTGTCATTAGTGAGTGAGTGAGTTAGTGAGGGGGGCTACATTACTGCAGTCATTAGTGAGGGAGTGAGTAAGTGAGGGGGGGGCTACATTACTGTAGTCATTAGTGAGGGAGTGAGTAAGTGAGGGGGGCTACATTACTGTAGTCATTAGTGAGGGAGTGAGTAAGTGAGGGGGGTTACATTACTGTAGCCATTAGTGAGGGAGTGAGTAAGTGAGGGGGGCTACATTACTGTTGTCATTAGTGAGTGAGTGAGTAAGTGAGGGGGGCTACATTACTGTAGTCATTAGTGAGTGAGTGAGTGAGGGGGGGCTACATTACTGTAGTCATTAGTGAGGGAGTGAGTGAGGGGGGCTACATTACTGTAGTCATTAGTGAGGGAGTGAGTTAGTGAGGGGGGCTACATTACTGTTGTCATTAGTGAGTGAGTGAGTTAGTGAGGGGGGCTACATTACTGCAGTCATTAGTGAGGGAGTGAGTAAGTGAGGGGGGGGGGCTACATTACTGTAGTCATTAGTGAGGGAGTGAGTAAGTGAGGGGGGCTACATTACTGTAGTCATTAGTGAGGGAGTGAGTAAGTGAGGGGGGCTACATTACTGTAGTCATTAGTGAGGGAGTGAGTAAGTGAGGGGGGCTACATTACTGTAGTCATTAGTGAGGGAGTGAGTAAGTGAGGGGGGCTACATTACTGTAGTCATTAGTGAGGGAGGGAGTAAGTGAGGGGGGCTACATTACTGTTGTCATTAGTGAGTGAGTGAGTTAGTGAGGGGGGCTACATTACTGCAGTCATTAGTGAGGGAGTGAGTAAGTGAGGGGGGGGGGCTACATTACTGTAGTCATTAGTGAGTGAGTGAGTAAGTGAGGGGGGCTACATTACTGTTGTCATTAGTGAGGGAGTGAGTTAGTGAGGGGGGCTACATTACTGTTGTCATTAGTGAGGGAGTGAGTAAGTGAGGGGGGCTACATTACTGTTGTCATTAGTGAGGGAGGGAGTAAGTGAGGGGGGCTACATTACTGTAGTCATTAGTGAGTGAGTGAGTAAGTGAGGGGGGCTACATTACTGTTGTCATTAGTGAGGGAGTGAGTTAGTGAGGGGCGCTACATTACTGTTGTCATTAGTGAGGGAGGGAGTAAGTGAGGGGGGCTACATTACTGTAGTCATTAGTGAGGGAGGGAGTAAGTGAGGGGGGCTACATTACTGTAGTCATTAGTGAGGGAGTGAGTAAGTGAGGGGGGCTACATTACTGTAGTCATTAGTGAGGGAGGGAGTAAGTGAGGGGGGCTACATTACTGTAGTCATTAGTGAGGGAGTGAGTAAGTGAGGGGGGCTACATTACTGTAGTCATTAGTGAGAGAGGGAGTAAGTGAGGGGGGCTACATTACTGTTGTCATTAGTGAGTGAGTGAGTAAGTGAGGGGGGCTACATTACTGTTGTCATTAGTGAGTGAGTGAGTAAGTGAGGGGGGCTACATTACTGTAGTCATTAGTGAGTGAGTGAGTAAGTGAGGGAGGCTACATTACTGTTGTCATTAGTGAGGGAGTGAGTAAGTGAGGGAGTGAGTGAGGGGGCCTACATTACTGTTGTCATTAGTGAGGGAGTGAGTAAGTGAGGGAGTGAGTGAGGGGGGCTACATTACTGTAGTCATTAGTGAGGGAGTGAGTGAGGGGGGCTACATTACTGTAGTCATTAGTGAGGGAGTGAGTGAGTGAGGGGGGCTACATTACTGTAGTCATTAGTCAGTAAGTAAGTGAGGGGGCCTACATTACTTCAGCCATTAGTGAGTGAGTGAGTGAGTGAGTGAGTAAGGGGGCCTACATTACTGTAGTCATTAGTGAGGGAGTGAGTAAGTGAGGGGAGCTGCATTACTGTAGTCATTAGTGAGTGAGTGAGTGAGTGGGCTACGTTACTGTAGTCATTAGTGAGTGAGTGTTAGTGTTACCATTGTCGGCTCCTTCTTGTTACGTCCAGGCCAATCACTAGACCTTCACTGTAATTGGCTTCACTCCTGTAAACATCATTGGCGTCGTCATTATGTTGTTATTTGTGTACATTTATCCCACCTTGTGTGAATGTATCGTCATGTATATATATTAACTCCATGTAGTTACTCAGCATTCACCTGATGAAGGGACAAGACGTAGCTCTGAAACGTCGTCACAAAGAATAATGTTATCCATAAAAGGTCTCCTGTGTTCGTATTCTTTCAACTTCAAACAACTTCAAAACTTCCCCGATGTCCTGGACTCCTTTAGTGCTGCACTTATTGAAGTAGCCACATGGCAGATTGGATATGTACATAGGCCTCAAGTATGTAATGCCACTTTGACCAACGCCTGCACTGTTTCTTGTACAGTAAACTACGGTTATAACGAACTCAAAGGGACCACACATTTTAGTTCGTTATAACCGTAGTTCGTTATAAGCATATATACAGCAAATGTACGGGACCCAAAAAACAGTTCGTTATATCCGCCGGTTCGTTATAAGCGTGTTCGTTATAAATGTAGTTAACTGTATGTAGATTTTGTACCAACTAACACCGGCAGTATCATGGGTCAACCAATCTTCTGTACCAAGTTGAGAAATGCAAAAAATCTAACCAAAGTTAGATTTAAACACCAGCCCACACATGGCTAATGCATATGAATATCTGACCAATAACCAGAAAGCCGTTTCCCTTTGGTTTCAACTAAGCCCCTATGTATATATTTCTGTATACGACCCCCAGTGTATTATTCAAGTCTCAATGTGTCATGTGACCGGATGTGGACAGAGTGACTCGTGCAACATACATCTGTCATTCACAGACAAACATTCTGTACATCATTGTTTACACCCAAGGAAACTCTCGTCAAGTCACTTGTAAAACATTGCTTCAGAAACACTGAATTATCCTAGCTGCTTTGAAGAACAAAGCAGTGCAATATCTTCAGCTTCTGAATCCTGCATTGTCTCTACACACCTACCTCAGCACTAAGTGGCTACGTACACGTGACATCACAGACATGTAAAAAACATTTCAGGAGAAAATGTATACCCGTTATCGTACTTGGTCCGAATTAATAACAGTTATATTTTCCCTATGTGAACTAAGTGGGGTACATGGAATGTTTTAGTCTGACTTGGGTGTTGGTATATTGTGGCACAAATAGGGTGTTGCCCTTTCTTTAGCTGTAATACGGAAAACACAACACAGACATGCTCATATGCAAAATGACTTGATGGCATTATCAATTGTACAACTACAATTTTGTTGAGGATGATGATTTGATGATATAACAAAACATCCAACAAATAAAGTGTGTTTGGACTTTCTGGTCTGTTTAACGCCGACTCAGAATATTCCAGCTATATGAGGGTGGTTTGTAAATAATCGAGTCTGGACCAGACAGTCCAGTGATTGACATCATGAACATCTCTCTACTCAACTGGGATAAGATGTCCTGCGGACCTTGTGACTGTAACATGAACACGTGCAGCTATTAATACAACTAGTGTGTGATAAGCAACATAACGCCTTTTCTTATGACATTGTTATTGCTGTTGTAAATCATACTTTACAGGAAAGGGGCATGAGTGACGTATTGACAGGTCATAATTTCAGAAAGGGAGGAGCTAGTGTGGTGTTTGAAATAGGGTTTAGCGGGCGGCAGATCCAAGATGTTAGATTCAGGAGGAGTAATGTATATCGTCGTTATATTCAAAGGTGTAGCAAACGCAAGCTATTGGCAATGGAAGCATGTGGAGCTTCTCTGCCAAAGGATTAGATTCCTGTTAATATTCGGTGTATGGTACCTTTTATAGATGGGCTTCTTTCCTATGGTATGTTATCATATTACTATAGGTATGTTATCCTATTCCAATGGGTATGAAAGAGGCGACTAAGGGGATCGGGTGGTCAGGCTCGCTGACTTGATTCGTTGTTGTTGAATAAGCCCTGGGATGTTGAGAGATTTCAATATTTGTTTGTGAAACTTCTTCCCGCAGTACATTAAGACGGGCTTTGGTCTTACACAAGGTGTGATACAGCTGTATGTGTATTAAACCGATGATCTCTTCAACGGGTGATCTGGCAAGTAATAAAGATTAGTACGCACTCATGAGGTCAATCTTTGCGAGGAAAATGCCTGGGGTGATCAACTTTTAGTGTCCCTCAAGTTGGCAAGACATCATCTGCAACACAGAAATCAACTTAGCCAGAGCTCCTGCACATTCTTCGACTGAACTGTACACAATCAGTCTCTATGTGGGCTATAAACCCTCATGTTATGACGCACTTTCGTCAGGCAACACACTGCCGAACTGAAGGTTTGAAATATCTTAGGGCTCTTTGCTGCAGCCAAAGGTAGCTTTTTATGCTACAAGTATAGGTAGTACAGCACAACACTGATCATGGTTACTTGGGTGCAGTCGTATTGATCTGAACCGCCCTTCAGGTCAACCTTTGCGAGGAAACTACCTGGGTGATCCACTTTTTACCGTCCTTTAAGTCCAAGTATGAGCACTCACACTTTACCATGTAATAATTCATATCTTTTCCCATATCTCCCCATACGTATTTTTATGCAAGGTGACTGACATCTAGCATGTATTTCAGACAGTCAAGTATCCCAGATATATCCCCTCCTTTGTCAGTAATCATCTTTCAAGACGCCTACACTGGCGTATGTCCACATCTCTGACGTGAAGTTATCACCGTACCCTTTTGAACTACCAAGGTCAAGTTTGTACCATCCCCGGAATCGAGAAACTTTGCCTCCAGGTCTTGTGCTAACGATTCTATCCACTCATAATTTTCAGCTTTCTAACGTTTGCCTCACCTTGGACAGCACAAGTCTTTTCTTTGATAGGCAATTTGGGAAGCGATTTCCCCGGGAGCCTTCTGGCTACAAATCATCATCAATCGCACTCTTCCTCAACGCATATATGATTTCAGGCATCTTTGTCCCTGCCGCCTTCTCTCTGATTTTGTTTCAGCTCCCCTGACATCTTAGAGTCCTTTTCATATTCCGCGGCCATATTACTTGTTAAATGTAAATTGTTTGTTTGTTGTTTAACGCCGCACTCGGCAATAATCCAGCTATATGACGGCGGTCTGTAAATAAGCGTCACACATTATACCCATGTTGGGAATCTTTGACGTGACGAGCGAACGCTTTTATCTCTTATATCTCTTTTATCCAGTGATTGACATTATGAGCACCGATCTACGCAATTGGGATACGATGACATGCATCAACCAAGTCACCGAGCCAGACCACCCGATCCCGTTAGTCGCAAGCATGGGTTTCTGAACACCTATTCTAACAAAACCCGGATATTGAGTGAGTATGGTTTTACACTGCTTTTGTAATATTCCATCAATATCACGGCGGGGGACACCAGAAATGATTTGTGTTTGTTTGTTGTATATCGCTGCACTCAGCAATATTCCATTATATGACGGCGGTCTGTAAATAAGCGTCACACATTATACCCATGTTGGGAATCTTTGACGTGACGAGCGAACGCTTTTACCACCAGACTACCCCACCGCCCTAAAACGGAAAAACCTCCGAAGGGTCATGAGCGGCAACCAAGTTCAATTTGCAATATTATGGTCTAAGGGGGACAACTCCTACCTGTGTTACAATACATTATCTCGAAAACTACACCTAGTATCAGTTCACGTTTGATTGAAATAACAAAAGAGATTGCACACATTATTTCAGATAAATGACTAATGGTCAAACTGAGAAAGAATCTCTTGCATCCTGGAGTGTTGGCTTGATGGTACAGATCTGAAGAGAGTCGTACAAAGTTGCTTCTAATGAGATACAAGTACATACCTGCACACATCAGATCACGTGATCCACTAACACGACAGGCGATGAGCGGGTTGTAGTTATTCTAGGAACCAGGAAGAGAGACGACTTCAGAGAAGAGAGCTCCACGTTGTAAAAGAGGTAAGTCACATATTTAGACGCCATTGCACATACACACGTATAGATTTTATATTATGTGACAGTTCATGATTGTGTTACCCATGTTTTACTCTATACACGCGAGGGCAAAGGTTTGACTTTAACACAGCACGTATCCACCATGATTACATTCATATATGGTCTGGAAGGTAATTTAAGGTACGGACGTTTACTACAATGTCTGAAAAACTATCGGACCTACTGCAGTCAAAGTTGGTAAGAGATTATTAAACAGTCATACATAACTGGATATTACATTTTTAAGAAAATCGGTGCATGAATAAAAAATCTGTCTATTTAGCTATCACTATATTTTATCAACAATTAGACCTGTTCGTCACGGGTGGAACGAGCATTCATTGAAACAGCTATCTGCATAATGCTACCCCTGCGTCACAGGGCCATATGACACAGTTGAACCAATCAGCTCAACTCGAAAGGGTGCACGGGAACCACGCACGTTGAGACGCCCAACGCTAACACCGTGTGGAACAGGTCTGGTTGTTGATGAAATATTGTAGCAGGTGTATATATTTGTATTTTAGCTTTGTTTGTAAATAAAACTATTTCAAGTTTTATTTCTGTTGAACTATATTCAACAGAGGTGTGTTTGTTTTTATCCCATCATTCTAAGTCCAGCCCTCAGTGATCAATCACAACCCAAGCTCTACTACATTCTTTGTCCAGCCTCTACTGATCAATGACATCCCAAGCGACCCTGTGATTGGCCAAATTCAAACTTTACCTTCTTTCTCTGACTAACTCCATATTGCCACCTTCACTATGCACTGCACTGGGAGTATTCATAGATCACAACAAAAGGGTGTCTATCCTGATTATAAATAAACATAATCCTCACACCCCGTAGCCGTCTTGGTGTCATCTGTTTAAAATAATGGATAAAGCCAAGGAAACCCGGTTACAATATTGATGATAGCTAAATAAGACAGATTTTTTATTCATGCACCGATTGTCTTTAAATGTAATATCCAGTTATGGCGATGTACACGATTTGACCAGAGTTATGACCCATGACAGTATATGCCTGTACGATTTTGTCTGTTGTGTGTGTGATGTGTGTGTATTTTTTTAGTGTGCGTGCGTGCGTGCGTGCGTGCGTGCGTGCGTGCGTGCGTGCGTGCGTGCGTGCGTGCGTGCGTGCGTGCGTGCGTGCGTGTGTGTTGACAATCCGTATCCGGTCATGAAGACAGTCACTCCACTTCATGAAATGTATACAGAATATAAAACAGCTCCCGTGTAATACCAATTTTATGAAACTCGTGAATAGTTGTGGTATCTGACGAGGGAAAGCGAGTCAGACACCACAACTATTCACTCGTGTCATAAAATTGGTTTTACACGGGGCGAATTTAGTATTTTATTTATTACTTGCCATTTATAACGTTTTTAGAATTATACTGTCGAGTGTGAATGGGATGACACTTACACGATCCACGGCATAATACAATTGAGTTTAACAGAATAATACTTCAAACACGTCAAAAGTTGAAACGTATGAATTTAAAACCATACAACGGTCCATCTTTAGAATTCAGGCGTGCGTTCCACAAAATTATCGTAGCGTTAAGGTTATCGCAACTCAAATACTTAACTTAGACCAACGACTGTCGTTGCGCTACAGTACGATCGCCTTGTGGAACGGGGCCTTGCACCTAAAAGTTTACAATCACGTCACAATAACCGATGACGTAATTTCATCGAGTGTGCATAAGCTCCTCTCAGTGATGTTTCATCTCCACACGCAATGTCGTTGAATAAGCCAAGGGATGTTGAGAGCTTTCAATATTTTTAGTGAAACGTGTTCCGAGAGTACATAAGCACGCGTTTTGGTATTACACAATGTGCAATACAACAGTATGTTTCTTAAACCGATGATCTCTTCACGGGCAAGTAATAAACATATTGATTACTTAGGGGGCGAACGTGAAATGGTATCATGATACTGCGTGGTATTTGAGGTTTAGGGCGACTTCCGTAAAACATAATTAACAAGAGTCGTGATGTTCCACAGATATACATGCAATGGGGCGCCGTGTTGTAACCTAAACTCCTGTCTCGCTGTCTTGTAATGATGTCACGTCCTGGGACGTTGGGGATGATGCATTCATGTACATGTTGTATGATTCTGTCTATAACATGTGCCTATATACTTCACTAAACTATCGGTTTGGCTTCAGTTTGGCTAAGAAGCCGACAGAGAACGACCTCACTTGTGTCATCTGTACAGAGGTGTTCACAGACCCAGCCACACTTCAGTATCATCATACATTCTGTAAGTCCTGTCTGCTGAAATACACATACACACAGCCGGAAGCAGTACAAGCCAAGTCCATCCCATGTCCCTCCTGTAGACAACAGACGAATGTGACCAACCCTGACAGTCCAGTAGAGGAGTGGGTCAGTCAGCTGAAACCAAGCCACGTCATACAGGGGCTGATGGACGACTTTGGACCCGGCACAAAGGGTAATCACCTTATTATTGTACTGCCTGACTAATATACCTTTTTAAAGGGTTTTTTAACAGCCACACATGTGTGCATTGACGAGCATTCACTAATAGAATTGCTTATTTTGACTTCATGTTAATCGATTTTGATGCAGGATAAATATATATTTCCTGCAAAGGGAAATATATTACATTCTGTTTGCGTCAAAGAGCTTCCGGTGAACTCAAATACCTATTACCATAATTTTATGAAATCGACATGAATTTTATGTCCTACCCCTACCAAGTCGTCATTCCTTTTTGTTATATTATTGTCAGTTATTAATACAATCTGTATGACATGCTAGCATATAAATGTCACAATTTGTGTCTGCTTATCCTGATTGGGGGCTGCAATATATGCCACAGCTAGGACGGGATGTGTTGACAGAACTGTGGGGTTGATCTTAGTCGCCCTCCACTGTGACATGCCACAGCTAGCACAGAGATGTGTTGACAGAACTGTGGGGTTGATCTTAGTCGCCCTCCACTGTGACATGCCACAGCTAGCACAGAGATGTGTTGACAGAACTGTGGGGTTGATCTTAGTCGCCCTCCACTGTGACATGCCACAGCTAGCACAGGGATGTGTTGACAGAACTGTGGGGTTGATCTTTGTCTCCCTCCACTGTGACATGACACAGCTAGGACGGGTTGTGTTGACAGAACTGTGGGGTTGATCTTAGTCGCCCCCCACTGTGACATGCCACAGCTAGCACAGGGATGTGTTGACAGAACTGTGGGGTTGATCTTTGTCTCCCCCCACTGTGACCTTCGACAGCTAGGACGGGTTGTGTTGACAGAACTGTGGGGTTGATCTTAGTCGCCCCCCACTGTGACATGCCACAGCTAACACAGGGATGCGTTGACAGAACTGTGGGGTTGATCTTTGTCTCCCCCCACTGTGACCTTCGACAGCTAGGACGGGTTGTGTTGACAGAACTGTGGGGTTGATCTTAGTCGCCCCCCACTGTGACATGCCACAGCTAGGACGGGTTGTGTTGACAGAACTGTGGGGTTGATCTTAGTCGCCCTCCACTGTGACATGCCACAGTTAGGACGGGATGTGTTGACAGAACTGTGGGGTTGATCTTAGTCGCCCTTCATTGTGACCTTCCACAGCTAGCACAGGGATGTGTTGACAGAACTGTGGGGTTGATCTAAGTCGCCCTCCACTGTGACATGCCACAGCTAGCACAGGGATGTGTTGACAGAACTGTGGGGTTGATCTTAGTCGCCCTCCACTGTGACATGCCACAGTTAGGACGGGATGTGTTGACAGAACTGTGGGGTTGATCTTAGTCGCCTTCCACTGTGACATGACACAGCTAGGACGGGTTTAGTTGACAGAACTGTGGGGTTGATCTTAGTCGCCTTCCACTGTGACATGACACAGCTAGGACGGGTTGTGTTGACAGAACTGTGGGGTTGATCTTAGTCGCCTTCCACTGTGACATGCCACAGCTAGCACAGGGGTGTGTTGACAGAACTGTGAGGTTGATCTTTAGTTGCAGGTACATCTTACAGGTTATGCCATGGCCCAACATTGTAACAAAGCATGTTAAATGAAAACGTGTATGTTAAGTTCTCTGTCAGTTCAGTCTCCCATCTAAAAAGACGCTAACCCTGACGCTGTAACCCCCGAGGGGTTTTAATATCCATCTGTTATTGTATATCTAGTCAGCAAATAATAATCTTGTGATTATGATTACCTGTAGGTCATGATTGACTAGGGAGTCCTACATTGTGAGACAGCATCATTGTTTCATTACAACCTGTGTCATATGATATGTTCATCTCCAGAAAGGGCGTGGCCGTTTATGACATACTAATGTGTTATATGTTATTATTTCTTTAGATGGTGTGCGATTCTTATCATGTTTTTGACAAATGAAAAAAAAAACACTTGTCTTTTTAGCTGTGGAGGAACATGTGTGCAGTGTTTGTACGAAACAAGGAAAGACAACTCCCGCCACTTCTTGGTGCTCTGTCTGCGATGTTGTGTACTGTGAAGCATGTCTCCAGTTGCACAACATGATGCCAGTGTTGTGTGACCATGAAGTGGTTCACTTGTCTGATCACACCAAGACAAAGGTCAAGCGTCGCTTCATGTGTCAAGTCCACAGAGACAAACAGATAGAGTTGTTCTGTAAAGACTGCAAGCAGGCAATATGCACGATATGCTGCAGTATAAAACACAGGACATGTAAGGATGTTGATACAATAGAGAGTATGACCCCTCTTGTGAAGGAACAACTGACAAACAAAAAAGAGACACTCGGAATCAACATTGCAGCTGCGAATAATATCCTAACCCGGAGAAAATCTAAAATTCAAGATGTGAAGAGTAATTCACAAACCTTCAAAGATCAAGTCATGAAGACACGGGGTACAGTGATGCGTGCTATTTTAAGAAAAGAGAAGCAACTCCTTGGTGTCATCGATAAAGCTACTGATGAACAATTACATGAGTTACAAGCAGATCTACAATCCCAGGAGATCGATCTACAGATGTACCAGCAGCAGTATGATTTCACAGCCAATGCTGTGACGTCCAACTGTGAGATGGACATGTATGCCATCTATGAGTCGATGGGTGAGACTTTTACAGACAACAGAGACACGGACAACAGACCAGAACAAGGAATGGTTGTGTTCACACACGACCTGGACAAGCTGAGTAAAGCAGTTGATGAGCTACAGCTGGGAGAGGTTCAAGTCGTCCATGGAGTGAGTGATCCCGAGTCTTCTCCCGTTCTACATCACACCCTTGACTGCAAGGAAGATGGGGACGGGGAGGATCCTTACTTGTATGACGTCACAGTGTTGACTGGTGATAGTTCAGTGAAAATGATGGTAGTTGCAGATTATGATAACAAGAGACTCCAAACATATTACACACAAAACTTCAATTCATTCCAATATCAGCTCCTGTGTTCTAATGGTCCTTGGCAAATAGCCAAGTTAAGTGAGAGTCAGATTGCTGTCAGTGTTCCAGACAGTAAGGAAATAGTTACAATGAATGTTACCCCAGATCCTGAATTACTGTCAATTATCAAAACAAGCAAGCAGTACTACGCCCTGGCCTGTCTGAGTCCTTCACAGCTGGCGGCAGGTACATGGAGACAGTCTCACTCTGTGGACATACTGGACCTGACAGGGAGGATACTGAGGTCTATCAACACGGGAGTGATAGGGAATCCAGACTTCATCCACGTCACCAGAAACAACAACTTGATAGTCAGTGAAAGAGACGCAAAATCCCTTGTATGTGTGACCAGTGAAGGGGACGCTGTTTTCACCTACACACCCACAGGAGACAGAGCTCTGTCATATCCTCTAGGTATCACAACAACCAGCACAGGAGATATCCTGCTTGTAGACTATCACTCCCACAAGGTGATTCAGCTGACAGAGTCGGGACAGTTTGTCAGAGATGTCCTCACACAACAGGATGGTCTTATATGTCCTCGTGGTGTCTGTCTTGATGCTGACGGCCTGCTGTATGTTACGTCTGGGAGATATGTAAACGTATTCAAATTCTGCCCACGCTGAATATGGCAACAGAGATAATTTTGATCTCCATACACAGTTGAATATTTCAAAAGTTGACTCCTGCTTTAGGATCGGATCCAGTTCTTCACTTACACACGTAGTCCATCATGTCATTGGTTAACTACAGGGCGACCTAACAGTAGTAGAAGTCTGACCTGATAGAAGTACTTCTAAAGTAGACCTAGCACCAGTAGAAGTCTGACCTGATAGAAGTACTTCTCAAGTAGACCTAACACCAGTAGTAGTCTGACCTGATAGAAGTACTTCTCAAGTAGACCTAGCACCAGTAGAAGTCTGACCAGACAGAAGTACTTCTCAACTAGACCTAGCACCAGTAGTACTCTGACCTGATAGAAGTACTTCTCAAGTAGACCTAGCACCAGTAGTAGTCTGACCTGATAGAAGTACTTCTCAAGTAGGCCTAGCACCAGTAGAAGTCTGACCTGATAGAAGTACTTCTCAAGTAGACCTAGCACCAGTAGAAGTCTGACCTGATAGAAATACTTCTCAAGTAGACCTAACACCATTAGTAGTCTGACCTGATAGAAGTATTTCTCAAGTAGACCTAGCACCAGTATAACTCTGACCTGATAGAAGTACTTCTCAAGTAGACCTGGCACCAGTAGTAGTCTGACCTGATAGAAGTACTTCTCAAGTAGACCTTGCACCAGTAGTAGTCTGACCTGAGAGAAGTAATTCTCAAGAAGTCCTAGCACCAGTAGAAGTCTGACCTGACAGAAGTACTTCTCAAGTAGACCTAGCACCAGTAGTAGTCTGACCTGATAGAAGTACTTCTCAAGTAGACCTAGCACCAGTGGTAGTCTGACCTGATAGAAGTACTCCTCAAGTAGATCTAGCACCAGTAGTAGTACTTCTCAAAGTATACTTAGCACCAGTAGTAGTCTGACCTGTTAGAAGTACTTCTCAAGTAGACCTAGCACCAGTAGTGAGGTGAGGTGAAATTGGGTTTAACGTCGCGTCCAAGATTATTGCACTTATATAGCGACGTAGCACCAGTAGTAGTCTGACCTGATCTAAGTACTTCTCAAGTAGACCTAGCACCAGTAGTAGTCTGACCTGATAGAAGTACTTCTCAAGTAGACCTAGCACCAGTAGAAGTCTGACCTGATAGAAGTACTTCTCAAGTAGACCTAGCACCAGTATAAGTCTGAACTGATAGAAGTACTTCTCAAGTAGACCTAGCACCAGTAGTAGTCTGACCTGATAGAAGTACTTCTAAAGTAGATCTAGCACCAGTAGTAGTACTTCTCAAAGTAGATCTAGCACCAGTAGTAGTCTGACCTGATAGAAGTACTTCTCAAGGAGATCTAGCACCAGTAGTAGTACTTCTCAAAGTATACCTAGCACCAGTAGTAGTCTGACCTGATAGAAGTACTTCTCAAGTAGACCTAGCACCAGTAGTAGTCTGACCTGATATAAGTACTTCTCAAGTAGACCTAGCACCAGTAGTAGTCTGACCTGATCTAAGTACTTCTCAAGTAGACCTAGTACCAGTAGAAGTCTGACCTGATAGAAGTACTTCTCAAGTAGACCTAGCACCAGTAGTAGTCTGACCTGATAGAAGTACTTCTCAAGTAGATCTAGCACCAGTAGTAGTACTTCTCAAAGTAGACCTAGCACCAGTAGTAGTCTGACCTGATAGAAGTACTTCTCAAGGAGATCTAGCACCAGTAGTAGTCTGACCTGATAGAAGTACTTCTCAAGTAGACCTAGCACCAGTAGTAGTCTAACCTGATAGAAGTACTTCTCAAGTAGACCTAGCACCAGTAGAAGTCTGATCTGATAGAAGTACTTCTCAAGTAGACCTAGCACCAGTAGAAATCTGACCTGATAGAAGTACTTCTCAAGTAGACCTAGCACCAGTAGAAGTCTGACCTGATAGAAATACTTCTCAAGTAGACCTGGCACCAGTAGAAGTCTGACCTGATAGAAGTACTTCTCAAGTAGACCTAGCTCCAGTAGTAGTCTGACCTGATAGAAGTACTCCTCAAGTAGACCTAACACCAGTAGAAATCTGACCTGATAGAAGTACTTCTCAAGTAGACCTTGCACTAGTAGAAGTACTTCTCAATGTAGACCTAGCACCAGTAGTAGTCTGACCTGATAGAAGTACTTCTCAAGTAGACCTAGCACCAGTAGTAGTCTGACCTGATAGAAGTACTTCTCAAGTAGACCTAGCACCAGTAGTAGTCTGACCTGATAGAAGTACTTCTCAAGTAGACCTAGCACCAGTAGAAGTGTAACCTGATAGAAGTACTTCTCAAGTAGACCTAGCACCAGTAGTAGTCTGACCTGATAGAAGTACTTCTCAAGTAGACCTAACACCAGTAGTAGTCTGACCTGATAGAAGTACTTCTCAAGTAGACCTTGCACTAGTAGAAGTACTTCTCAAAGTAGACCTAGCACCAGTAGTAGTCTGACCTGATAGAAGTACTTCTCAAGTAGACCTTGCACCAGTAGTAGTCTGACCTGATAGAAGTACTCCTCAAGTAGACCTAACACCAGTAGAAATCTGACCTGATAGAAGTACTTCTCAAGTAGACCTTGCACTAGTAGAAGTACTTCTCAAAGTAGACCTAGCACCAGTAGTAGTCTGACCTGATAGAAGTACTTCTCAAGTAGACCTAGCACCAGTAGTAGTCTGACCTGATAGAAGTACTTCTCAAGTAGACCTAGCACCAGTAGTAGTCTTACCTGATAGAAGTACTTCTCAAGTAGATCTAGCACCAGTAGAAGTCTGACCTGATAGAAGTACTTCTCAAGTAGACCTAGCACCAGTAGTAGTCTGACCTGATAGAAGTACTTCTCAAGTAGACCTAGCACCAGTAGAAATCTGACCTGATAGAAGTACTTCTCAAGTAGACCTAACACCAGTAGTAGTCTGACCTGATAGAAGTACTTCTCAAGTAGACCTTTTACCAGTAGAAATCTGACCTGATAGAAGTACTTCTCAAGTAGACCTAGCACCAGTAGTAGTCTGACCTGATAGAAGTACTTCTCAAGTAGACCTAGCACCAGTAGTAGTCTGACCTGATAGAAGTACTTCTCAAGTAGATCTAGCACCAGTAGTAGTCTGACCCGATAGAAGTACTTCTCAAGTAGACCTAGCACCAGTAGTAGTCTGACCTGATTGAAGTACTTCTCAAGTAGATCTAGCACCAGTAGAAGTCTGACCTGATAGAAGTACTTCTCAAGTAGACCTAACACCAGTAGTAGTCTGACCTGATAGAAGTACTTCTCAAGTAGATCTAGCACCAGTAGAAGTCTGACCTGATAGAAGTACTTCTCAAGTAGACCTAGCACCAGTAGTAGTCTGACCTGATTGAAGTACTTCTCAAGTTGACCTAGCACCAATAGAAGTCTGACCTGATAGAAGTACTTCTCAAATAGACCTAGCACATGTAGTAGCCTGACCTGATAGAAGTACTTTTCAAGTAGATCTAGCACCAGTAGTAGTCTGACCTGATAGAAATACTTCTCAAGTAGACCTAGCACCAGAACATTTGTGAAAGGAACGCACAATGACAGCACTGAATGAAGACAACACAACACGAGAGATCACGTGACACAACCAGATGATATTGGAGAGTACTGTTGTTATATGTTGTTCATAGAACAGTAATGTTGTGTTGTGTTGTGTAATATATATCTGACGTGTGTTGTCATGGAGTAACATGTTCACATAATTGCGCATGCTATCTGTCTTCAGATTATCAATTTCGACAACCCATCTCCTAATGTTTTAAAGGGGCGTTTAACTCTTATAAAATACCACCAGCGTTCGGTGATCTACAGCGGATATAATAATGTGTGGATGCTGTGAGAACTGGTTCAATTCTGTAAATGTACTAATCTGTATCTGTTATTTCCACAATCTGTGGTATTGAGTAGAGTATAATAGTAACAAGATTCCACTCAATTCGGACAATACGCTCTCTCAGTCATATCCCAGACACATAGGAGATAAGGAAATCTTTGCCGTAGCGATGTTCAAGGAAAACAATGCTGTACACCCATGCAGGTGAATTTGTATTCATAGTTTACAAGGGACAGGGTGTGGTTTGACAGGTGATCAAAGGGACGCAACTCTGTGCAGAAATATGTATCTCTTTATGCTCTTAATATCCTCTTCCGGAGCCTGGGAATATTCATTAGTCTACAATTTGTCCTGAGGTTTTACAAAAGCAATTATTTGCTCACTGGACATGTTTGATCTTCTGAATAAAATGCGTCATAAAAAGTTATTATTTTTGACTGCTACTTTCATACAAACAAGTTTGGTGTTCTATAGCAATGACTGAAAACATATCCTGTCTGGAACAGAAATCCCATGTGTAAAGTGTAAACGTTGTTTATTCTGGCAAACAGTTTCTGCTTGAACTCTCTCACCTAAGTTAATCACGTTAATACGTGGCATCACAACTACTAAATGATTATGCATACATGTTTATATAGTCTTTACATATACTAGTATATAATCAATTTGCCTTTATTGCATATGCAGGAAACTAGGATATCAGCTAAGTAAGGATGGATGAACAACTTCTATATTACTTCGTACTCCAACTTCTAAATGCCTCGCAAAGACGTCATGATATCAGCTGACGATTTTGCATTTTGTCAGAAACAAGTGTGAGCAAGTAGTCACAAGAGCGGAGTTAACAGCACACACAACAAAATGCAAGCAAGAGTATGTCATCAACTTATATTTTTTTCATTTAATCTTTATATTTCTAATAACATGACATGTTATAGGTATGGAGATAGTAATGTTTTTCACACTATGAATGAGTGACATATTTCATCCATCATTGTGTATTCCAATAGTTCGTGATACATTTTAATTGATAAACGTGTTGAGATCTGTATATAATAGTCTAATGCAAAGTAAAACATTTTCAAGGGTAGAAGTTGGAAATTATTTGTCATTTCACACTTTTTTGACTTGTTGTCAATCATGTTGTTAGATTGACAGGTGGCGATAGGTTAATTGATAGAGATACTTTTATCACTTCTGTGGCTAATTCAATTGATTGGATAATTTGCCTTGATCTATATCCGTATATCATTTTTATTAATGAAACTACTTTACTTTTCTGGAGACAAGAATAGTTCAGTGTTTGAAACAGAATGTATCAATAAAAACACAGATGCTTTTATCAAAGCTCTAAGGTATATTCATGTTTTACTCATTCAGTGTACAGACAAATAGCTCTCATACCATGCCACTTGCCAGTCTACGACACCGGCATCGATATGACAAAGTCAGAAGTCACCAAGATTGCCTTATCATGCATGGCACTTTGTCCTTCCCGGGTAATGAGTTGTATGATATTAACAAGCAACTGTATGGATCTTTACCCCACTGTGACAGCATCTGTATCCACCATTTTGCTTACATCTTCATCAAAGTATACTTTAAGAGGTCGCCATCTATTTAGCTGCTTGTTTGATTTCATCAATAGTCAACCCTGTCCATCCAAAAACCATCCTATGATGTGTCCGAAGAAAAGTAGAGATGCATGATTCAGGAGTGGTCGTTGTTTGTGTGAGTGAGTTGTTTACATTACTGTAGTCATTAGTGAGCGAGTGAGTGAGTGAGCCTTTAGTGAGTGAGTGAAGGGCCTACATTACATTACCCATTAGTGAGTGAGTGAGTGAGGGGGGGCTACATTACTTTACCCATTAGTGAGTGAGTGAGTGAGTGAGGGGGCCTATATTACTGTTGCCATTAGTGAGTGAGTGAGGGGGCTACATTACTGAAGCCCTTAGTGAGTGAGTGAGTGAGGGAGGGGCCTACGTTACTGTAGCCATTAGTGAGTGAGTGAGTGGGTGAGTGGGTGAGGGGCCTATATTACTGTAGCCATTAGTGAGTAAGTGAGTGAGGGGGGCTACATTATTGTAGCCATTAGTGAGTGAACGAGTGAGTGAGGGGCCTATATTACTGTAGCTATTAGTGAGTGAGTGTGTGAGTGAGGGGCCAATATTACTGTAGCCATTAGTGAGTGAGTGAGGCTACATTTCTGTAGTCATTAGTGAGTGATTGAGTGAGGGGGGGCTACATTACTGTAGCCATTAGTGCGTGAGTGAGGGGTGAGGGGCCTATATTACTGTATCCATTAGTGAGTGAGTGGTTGAGTGGTTGAGGGGTCAACATTACTGTAGCCATAGTGAGTGAACGAGTGAGTGAGTGAGTGAGTGAGTGAGTGTGGATGCCTACATTACTGAAGCCCTTACTGAGTGAGTGAGTGGCCTATATTACTGAAGACATTAGTGAGTGAGTGAGGGGGGCTACATTACTGTAGCCCTTAGTGAGTGAGTTGGTCAGTGAGGGGCCTACATTACTGTAGCCATTAGTGAGTAATTGAGGGGACTACATTACTGTAGCCATTAAACAGGTTCAGACTCCCGACCTTGTCTGGACCACCTGAGGTATTGTGCTACCCCGTTTCGTACCTACTACGCCACGAGGAAACTCAAACTGAAACAAGGTGGGTCTTGTTCCATGCAGTTCCAAGTTGATTCGCCTGCTCTTGTGAAAATGGATATTTTAACCACACTGACAAGAAAATGCCAACTTGCAACATGAATATTTAGATGTTGTCCTAAAACGAATTCAATTCTATGAAACAGACAAATGATGAATCAGCTCTTCAGTAAAACACAAACTTAAATTATCCTTGATAATGGTACCTGTGAAAGGTACGAGTCAAGAAGTCCATTTGTGACATCATCAACTACAAATGTACATCTTGATTGCCACACTGTTAGTGTTACCATTGTGGGCTCCTTCTTGTTACGTCCAGGCCAATCACTAGACCTTCACTGTAATTGGCTTCTCTCCTGTATTAGTGAGTGAGTGTTAGTGTTACCATTGTCGGCTCCTTCTTGTTACGTCCAGGCCAATCACTAGACCTTCACTGTAATTGGCTTCTCTCCTGTATTAGTGAGTGAGTGTTAGTGTTACCATTGTCGGCTCCTTCTTGTTACGTCCAGGCCAATCACTAGACCTTCACTGTAATTGGCTTCTCTCCTGTATTAGTGAGTGAGTGTTAGTGTTACCATTGTCGGCTCCTTCTTGTTACGTCCAGGCCAATCACTAGACCTTCACTGTAATTGGGTTTTCTCCTGTATTAGTGAGTGAGTGTTAGTGTTACCATTGTGGGCTCCTTCTTGTTACGTCCAGGCCAATCACTAGACCTTCACTGTAATTGGCTTCTCTCCTGTATTAGTGAGTGAGTGTTAGTGTTACCATTGTCGGCTCCGTCTTGTTACGTCCAGGCCAATCACTAGACCTTCACTGTAATTGGCTTCTCTCCTGTATTAGTGAGTGAGTGTTAGTGTTACCATTGTGGGATCCTTCTTGTTACGTCCAGGCCAATCACTAGACCTTCACTGTAATTGGCTTCTCTCCTGTAAACATCATTGGCGTCGTCATTATGTTGTTATTTGTGTACATTTATCCCACCTTGTGTAAACGTATTGTCATATATATATATATATATTAACTCCATGTAGTTACTCAGCATTCACCTGATGAAGGGACAAGAAGCTCTGAAACGTCGTCACAAAGAATAATGTTATCCATAAAAAGTCTCCTGTGTTCGTATTCTTTCAACTTCAAACAACTTCAAAACTTCCCCGATGTCCTGGACTCCTTTAGTGCTGCACTTATTGAAGTAGCCACATGGCAGATTGGATATGTACATAGGCCTCAAGTATGTAATGCCACTTTGACCAACGCCTGCATTGTTTCTTGTACAGTAAACTATGGTTATAACTCAAAGCGACCACCAGTTTTAGTTCGTTATAACCATAGTTTGTTATAAGCATATATAAAGCATATATACAGCAACTGTACGGGACCCAAAAAAACAGTTCGTTATATCCGCCGGTTCGCTATAAGCGTGTTCGTTATAAACGTAGTTAACTGTATGTAGATTTTGTACCAACTTACACTGGCAGTATCATGGGTCAATCAATCTTCTGTACCAAGTTTAAAAATGCAAAATGTCTAACCAAAGTAAGATTTAAACACCAGCCCACACATGGCTAATACATATAAATATCTAACCAATGACCAGAAAGCCGTTTCCCTTTGGTTTCAACTAAGCCCCTATGTATATATTTCTGTATACGACCCCCAGTGTATTGTTCAAGTCTCAATGTGTCATGTGACCGGGTGTGGACAGAGTGAGTCGTGTAACATACATCTGTCATTCACAGACAAACATTCTGTACATCATTGTTTACACCCAAGGAAACTCTCGTCAAGTCACTTGTAAAACATTGCTTCAGAAACACTGAATTATCCTAGCTGGTTTGAAGAACAAAGCAGTGCAATATCTTCAGCTTCTGAATCCTGCTTTCTCTCTACACACCTACCTCAGCACTAAGAGGCTACGTACACGTGACATCACAGACATGTAAAAACATTTATCGTACTTGGTCCGAATTAATAACAGTTATATTTTCACTCTGTGAACTAAGTGGGGTACATGGATTGTTTTAGTCTGACTTGGGTGTTGGCATATTGTGGCACAAATAGGGTGTTGCCCTTTCTTTAGCTGTAATACGGAAAACACAACACGGACATGCTCATATGCAAAATGACTTGATGGCATTATCCATTGTACAACTACAATTTTGCTGAGGATGAAGATTTGATGATATAACAAAACATCCAACAAATAAAGTGTGTTTTGAGTTTGCTGTTTAACGCCGCACTGATAATTTCCAGCTATATGAGGGTGGTTTGTAATTAATCGAGTCTGGACCAGACAGTCCAGTGATTGACATCATGAACATCTATCTACTCAACTGGGATAAGGCGTCATGCGGACCTTGTTACTGTAACACGTGTGTGTAACTAGTGTGTGATAAGCAACATAGCGCCTTGTCTTATGACATTTGTATTGGAGTTGTAAATCATATTTTACAGGAAAGGGACGTGAGTGACGTATTGACGGGTCATACTTTCAGAAAGGGGGGAGTTAGTTGGGTGTTTGAAATAGGGTTTACCGGGCGGCAGATACAAGATGTTAGATTCAGGAGAAGTAATGTATATCGTTGTTATATTCAAATGTGTAGCAAACGCAAGCTATTGGCAATGGAAGCATGTGGAGCTTCTCTGCCGAAGGATTAGATTCCTGTTAATATTAGGTGTATGGTACCTTTTATAGATGGACTTCTTTCCTATGGTATGTTATAATATCACTATGGGTATGTTATCATATTCCAATGGGTATGAAAGAGACGACTAATGGGATCGGGTGGTCAGGCTCGCTGACTTGATTCGTTATCGTTGAATAAGCCCTGGGATGTTGAGAGATTTCAATATTTGTTTGTGAAACTTATTCCCCAGTACATTAACACAGTACTTTGGTCTTACACAATGTGTGATACAGCTGTATGTTTATTAAACCAGCGATCTCTTCAACGGGTGATCTGGCAAGTAATAAAGATCAGTACGCACTCATGAGGTCAACCTTTGCGAGGAAACTGCCTTGGGTGATCAACTTTTAGTGTCCCTCAAGTCCGCAAGACATCATCTGCAACACAGATATCAACTTAGCCAGAGCTCCTGCACATTCTTCCGCTGAACTGTACACAATCAGTCTCTATGTGGGCTATAAACCCTCACGTTATACCGCACTTTCGTTAGGCAACACACTGCCGAACTGAAGGTTTGAAATATCTCAGGGCTTTTTGCTGCAGCAAAAGGTAGCTTTTTATGCTACAAGTATAGGTAGTACAGCACAACTCTGATCATGGTTACTTGGGTGCAGTCGTATTGATCTGAACCACCCTTGAGGTCAACCTTTGCGAGGAAACTACCTTGGTGATCCACTTTTTACCGTCCCTTAAGTCCAAGTATGAGCACTCACACTTTACCATGTAATAATTCATATCTTTTCCCATATCTCCCCATACGTATTTTTATGCAAGGTGACTGACATCTAGCATGTATTTCAGACAGTCAAGTATCCCAGATATATCCCCTCCTTTGTCAGTAATCATCTTTCAAGACGCCTACACTGGCGTATGTCCACATCTTTTCCCGCGGAAACACTTATCGTGGATAAGTCTTATCTTGCTGTCAGTCTTCGGGATAGCAACAAACACACTAGCAACTCTAGGTTTAGGTGTGGCAATCCCATAATTCCCTAACATTAATTCTTCCTTTATCTGCAGTTCTGTTTGCTTCCGGTTTAAACATGCCGACCTATGATTCTTAGTTTCTCTGTACTCCTGTCATAGGCCAGTATATCTCCCCATACGTATTTCTATGCAAGGTGACTGACATCTAGCATGTATTTCAGACAGTCAAGTATCCCAGATATATCCCCTCCTTTGTCAGTAATCATCTTTCAAGACGCCTCTACTGGCGTATGTCCACATCTCTGATGTGAAGTTATCACCGTCCCCTTTTGAACTACCAAGGTCAAGTTTATACCATCCCCGGAATCGAGAAACTTCGCCTCCAGGTCTTGTGCTAACGATTCTATCCACTCATAATTTTCAGCTTTCTAACGTTTGCCTTACCTTGGACAGCACAAGTCAACACACACGGAGATGGTGAGCCAATTTGGGCGGCGTTTTTCATCATCAATCGCACTCTTCCTCAACGCATCCATGATTTCAGGCATCTTTGTCCCTGCCGCCTTCTCTCTGATTTTGTTTCAGCTCCCCTGACACCTTAGAGTCCTTCTCATATTCCGCGGCCATACTACTTGTAAAATGGATATTGTTTGTTTGTTTTTTGTTTAACGCCGCACTCGGCATTATTCCAGCTATATGACGGCGGTCTGTAAATAATGGAGTCTGGAACAGACAATCCAGTGATTGACATTATGAGCATCGATCCACGCAATGTGGATACGATGACATGCATCAACAAAGTCAGCGAGCCTGACCACCCGATCCCGTTAGTCGCCTACGGCAAGCATGGGTTTCTGAACACCTATTCTAAAAAAACAACGGATATTGAGTGAGTATGGTTTTACACTGCTTTTTGTAATATTCCATCAATATCACGGAGGGGGACACCAGAAATTGTTTTTGTTTGTTTGTTGTTTAATGCCGCACTCGGCAATATTCCAGTTATATGACGGCGGTCTGTAAATAAGCGTCACACATTATACCCATGTTGGGAATCTTGACTTGACGAGCGAACGCTTTTATCTCTAGACTACCCCACCGCCCTAAAACGGAAAAAAACTCCTAAGGGTCATGAGCGGCAACCAAGCTCAATATGCAATATTATGGTCTAAGGGGGACAACTCCTCCCTGTGTTACAATACATTCTCTCGAAAACTACACCTTGTATCAGTTCACGTTTGATTGAAATAACAAAAGAGATTGCACACATTATTTCAGATAAATGCCTAATGGTCAAACTGAGAAAGAATCTCTTGCATCCTGGAGTGTTGGCTTGATTGTACAGATCTGAAGAGAGTCGTACAAAGTTGTATCCCGGGCTGTTACGTTTGGGATATCTGTCCTGCAAACACAGAAGTCCATCCGTGGGTCCACAGCACTTTATTTGTGATATGATAGTTACAGCATCTGTATGATTACGATTGTGGTGAAGGGACAGACATGGCCAGGCATATCAGAGGCGTCAGAGCCGCTGTCCGAGGGTCAAGTCCCACTCACAGAAAGCGTACTACCTTTAACCCTCACTGTCAGACTGTCATGTATCGTGTTACGTTACATACATGGTCAGCCTGCAGTATTCCGCACCTCATCCACAATGTCAAGCTTCAGTGGCCAACCGGCCATTCTCTGGCACTAATTAGGAACCACTGACCGGTAACCTCCCAAAACCCCTACATCCCATTTCCCCTACAGCTTAAGACAACAAAGTTCACGGTCCATGGTACTGCTAATCCCTAGTCTGTTACCTATTTCATACAATGGAACAACCCAAGAAACACGAATAGATTGAGATAAATATTTAATTACGATTACGAAATTATTCATAATTCATAATACATTATAATAAAATGTTCATTTTTCATAATTCATAATACATTATAATAAAATGTTCATTTTTCAAAATTATGATAAATTTCATCTCAAATGTTCAGTGCACTCTTTATCCCAGCCTGAGTAGATGGCCAACCGCATCTAAAAACTGCATTGGGGATTTCACCTCTCTATTCAACTCGTCCTTCGGGCGGCAGAGACGCTTCTCCACCTCTCTATACACTCTCTTCCTGCCTCTTGGAGCTGCTCCAAAGTCGAGCTGTAGAATCTTAGCTCGTTCTGCCTGTTCCACCTTCCCGACTACCTACACAAATCGGTAGATGTTGGGATGTCGGTGAGGGAGACCTCGGTTGAGTCGGTTATGAAAGCCTTCCAGGTTGTATTTCGTCCTGGGACCTGTTGTACCGTGATGGTTCCACAGTGGTAGGGGGAATCGTGCTCCGTGGTCGACCAAGGTAGTGACGATGTAGTCGTTGAAGGCGATAGCTCTTGGTACATCTGGTGTGTTGTCCATTGCGTCAACCCACGTGTCCTGCATCTTGTTCTGGGGGAGTAGGGGTAGGCCAGCTGCTCTTCTTATCCACTTGCAGACTTCAGGATCTTCTCGATACGCGACAGCTAGTCCCAGATCCTGGACCTTCCTCCATATCGCCTGGCTGTAATGGAAGAAACAAGTGTAATAATTGTTTCTTCCTATTGTTATTTTTGTAATTTCTAAAAATTGTCTTCTCGTCATACAGACATCTTTCATTACACTACCATTAATTCTTTTCTTTTTTAAACTTTCCTTTAAGTCCCCTTATCCCCTAAAGCTCTACCCCTTTCATATTACTACCTCTACTTCAGACCTTAATCTCTCCTTCAGGTGAGTTCATAATACCAGACAGGTAAATGCCGTGTGTTGTTTTAACTTATTGTAGGGGAACTGGGTTGTAGGGGATATGGGATGTAGGGGTTTGGGGAGATAACCCACTGACCTGCACATGACTCCGTGCTGTTTGCCATAGTAATAATAGCCCAGCTGGTGTTATACTTAGGGCAACGATGTGAATATTTATCTATATATATATTTAACTAATTCAACTCAAGGAATATATAAGACATATATATATTCCCTGTTAAAACCTATACTCTGCCAAACTGCCTCCGATAGTTGCTTCTAATGTGATACAAGTACATACCTGTAGGCATTGCCTAAAAGTCGGGCCGGTCCGACTTGGCCCGTGCTGTCAAAATCAACTTTAACCTCACAGTGTATTATCAAATGGATTCATATGTTTAGATTTGTATCATATCTACCTAACTACCACTTTATTATGTCACAGTCCATCGTTTTTAAAGAAAACAAGGTGCTCAAAGTGAAACATTTTTACAATATTTTCTTAAGAAAATCTATGTCAGAAGTGTTCAGTCCGACTTGGCCTGGGCAGTCAAAATCACTTTAAACTTCACAGATGTATCATCAAATGGATTCACATCTTTAGATTAGTATTATATCTACCTAAATACCACTTTATAGTGTCTCAGATCGCTATACTTAAAGTAAACAAGGGGCTCAAAGTGAAGCCCTTTTCCCGCTACATTCTCAACATAGTCTCTATCAGAAGTGTTCTGCTTGTGTTGGGTCCGACTTGCCCCGGGCAGTCAAAATCAACTGAAACCTCACAGATGTATCATCAAATGGATTCACATCTTTAGATTAGTATTATATCTACCTAAATACCACTTTATAGTGTCTCAGATTGCTGTACTTAAAGAAAACAAGGGGCTCAAAGTGAAGCCCTTTTCCCTCTACATTCTCAACATTGTCTCTATCAGAAGTGTTTGGCTTGTGTTGGGTCCGACTTGGCCAGGGCAGTCAATATCAACTTTAAACACACAGAAGTATCTTCAAATGTGTTTACATCTTTAGATTATTGTTATATCTACCTATATACTACTTCATAATGTCACGGTACATCGTATTTAAAGAAAACAAGGGGCTAAAAGTGAAGCCTTTTTCCCTCTACATTCTCAACATAGTCTCTATCAGAAGTGTTTGGCTTGTGTTGGGTCCGACTTGGCCCGGGCAGTCAATATCAACTTTAAACACACAGAAGTATCTTCAAATGTGTTTACATCTTTAGATTATTGTTATATCTACCTATATACCACTTTATAATGTCACGGTACATCGTATTTAAAGAAAACAAGGTGCTCAAAGTGAAGCATTTTTACAATATTTTCTTAAGAAAATCTATGTCAGAAGTGTTCGGTCCGACTTGGCCCGGGCTGTCAAAATCAACTGAAACTTCACAGATGTATCATCAAATGGATTCACATCTATAGATTAGTATTATATCTACCTAAATACCACTTTATAGTGTCACAGAACGCTATACTTAAAGTAAACAAGGGGCTCAAAGTGAAGCCCTTTTCCCTCTACATTCTCAACATAGTCTCTATCAGAAGTGTTCTGCTTGTCTTGAGTCCGACTTGGCCAGGGCAGTCAATATCAACTTAAAACACACAAATGTATCTTCAAATGTGTTTACATCTATAAATTAGTGTTATATCTACCTATATACCACTTTATAATGTCACGGTACATCGTATTTAAAGATAAGAAGGTGCTCAAAGTCAAGCATTTTTACAATATTTTCTTAAGAAATTCTATGTCAGAAGTGTTCGCGTATTTGTGCTTTAAGTCACTTTGACATTGTTTAGCTTCATAAACTGTTCATAAGAAACATGTCAGACAACTTTGACATCATTGATGACTTAGGGGAAATGAGTTCAAGTAAATACAGAAAGAGAGGGTCTAAAATTGCCACAGTGTTAGGCCCGAAAGTCTATTTAGGATTTAAATTGTGATTAAGGAAGTAGAGGATAGAGAGAGAACAAGATAACAAATCTTAACAAAACCTACCTGCCAAACAAGTGCTAGTTCGTTCGTATCCGTAATCCGTCACAAACTCTGAAGAACGCATAGTGTGTTCGATGAAGGAAATACAGCCCTTCAGATCTTTGTTTACTGAATACACCTTGACCTATAATTTATAAGATATTGAAGGTACATGGCCGCCCATAGTTTCGAGGAAATGTCCTGGCTACACTTCAAGGTTTCGTGCTCAACAAATATATATGAATGTATATGATGTCTCATCTTGATGTACTTTAATAATGCAATTCGACAAAGAAGATGTACAGATGCCTCGACAGCATTTTTGGCAGTCAACTACAAGTACAGGTAAACATGGCTATTAATGTTCGTGTGTGTCAGGTTGCCCTTACCTCGCCGTCACATCTGTACACAAAGCAAGTGCATAGTCTAAACTAGGCTACATTTGCATTTCTTTAGCCGTTAACAGATGCCCCGACAACATTTTTCACACATGAATGACTTCAACCTTGGCTCTCAACTATTACAGGTTAACACGGCTATTAATGCTCATGTGAGTCAGGTTGCCCCAACCTCACCGTCGTATCTGTACACAAAACAAGTGCATAGTCTAAACTAGGCTACATTTGCATTTCTTCAGCCGTTTCAATAATGCAGTGCGCTGTCACAGGTCTGTACAGCACAATGTATTTTATTAGTAATTGGTCGATCCTTTATAAATCATATTTTTCCATTCATTTCACATATGCCTCGGTAGAATTGAGGTAGGGGAAGGACTTCCGGACATCCTTTTAGAAAAAGCAATTGTCCGGATAAGCGAGGTTCGACTGTATAGCGCGTGATACATGACAAAACAGATGTGTTAGGACCTGATTCGCACTTGCTGAAGGGATACCAATGGACCCTGATCATAATACATTGGTTGCTTATTATTATTATTAAACATATCGTATTGTCCAAAAAGACAAAGGGATTGGGCACAAGTGCAGCACTTATTACCACCTTCTCCCTATATACAGTTATACATAATATTGCATAATGAAAATTAAAAATTGACAGTTGAAGCATCACATTGTGGAAACATAGTGCACAATATAAATTTATATACAGTGCTCATATGAAGGATATGTACAATGTGCTGGAAAGTGAAGACAGTGTGCATCTCATACATATGCTAATATTATACATTTTAGTGTTGTATATATATTTAACAATATTAATGATTAACAGTTTGGAAACAATAATATGCTAGCTACTTAATCTCTTAGTCGTTTCTATAAATTTGTGTACAGACAAGAATATTTTTGTATTCAGGAAAACATCTAAGTTTGGATCACAAAAAAGAATACTATTTAGAGTTTTTTGTCCTCCAAGATTATCGATAGCTGTCAGTAATGTCTCCCTAATATCATCATATAAGGTACATTGGAAGAAGAAATAGAATGAATTTTCACAAGGAGCTCCGCATTTACAGGAAATAGTATCAGATAATTAACACGAAACAGGTTGGAATTTAGTGTGCTACAATTGTGTCTCAATCTAATGTGCAATATGTTTGTAGAACCGCAATTATAGTGCATAGGTGGTGACGTAGGCTGCTTAGATGCGACAGCTTTAAAATAAGATATTGACGGACTATCCCTGATTCCTGATGATAGATTATTCCATTGGCCTAATGTATCTATAATATAAGACCTTTTAAACGTAGTTGTCCGTGCACATGGAACTACAAAATCATGGCGGTTTCTGAGATTATAACTGACCTTCTGTGACACAGCTGGTGGTATAAGATCAGTTACATATGAAGGACATGGCTTATTTATTATTTTATACATAGTTACAAGTTTGTTGACGTTTCTTCTATACGCTTATATATATATATATGTATCCACGTTACCCACACCTAGAACAAGTACACTTATTTGAATATTACTAATATTACATGAATGTTACTGAGCAGTCAGTTAGAGTTTATAATTATTTTTTTTAAATTTGCGCTTAATCAGCAACATTAAGCCTTTCACGTATATTACAACTTTGTAAGTTAACTTTCCTTTCCAGAAATACCATAGCATGGTGACAGAGATGAACTTCTACACCAAGAGATGTGTCATTATTTTAAAATCTGCTTTGTTAATTTGATTTCAAGAGATAGCCTTCACCTGGAAGGAATTTATATTTGTATTATTTCAATTTTTCTTTTCATATATATCCCTCTGAGTTTTGGGTTTTGAAATAGCATGTCGCAGAAATAGCTCCTGTTGGACCCTTAGACTTGCAAGAATACTCTTGTGCTTCTTGCTTTGTCAGACCAAACCCATACTGTTGAATTTCTCAAAAGCTTTAAAAGGGTTAAAGCTATTTTTGGAAGTATAAATGGGTTGATTGGTGACTACCACAGAAGTAGCGAATGGAGTTATGTCCGATGAAATTCTCTGTTTTGACTTGTGCTAATCGTTTCCGTGTTTTTCAGGTTTAACAACTAACTTGCCTTTGTGTGTGTTTGTTCCACCGGTGGTGCAGGATACGCTCACCTCTATGCAAACACCTGTTATCCTCACTGTTTGATAGTAGTTTATACACGTAAGTATGTATAAGTTGTATGTCATCTTAATACATCACTTGTGTTATCCCTCTTCTTGGGGTGTACTGGCCTAAAATGCGTCACGAAAGTAATGCGATTAACTTTGCTTTTGACCTGTAAAAGCTAACCAGCAAACGAAAACACGGCGTTGTTTACAATGAACACATGTCTAAACAAACATCCTTTTTTATATACTTAAGTAGAAGTATCACGATGGACAGTGCATACAACTGTTTGGCAAACAATATCAAGCAATATTTTAGATTCAGAATCAACATACCATGACATAACAGAAACATATATATTAAATTGTATATATTCATATTTGCCGCTATTCAAGATAAATTTATTTTACCGTCACTGTTTAAAACTACTCTGAACTACTTGTATGTATAGATCATCTTATTTGTAAACAGTAGGCGGACGTATTATATATCTAACAGTTACAAAAGTCTGCTGAAATCTTCTATTTCTTTATTATGTAAAATGCTGTCAACATGAATAAATGCCAATTATTTTATAACACTCAAAATATAGTTGTCATAATGAACAAAGTTTTAAAGTATATTTGTCACATGCAATAATACTGTCCGGTATTATTAGTAATATGTTCAATATCAACCACATATTGTGAGAATCCAGTAAAAAGGAACTGAGTAAAGCAGTGGTAAAATCTATCCATATATACAAAATTGTATATTTTTGGATATACCATATATACAAAATTGTATATTTTTGGATATACCATATATACAAATTGTATATTTTGTATATATTGGAATTTTCCCTTGTGATACTTTCACTGGCCACTGACAAAGATTAGCAGTATTAGAATAAGAAACTAAATTAAATCCAGTATGACGTGATGATGTGTAAGCATACAGAAAACTAAGAGAGCCCAACTTACTTCAGTTTCTGTACCGTACTTGCGCTTACCTCCTTTTGCATCCTGCGTATCATTCAACCTGTCGGATCGATGTCTTAAACATCACGACTGTAAAACAAAGTTGCTTACTTACTTACTTACTTTGGAAATTTAACGTGCGCTTTCCGGCTGATGCGTATTTCGCACACGGCCTGGCCAGGCCAAGCAAGGGATTTTCCGACCAGTCACATACCATGAAAAAAGGGCTTCACTTTAAAGAGTATACTTCACTCCAACACTCCCTTAGTTCCCTCCTCCACCCACCTCGGCATTTATTCCAAATTTAAAAATTTCAAAAATTAAATATAAGCAACCCCTAAAATCCCCCTCTTGGGTTGCACACACCACTTTCATCCTTTTCGGAATACACTAAATGGTCCGGACAGGCCCGTGTGCGAAATACGCTACAGTCGGAAAGCGCACATTAAATCTCCTATATCAGTCAGTCAGTCAGTCCAACACATTTGGTGAATTTTTCTTGAGAAGATACAGTGAAAGTGCTCGACTTTAACAGACCACTTTTCTTTGAGTTATCGTGCGACATTATTAAGTATTATGTAGGTAGATATAATACTAGTCATGTTGAGAATGGAGAGGAAAAAGGGCTACACTTTGAACTCATGGTTTTCTTTAAATGCGATAAACTGTGACATTATCTGTGAGGTTTAAGATGATTTTGACAGCCCGGGCTAAATCGGACCGAACACTTCTGACATAGATTTTCTTAAGAAAATATTGTAAAAATACTTCCCTTTGAGCACCTTGTTTTCTTTAAATACGATGTACCGTGACATTATAAAGTGGTATATAGGAAGATATAACACTAATCTATAGATGTTAACACATTTGAAGATACATATGTGTGCTAAAGTTGATTTTGTAGAACCGCAATTATAGTGCATAGGTGGTGACGTAGGCTGCTTAGATGCGACAGCTTTAAAATAAGATATTGACGGACTATCCCTGATTCCTGATGATAGATTATTCCATTGGCCTAATGTATCTATAATATAAGACCTTTTAAACGTAGTTGTCCGTGCACATGGAACTACAAAATCATGGCGGTTTCTGAGATTATAACTGACCTTCTGTGACACAGCTGGTGGTATAAGATCAGTTACATATGAAGGACATGGCTTATTTATTATTTTATACATAGTTACAAGTTTGTTGACGTTTCTTCTATACGCTTATATATATATATATGTATCCACGTTACCCACACCTAGAACAAGTACACTTATTTGAATATTACTAATATTACATGAATGTTACTGAGCAGTCAGTTAGAGTTTATAATTATTTTTTTTAAATTTGCGCTTAATCAGCAACATTAAGCCTTTCACGTATATTACAACTTTGTAAGTTAACTTTCCTTTCCAGAAATACCATAGCATGGTGACAGAGATGAACTTCTACACCAAGAGATGTGTCATTATTTTAAAATCTGCTTTGTTAATTTGATTTCAAGAGATAGCCTTCACCTGGAAGGAATTTATATTTGTATTATTTCAATTTTTCTTTTCATATATATCCCTCTGAGTTTTGGGTTTTGAAATAGCATGTCGCAGAAATAGCTCCTGTTGGACCCTTAGACTTGCAAGAATACTCTTGTGCTTCTTGCTTTGTCAGACCAAACCCATACTGTTGAATTTCTCAAAAGCTTTAAAAGGGTTAAAGCTATTTTTGGAAGTATAAATGGGTTGATTGGTGACTACCACAGAAGTAGCGAATGGAGTTATGTCCGATGAAATTCTCTGTTTTGACTTGTGCTAATCGTTTCCGTGTTTTTCAGGTTTAACAACTAACTTGCCTTTGTGTGTGTTTGTTCCACCGGTGGTGCAGGATACGCTCACCTCTATGCAAACACCTGTTATCCTCACTGTTTGATAGTAGTTTATACACGTAAGTATGTATAAGTTGTATGTCATCTTAATACATCACTTGTGTTATCCCTCTTCTTGGGGTGTACTGGCCTAAAATGCGTCACGAAAGTAATGCGATTAACTTTGCTTTTGACCTGTAAAAGCTAACCAGCAAACGAAAACACGGCGTTGTTTACAATGAACACATGTCTAAACAAACATCCTTTTTTATATACTTAAGTAGAAGTATCACGATGGACAGTGCATACAACTGTTTGGCAAACAATATCAAGCAATATTTTAGATTCAGAATCAACATACCATGACATAACAGAAACATATATATTAAATTGTATATATTCATATTTGCCGCTTGAACACTTCTGACATAGATTTTCTTAAGAAAATATTGTAAAAATACTTCCCTTTGAGCACCTTGTTTTCTTTAAATACGATGTACCGTTACATTATAAAGTGGTATATAGGAAGATATAACACTAATCTATAGATGTTAACACATTTGAAGATACATATGTGTGCTAAAGTTGATTTTGACCGCCCGGGCCAAGTCGGACCCAACACAAGCCAAACACTTCTGATAGAGGGAATGTAGAGGGAAAAGGGCTTCACTTTTGAGCATTGTGTTTGCTACTGCAATATGAGACACTAAAGTGTTATATGGGTAGATATGATATAATTAGTCTATAGATGTAAAGTATGTGTTATTAACACGTGTCGTGTCAGTCCTATGACATTCGCGAATATCCACTTGCAGAAAACATCCTGTGTTGGTTTAACATGAATTAGTAAAGGTTAATTAGGTATGCCAAACACTAATTAATGAAAGAAGAGTAGTCAAAACACTGTCATTTCGAATTCCTGCCCAGGACATCACACCCCTGCACGCTAAGGTCGGTGAGAAACCTTCTCATCAAAGTAAAGACGCAGTCAAGAAACTGACTTTTCGGTATGAACTCTAGTACGTAGCTATAATTATCAGTTTATTACATCGCTGAAGATACATTTTGATTCAAACTCAATTAAATGAGCAAAACTATCCGTTTCTGGACATTTGAGATCTGCCTAGATATGCACGTTTCGTTTTATTATTCTGCAATCCGTTTTTAGTATTACCCGCTGGCCCGGCCCGGCCCGACTTTTCTTGGCCCGACTTTTAGGCAATCCAATACCTGCACATACTAGATCACGTAATGTACTTAACACGACAGGCGACGAGCGGGTTGTAATTATTCTAGGAACCAGGAAGAGAGGCGACTTCAGAGAAGAGAGCTCCACGTTGTAAAAGAGGTATGTCACATATTTAGACGACATTTCACATACACACGTATAGATTTTACATTATGTGACAGTTCATGATTGTGTTACCTATGTTTTACTATATACACGCAAGGGCAGAGGCTTGACTTTAACACAGAAAGTAGACTTGACATTGACATATCCAGCAGGTGTCCACCATGATTACATCCATATATGGTCTTGAAGGTAATTTAAGGTACGGACGTTTACTACAATGTCTGAAAAACTATCGGACCTACTGCAGTCAAAGTTGGTAAGAGATTATTGAACAGTCATACATAACTGGACATTACATTTAAAGACATGAATAAACAATCTGTCTGTTTAGCTGTCACTATATTTCATCAACAACCAGACCTGTTCGTCATGGGTGGAACGAGCATTCATTGTAACAGCCATCTGCATTATGCTACCCCTGCGTCACAGGGCCATATGACACAGTTAAACCAATCAACTCAACTCGAAAGGGTGGACGGGGATCACGCAAGTTGAGAAGCCCAACGCTAACACCGTATTTGTCCGTGTGTGATTCCCGGGCACCCTTTCGAGTTGAGTTGATTGGTTCAACTGTGGAACACGGAGCTAGGGAGACAGATTATGGTCTGCCTTTATAACACAAGCTGTTACAAGTTATAACGAAAGTAGAAATGAGCTTAAACGTCCATCCATATAGTTCTGTAGGATGTCAGTTAGCAGCTGAATCGTCATCGCTGATGACAGGCTACACACTCAAGATTACTGTTTTCAAAATCAATTAACATGGAGCTAACACGGACGTTTCCAGTTATCTATTCACGTAATTTTCGCAAGAAACAACACCAAAGAAAACGAATACACACCCGAGGAGGACATAATCGAAATAACCCACTCTGCCCTTAAAAAAAACAGGAACTTTAAACGTAAACCCCAAACACCTAACAACAACAAATTAATGCACAACATTACTGTCCTTCTAGCATACATGCTTAAAGAAATAAACCCAAACGCCAGCACTAAAGCCCTATACTCCGTAGCGCACAAACTCAAACTAACGACCCAAACATACGAAATCTTCATCATTACCCTACAATCAGTAACCTCAAAGTAAAACCAAACCCTAAAAACTTAATCTCCAACCAATAAAAAAATAAATAATGACAGGACTAAACATATTCCAGTGGAACGCCAACGGTCTTAACTCCAACGGCCATGAACTTAAAGATAAATTTAAACTAAACAAAGGAACGCACATTGCTTGCATCCAGGAAACCAAATTCTCCAAAAAATCTAAACTTACCCTGGCAAACTACAACTCAGTAAGAACAGACCGAACCAAAACCAAAACCACTAGAGCAGCAGGAGGGTTAATCATACTAATCAGAGAAGATATAAGCTATGAAGAAATTAAAATTAACACACCAAACCTAGAAGCAAACGGCATTCAAATCACAATAAACAACCAAAAAATAAACATCATTAATATCTATCACTGGTCAGAACAAAAAGTCCAACCCGAGGACCTAAACAAACTAATACAAATAGGCACAAAATCCACAATAATTCTAGGAGATTTTAATGCCCACCACCTATCGTGGGGAATAAATGACAAACTAGACAGTCAAGGCAAATTAATCGCTGAATGGATAGAAACAAACAATCTCGTACTGCTAAATAATAACCATCCCACTAGATATGACAAGGGAAATAAAACAATGTCGGCTATCGACCTAACCATCAGTACTGCAGATCTTGCACAAAGTACCAAATGGGAAATTCACGACGCCCCACTAGGTAGTGACCACTTCCCAATAAACATAACCATAGGCAATACCAACGTCCCTACCCAAACAGAAAACTCATAACCTAAATTTAGCTATAACCAGGCTTACTGGGACAAAATTCAAGAGATCTGCAACCAAGCTAACCTAAAGGAACTAGAAAATAGCGATCCAGAAATCTACTGTCAAAACCTTACAGAATACATAATTAACGCAGCTAAAAACTCAATTCACTATAAAACAAATAGAATAGGCAAACCCTCTTTACCATGGTGGAACGAGGAGATAGAAGAAGCTAGACGCAAACGCAAAACAGCCTTTAATAAAGCCAAACGAGACTATAACCACATTAAAAGAGCCCACGAATTAAACCACAAAGTACAAAGCTTAGTTAAAATAGCTAAAACTAGAGATTGGAAAAAATTCTGTGAGGGAGTGAACAACCGAACGGATGCCAGAACAGTCTGGCGTAAAATACACGCCATTAGAGGCATTAAACGTCACTCCAAAACCCCAAATATACATAATTCAACAAATTCCACACAAAAGGCAAATAATCCTGCAAACCACTTCTCGGCCATAAGCAGTAATAAAAACTTCAGCCCAAAATTCCAAGATTTAAACGGAAGAGCAACCTAGCAGAGAACCAAACAACAATAACCTTGAAATTAACCAACCCTACTCAATGGAAGAACTAACTCACGTACTTCAAAATAGGAAAAAGGGCACAGCCCAAGGACTAGACCTAACATCATACCAAATAATCAAAAAGCTCCCCCCTAAACTACTCCAGGCACTACTTAATCTCTATAACATTATCTATCAAAACGGACAGGCACCTACTCCCTGGAAACAGGCACTAGTCATCCCGATACCTAAACCCGGTAAACCAACTAATCAGGCTAACTCGTACAGACCAATTTCCTTAACCTCAAACTTATGTAAAGTAATGGAATCTATGGCCAAAAACAGATTACAACACTACCTTACTCAAAATAACATCATAAATCAAGACCAAAGTGGTTTCACTCCTGGCCGCTCAACCTTAGATAACCTCGCCCGACTAGAGCAGGTTATTAAAACAGGTCAGCTAAACAAACAATATACAACAGGCATCTTTCTAGACTTCTTAAAAGCATTCGACATGGTTTGGCACAACGGGCTAATACAAAAACTCAAGAAAAAAGGATTAAAAGGACAAATACTAAACTATATCCAGGACTTTCTAAACGATCGTAAAATAACAGTAGGAATAGACCAAACACTATCGGACCAGTGTCCCTTAGAAAATGGCACCCCCCAAGGCAGTATCCTAAGCCCCATTCTCTTCAACATAATGATAAACGACTTATTCGCGGGCCTATCCCCTAAAATAAACACATCCAAATTCGCGGATAACGGAGCCATCTGGATCCGCACTAAAAGTATCAATATGTCCCAAACTCTACTCTAAAAGTCCTTTTACCAAATACAACACTGGGCTGATAAATGGGGCTTCTCCCTAAACTCGGAAAAAACAACAGGAATAGTTTTCAAACATAAAAATATGAAACCTGCTACTCCAACCCTCCAGCTAAAGAACAAACCAATAAAATTCCAAAAACAAACTAAATTCCTAGGGCTAATCTTCGATGAACACCTCACATTGGGGGCTCATGTTAATCACCTAACCACTAAATGCAACAAAGACTTAAACACATTAAAATGCCTCATGAGCTCCAACTTGGGGGCCTGTAAAGAAACTCTCCTCTCACTCTATATCTCACTAATTAGATCTAAACTAGGCTACGGCTGTGCAATCTACAACACCTTAAACCAAACTCTCTCCCAAAAACTAGACTCAATACAATGTCAAGCCCTTAGACTGGTCACTCGTACCCAATATGGCACTTCCCTCACTTCACTTCAGGCCCTTACAGGAGAAATGCCACTAAATCTCCGAAGGGAACACCTCACCTTAAACTTCTGGGCCGCGTCCCAATCCAACCCCCTAATCAATAACTTAATAAACCAAAACATCCGACCCCCAAATCAAGCTCTAACTAGGAAACACCCACTACTCTCACCAATATCTCAACGAATAAATAACTATCTAAAAGAACACAAAATTACCAACCTAAAGTTAAACTGCAAACCATCAAAAATCTTCACACCAACGCTCCAAACTCCCAAAATAGATATATCACTAGCCAATACAATCAACAAACAAACCGACCCAAACATAGCTAAAACTACCTCCCTAGCATACATAAACGAAAATTGGCCGAATTGGTGCAACATCTACACAGACGGATCCTCTGATCCGATATCCAACCACACAGGTTTCGGAATCCACATCGCACAACCTACTAAAAGCACACAATCCTTTCGACTCCCAAACAATCAATCTATCTTCACAGCAGAGCTAATGGGCATGGCCTCAGCTCTCCATAACCAACAAACTAAAAAACACCAAAATATCCTAATCCTCACAGATTCCCTCAGCGGTTTACAGGCCCTCCAAAACAAAAACACTAAAAACCGCCAAAAACTTATAAACCAAATATTAAAAAGCTCTAACGAACTAGCCAAAGCAGGTAAACAAATAGTATTCATTTGGATCCCTGCACACTTAGGAATCTACGGCAACGAACACGACGATAAAGCTGCTAAACAATCACTCAAAATACCAGAAATAAGCCTAAACCTACCAATCTCAAAATCAGAAATCAAAAGTATCAACAAACGCAACCTCACCAAAAAATGGCATTCCCAATATCAAAATTCAAGTAGTCAAATTAAAAAAATCCTAAAATAACCACTTACCAAACCTAAAACCCTCCATCCTTCCAAAAGAATCGACAGAGTAATCACAAAACTCCAAACCGGACACACTAACCTAAACACCCACTTAAATAAAATTTAAAAAACACGCAACAGGAAACTGCCCACACCGCAAACAACTAGAAACTCCAGAACACGCACTCATACACCGCACCCACTACCAGACACATAGAGTTACTCTACAAACCAAACTAAATAAGGCTCTTACGTTACCAACTATCCTTAACCCTAAAAATAAGTCAGAAGAATTCAAAGCCTTAGGCGTATTCCTAATTAAAACCGACCTAATCAAGCGCATCTAAACCCAACCTCCTAAACACACCAACCACATAAACCACTAACCACACCATAACCTGCTCCCTTAGTACGCCCACCATTCCCTCTTAGCATTTATTCCAAATCTAAAAATTTAAAAAATCCTTTTCTAAGCAACCACTTAACTCCTCCTCCGGGTTGCATAATCCTTCAACCCTTTCGGAAACTCACTAAATGGTCTGGCCGGGCCCGTGTGCGAAATACGCTAGAGTCGGAAAGCGCACGTACAATCTCCAATGTAAGTAAGTACACACGTATAGATTTTACATTATGTGACAGTTCATGATTGTGTTACCTATGTTTTTTATTGATACACGTGAGGGCAGAGGTTTGACTTTAACACAGAAAGTAGACTAGACATTGACATATCCAGCAGGTGTCCACCATGATTACATCCATATATAGTCTGGAAGGTTATTTAAGGTACGGACGTTTACTACAATGTCTGAAAAACTATCGGACCTACTGCAGTCAAAGTTGGTAAGAGATTATTAAACAGTCATACATAACTGGACATTACATTTAACGACAATCGGTGCATGAATAAAAAATCTGTCTGTTTAGCTGTCACTATATTTCATCAACAACCAGACCTGTTCGTCACGGGTGGAACGAGCATTCATTGTAACAGCCATCTGCATTATGCTACCCCTGCGTCACAGGGCCATATGACACAGTTGAACCAATCAACTCAACTCGAAAGGGTGGACGGGAATCACGCAAGTTGAGAAGCCCAACGCTAACACCGTATTTGTCCGTGTGTGATTCCCGGGCACCCTTTCGAGTTGAGTTGATTGGTTCAACTGTGGAACACGGAGCTAGGGAGACAGATTATGGTCTGCCTTTATAACACAAGCAGTTACAAGTTATAACGAAAGTAGAAATGAGCTTAAACGTCCATCCATATAGTTCTGTAGGATGTCAGTTAGCAGCTGAATCGTCATCGCTGATGACAGGCTACACACTCAAGATTACTGTTATCAAAATCAATTAACATGGAGCTGGAAAGACAGATTATCGTCTGCTTTTATCTGCGGTCGTGGTACCAGTAGTTACGGGTTATAACGAAAGTAGAAATTAGCTGAAACGTCTGCTGGTGTCCACCCACCTACCCCGCACATTAGCATACTCGGGTCATTTGATTTGCTGCCTAAGTGAAGATTCCGTTTTATGTACATTAACATGCGTGCTGGAAACACCACATGAACGATAGGTAAGTTCTTCGGGTCGGGGGAGGTGTTGTGGCGATAACAAGATTGGATCAGAGTTATGTCCCTTTAAGCATCATCGGCTTGCATGTATGTTTAATATCAGTCATATGACAGTATATGCCTGTATGATTTTGTCTGTCGTGTGTGTGTGTGATGTGTGTGTATTTGAGTGTGCGTGCGCGCATGCGTGTGCATGTGTGTGGACAATCTGTATCCGGTCATGAAAACAATGAAGACTTTAAGTTTTTACTCATCCATACACCCGGTGTCGTCACTGATTCCCAGTTATCTATTCATAACATTTTCACCACTGTTTTGCCTTAGATGACGCCCAATGGAATGCTTTTCGGCAGATGCTGGTTATTCTTTGGCGTTGTCGATTTTTATAAAATCTTAACGTAGTACTTCATAGAGGAGAGTGCGTATCCCAAACACGCCAATATTTGACGACGGTTTAATACACGTGTCTACTCGCCGTCTTGACCTGGTAAGGTCACGTGAGAAAGTTGTGGGGTGACAGGCAACCAGGAAATAAAGTATTGAAGTACGTGCAGTACTCGGGGGAGGTGTGGTGTGTGTTTCAAACCTGATTTACCTTTCACTACAAGAAGCTGAAACATCAACCTGTGTTTATGGAAATGGGTCCATGGCTTAAACGACTGTTGTTCTTGTTTCGGTTTGAAATTAGTCTACTGTTAGATTGTTGAATTAAGATCGTTTTATGGAACTAATTTTAATATCCATGTGCATTAATTCTGTGTCATGTGTTTGAAAAACATGGCATACATTCCACCCAGTCTCTCCACTTCATGGAATGTACATATTCATTACTTAGGGGAAAAGGTGAAATAGTATCATGATACTGCGGGGTATTTGAGGTTTAGGGCGACTTACGTAAAACATATTTAACAAGAGTCATAATGTTCCACAGATATACATGGAATGGGCGCCGTGTTGTCATGTAAACTCCTGTCTCAGTGTCTTGTAATGATGTCACGTCTTGGGACGTTGGGGATGATGCATTCATGTACATGTTGTATGATTCTGTCTATAACATGTGCATATATATTTCACTAAACTATCGGTTTGGCTTCAGATGGCGACCGCGAAGAACCTGACAGAGAACCACCTCACCTGTGTCATCTGTTCTGAGGTGTTCACAGACCCAGCCACACTTCAGTGTCATCATACATTCTGTAAGTCCTGTCTGCTGAAATACACCTACACACAACCGGAAGCAGTACAAGCCAAGTCCATCCGATGTCCCTCCTGTAGACAACAGATGAAGGTGACTAACCCTGGCAGTCCAGTAGAGGAGTGGGTCAGTCAGCTGAAACCACGCCACATCATACAGGGGCTAATGGACGACTTTGGACCCAGCACAAAGGGTAATCAGCTCATTATTGTACTGCCTGACTAATATACCCTTTTAAAAGATATGTAAACAACCACAAACGTGTACATATACAAGCATTCACTCATTTGAGTTCTTATTGTGACTTCATGTTAATAGATTTTGATGCAGGATACTCATTTCTTTCTTGCAAAAGCAAATAAATTAGATTCCGTTTGCGATTAAGAGTTTCCGATAATTTTATGAAATCAACATGAATTTCATGTCCTACCCCTACCACGTCGTAATTCCTTTTTGTTATATTATTGTCAGTTAATATTAGAATTTGTATGACAAGCTAGCATATAAATGTCACAATTTGTGTCTGCTTATCCTGATTAGGGACTACAATACATGTCACAGCTAGGACGGGTTGTGTTGACAGAACTATGGGGTTTATCTTAGTCGCCCTCCACTGTGACATGCCACAGCTAGAACGGGTTGTGTTGACAGAACTGTGGGGTTGATTTTAGTTGCCCTCCACTGTGACATGACACAGCTAGCACAGGGATGTGTTGACAGAACTGTGGGGTTGATCTTTAGTTGCAGGTACATCTTACTGTCTGTGCCATGGCCCTACATTGTAACAAAGCATGTTAAATGAAAACGTGTATGTTAAGTTCCCTGTCAGTTCAGTCTCCCATCTATAAAGACGCTATAACGCCCGCAGGTTTTAATATGCATCTGTTATTGCATATCTAGTCAGCAGATAATGATCTTGTGGTTATGATTACCTGTAGGTCATGATTGACTAGGAAGTGCTACATTGTGAGACAGCATCATTGTTTCGTTACAACCTGTGTCATATGATATGTTCATCTCAAAAAAGGGCGTGGCCGTTTATAACAAAACTAATGTGTTACCTGTTATTATTTCTTTAGATGGTGAGCGATTCTTATCATGTTTTTGACAAATGAGTAAAACACACTTGTCTTTTTAGCTGTGGAGGAACATGTGTGCAGTGTTTGTACAAAACAAGGAAAGACAACTGGTGCTCTGTCAGCGATGTTGTGTACTGTGAAGGATGTCTCCAGTTGCACAACATGATGCCAGGGTTGTGTGACCATGAAGTAGCTCACTTGTCTGATCACACCAAAACAAAGGTCAAGCGTTGCTTCATGTGTCAAGTCCACAGAGACAAACCGATAGAGTTGTTCTGTAAAGACTGCAAGCAGGCAATATGCACGATATGTTGCAGTATAAAACGCAGGGCATGTAAGGATGTTGATACAATAGAGAGTACCACCCCTCTTGTGAAGGAACAACTGACAAGCAAAATAGAGCGGCTCAGAATCAACATTGCAGCTGCGAATAATATCATAACCCAGATAAAATCTACAATTCAAGATGTGAAGAGTAATTCACAAACCCTCAAAGATCAAGTCACAAAGACACGGGAAACAGTGATGTGTGCTATTTTAAGAAAAGAGAAGCAACTCCTTGGTGACATCGACAAAGCTACTGATGACCAATTACGTGAGTTACAAGCAGATATAAAAATCCAGGAGATCGAGCTACAGATGTACCAGCAGCAGTATGAGTTCACAGCCAATGCTGTGACGTCCAACTGTGAGATGGACATGTATGCCGTCTATGAGTCGGTGGATGAGACGTCTACAGACAACAGAGACACGGGCAACAGACCAGCACCAAGATGGGTTGTATTGACACACGACCTGGACAAGCTGAGTAAAGCAGTTGATGAGCTACAGCTGGGGGAGGTTGAAGTTGTCCATGATGTGAGTGACCCCGGGTCTTCTCCTGTTCTACATCACAACATTAACTGCAAGGAAGCTGGGGACGGGAGGGATCCTTCGTTCGTTGACGTCACAGTGTTGACTGTTGATGGCATCAAAGTGGTGGTAGTTGCAGATTATAATGACAAGAGCCTCAAAACATATTACACCTCAAACCTCAAATCCTTTCATAATAAGCTTCTGCTTTCTAATTTTCCTTGGCAAATAGCCAAGTTAAGTGAGAGTCAGATAGCTGTCAGTGTTTGAGGCAGTAAGGAAATAGTTACAGTGAATGTTACCCCAGGTCCTGTATTATTGTCAACTATCACAACAAGCAAGCAGTACCGGTCTCTAGCCTCTCTGAGTCCTTCACAGCTGGCGGCAGGTACATGGAGACAGCCTCACTCTGTGGACATACTGGACATGGCAGGGAGGATACTGAGGTCTATCAACACGGGGGTAATAGAGAGTCCAGACTACATCCACGTCACCAGGAACTACAACTTAATAGTCAGTGCAGGAGACGTAAAATCCCTTGTATGTGTGACCAGTGAAGGGGACGCTGTTTTCACCTACGATTCAACAGGAGACAGAGCTCTGACATGTCCTCTAGGTATCACAACAACCAGCACAGGAGATATCCTGCTTGTAGACTATGACTCCCACAAGGTTATTCAGCTGACACAATCGGGGCAGTTTGTCAGAGATGTCCTCACACAACAGGATGGTCTGGAATATCCTCGTGGTGTCCGTCTTGATGCTGACGGCCTGCTGTATGTTACGTCTGACAGATATGTGAAAGTATTCAAATTCTGCCGGCGCTGAATGTGGAATTAGAGATAACTTTGATACATACACAGTTGAATCTTTCAAAAGTTGAATGCTGCTTTAGGTCCAGATCGGATCCAGTTCTTCCCTTACACACGTAGTCCATCATGTCATTGATTAAATAAAGGGCGACCTAACACCAGTAGTAGTCTGACCTGATAGAAGTACTTCTCAAGTACCTTGCGAAAGGAACGCACAATGACAGCACTGAATGAGGGCAACACTGTACGAGAGATCACGTGACCTAGACAGATGGTATTGGACAGTATTGTTGTTTTATATTGTTCATAGAACAGTAATGTTGTGTTGTGTAGTGTACTATACATCTGACGTGTGTTGTCATGGAGTAACATGTTCACACAATTGCGCATGCTATCGGTCTTTAGATTATCAGTTCGACAACCCATCACCTAATGTTTTAAAGGGGCGTTTAACTCTTATAAAACACCACAAGCGTTCTGTGATCTACAGCGGATATAATGTGTTGATGCTGTGAGAACTGGTTGAGTTCTGTAAATGTACTAATTTGTATCAGTTATTTCCACAATCTGTCGTATTGAGTAGAGTATAATAGTAACAACATTCCACTCAATTCGTACAATACACTCTCAATCAGTCAAGGAAATCTTTGCCGTAGCGATGTTCAAGGAAAACAATGCTATACACCCATGCAGGTGAATTTGTATTCATTGTTTACAAGGGACAGGGTGTGGTTTGACAGGTGATCAAAGGGACACAACTCTGTGCAGAAATATGTATCTCTTTATGCTCTTAATATGCTCTTCCGGAGCCTCGGAATATTCATAAATCTATAATTTGTCCTGAGGTTTTACAAAAGCAATTTATTGCTCACTGGACATGTTTGATCTTCTGAACAAAATGCGTCATAAAAAGATATTGATCGGCTGCTACTTTCATAAAACAAGTTTGGTGTTCTATAGCAATGACTGAAAACATATCCTGTCTGGAACAGAAATCCCATGTGTAAAGTGTAAACGTTGTTTATTCTGGCGAACAGTTATTGCTTGACCGCTCACCCAAGTTAATCACGTTAATACGTGGCATCACAACTACTAAATGATTATACATATATGTTTAAATAGTCCGTACATATACTAGTATATAATCAATTAGCCTTTATTGCATATGCAGGAAACTAGGATATCAGCTAAGTAAGGATGGATGAACAACTTCTATATTACTTCGTACTTCAACTTCTAAATGCCTCTCAAAGTAGTCATGATATCAGCTGACGATTTTGCATTTTGTCAGAAACAAGTGTGAGCAAGTAGCATTGAACCTGTCACAAGAGCGGAGTTAACAGCACACACAACAAAATGCAAGCAAGAGTATGTCATCAACTTATATTTTGTCATTTAATCTTTATATTTCTAATAACCTGACATGTTATAGGTAAGGAGATAGTAATGTTTTTCACACTATGAATGAGTGACATATTTCATCCATCATTGTGTATTCCAATGGTTCGTGATACATTTTAATTGCTTAACGTGTTGGATCTGTATATAATAGTCTAATGTACAGTCAAACATTTTTAAGGGTAGAAGTTGGAAATTATTTGTCATTTCACACTTTTTTGATTGGTTGTCAATCATGTTGTTAGATTGACAGGTGGCGATAGGTTAATTGATAGATATACTAATATCACTTCTGTGGCTAATTTAATTGATTGGCTAATTTGCCTTGATCTATATCCGTATATCATTCTTATTAATAAAACTACTTAACTTTAATTTTCTGGAGACAAGAATAGTTCAGTGTTTGAAACAGAATGTATCAATAAAAACACAGATGCTTTTATCAAAGCTCTAAGGTATATTCATGTTTTACTCATTCAGTGTACCAACGAATAGCCCTCATACCATGCCACTTGCCAGTCTACGACACCGGCATCGATATGACAAAGTCAGAAGTTGCCAAAAACCATCCTATGATGTGTCCGAAGAAAAGTAGATATGCATGATTCAGGAGTGGTCGTTGTTTGTGTGAGTGAGGGGCCTACATAACTGTAGTCATTAGTGAGTGAGTGAGTGCGTGAGTGAGTGAGTGAGGGGGACTACATTACTGTAGCCATTAGTGAGTGAATGAGCGAGGGGGACTGCATTACTGTAGCCATTAGTGAGTGAATGAGTGAGTGAGGGGGTCTACATTACTGTAGTCATAAGTGAGTGCGTGAGTGAGTGAGTGAAGGGGACTACATTACTGTAGCCATCAGTGAGTGAATGAGTGAGGGGGACTACATTACTGTAGCCATTAGTGAGTGAATGAGTGAGGGGGACCACATTACTGTAGCCATTAGTGAGTGAATGAGTGAGGGGGACTACATTACTTTAGACATTAGTGAGTGAATGAGTGAGTGAGGGGCGTACATTACTGTAGTCATTATTGAGTGAATGAGTGAGGGGGACTACATTACTGTATCCATTAGTGAGTGATTGAGTGAGTGAGGGGCGTACATTACTGTAGCCATTAGTGAGTGAATGAGTGAGGGGGACTACATTACTGTAGCCATAAGTGAGTGCGTGAGTGAGTGAGTGAGGGGGACTACATTACTGTAGCCATTAGTGAGTGAATGAGTGAGTGAGTGAGTGAGGGGGTCTACATTACTGTAGTCATTAGTGAGTGAGTGGGTCTACATTACTGTAGCCATTAGTGAGTGAGAGTGAGTGAGTGAAGGGGACTACGTTACTGTAGCCATTAGTGAGTGAATGAGTAAGTGAATGAGTGAGGGGGTCCACATTACTGTAGCCATTAGTGAGTGAATGAGTGAGTGAGTGAGTGAGGGGGTCTACATTACTGTAGTCATTAGTGAGTGAGTGAGTGAGTGAGTGAGGGGGTCTACATTACTGTAGCCATTAGTGAGTGTGTGAGTGAGTGAGGGAGTCTACATTACTGTAGTCATTAGTTAGTGAGTGAGAGGTCTACATTACTGAAATGATTTGTGAGTGAATGAGAGGGCCTACATTACTGTAGCCATTAGTAAGTGAGTGACCTACATTACTGTAGCCATTAGTGAGTGTGTGCGGGGTCTACATTACTGAAATCATTTGTGAGTGAGTGAGGGGCCTACAACAATATAGCAATTAGTTAGTGTGTGAGGGGTCTACATTACTTAAATCATTTGTGAGTGAGTGAGGGGCCTACATTACTATAGCTATGAGTAAGTGAGTGAGGGGTCTACATTACTGAAATCATTTGTGAGTGAGTGAGGGCCTACATTACTATGGCTATTAGTTAGTGTGTGAGGGGTCTACATTACTGAAATTATTTGTGAGTGAGTGAGGGGCCTACATTACTATAGCTATTAGTTAGTGAGTGAGGGGTCTACATTACTGAAATCATTTCTGAGTGAGTGAGGGGCCTACATTACTATAGCTATTACTTAGTGAGTGAGGGGTCTACATTACTGAAATCATTTGTGAGTGAGTGAGGGGCCTACATTACTGTAGTTATTAGTTAGTGAGCGAGGGGTCTCCGTTACTGTGAACATAGGTGAGTGATTGAGTGAGTGAGAGGGCCTACATTACTGTAGCCATTATTGAGTGAGTGAGAGGCCTATATTACTGTAGCCATTAGTGAGTGAGTGAGGGGCCAACATTACTGTAGCCATTAGTGAGTGAGTGAGGGGCCTACATTACTTTAAACATTGAGTGAGTGAGGGGCCAACATTACTGTAGCCATTAGTGGGTGAATGAGGGGCCTACATTACTGTAGCCATTAGTGAGTAATTGAGGGGACTACATTACTGTAGCCATTAAACAGGTTCAGACTCCCGACCTTGTGTGGACCACCTGAGGTATTGTGCTACCCCGTTTCGTACGTACTACGCCACGAGGCAACTCAAAGTGAAACAAGGTGGGTCTTGTTTCCATGCAGTTCCAAGTTGATTCGCCGGCTCTTGTGAAAATTGATATATTTTAAGAAAATGCCAACTTGCAACATGAATATTTAGATCTTGTCCTATAACGAATTCAATTCTATGAAACAGAAAAATGATGGATCAGCTCTTCAGTAAAACAAAAACTTAAATTTTCCTTGATAAGGGTACCTGTGAAAGGTTTGAGTCAAGAAGTCCATTTGTGACATCATCAACTACAAATGTTCATCTTGATTGCCACACTGTTAGTGTTACCATTGTCGGCTCCGTCTTGTTACGTCCAGGCCAATCACTAGACCTTCACTGTAATTGGCTTCTCTCCTGTATTAGTGAGTGAGTGTTAGTGTTACCATTGTCGGCTCCTTCTTGTTACCTCAAGGCCAATCACTAGACCTTCACTGTAATTGGCTTCTCTCCTGTATTAGTGAGTGAGTGTTAGTGTTACCATTGTCGGCTCCTTCTTGTTACGTCCAGGCCAATCACTAAACCTTCACTTTAATTGGCTTCTCTCCTGTATTAGTGAGTGAGTGTTAGTGTTACCATTGTCGACTCCTTCTTGTTACGTCCAGGCCAATCACTAGACCTTCACTGTAATTGGCTTCTCTCCTGTATTAGTGAGTGAGTGTTAGTGTTACCATTGTGGGCTCCTTCTTGTTACGTCCAGGCCAATCACTAGACCTTCACTGTAATTGGCTTCTCTCCTGTAAACATCATTGGCGTCGTCATTATGTTGTTATTTGTGTACATTTATCCCACCTTGTGTAAACGTATCGTCATGTATATATATTAACTCCATGTAGTTACTCAGCATTCATCTGATGAAGGGACAAGAAGTAGCTCTGAAACGTTGTCACAAAGAATAATGTTATCCATAAAAAGTCTCCTGTGTTCGTATTCTTTCAACTTCAAACAACTTCAAAACTTCCCCGATGTCCTGGACTCCTTTACTGCTGCACTTATTGAAGTAGCCACATGGCAGATTGGATATGTACATAGGCCTCAAGTATGTAATGCCACTTTGACCAAAACCTGCACTGTTTCTTGTACAGTAAACTACGGTTATAACGAACTCAAAGGGACCACACATTTTAGTTCGTTATAACCATATTTCGTTATAAGCTTATATACAGCATATATACAGCAAATGTACGGGACCCAGAAAAACAGTTCGTTATATCCGCCGGTTCGTTATAAGCGTGTTCGTTATAAACGTAGTTTACTGTATGTAGATTTTGTACCAACTTACACTGGAAGTATCATGGGTCAACCAATCTTCTGTACCAAGTTTAGAAATGCAAAATGTCTAACCAAAGTTAGATTTAAACACCAGCCCACACATGGCTAATACATATGAATATCTAACCAATGACCAGAAAGCCGTTTCCCTTTGGTTTCAACTAAGCCCCTATGTATATATTTCTGTATACGACCCCCAGTGTATTATTCAAATCTCAATGTACCATGTGACCGGATGTGGACAGAGTGACTCGTGCAACATACATCTGTCATTCACAGACAAACATTCTGTACATCATTGTTTACACCCAAGGAAACTCTCGTCAAGTCAAACATTGCTTCAGAAACACTGAATTATCCTAGCTGGTTTGAAGAACAAAGCAGTGCAATATCTTCAGCTCCTGAATCCTGCTTTGTCTCTACACACCTACCTCAGCACTAAGAGGCTACGTACACGTGACATCACAGACATGTAAGAAACATTTCAGGAGAAAATGTATACCCGTTCATCGTACTTGGTCCGAATTAATAACAGTTATATTTTCACTCTGTGAACTAAGTGGGGTACATGGAATGTTTTAGTCTGACTTGGGTGTTGGTATATTGTGGCAAAAATAGGGTGTTGCCCTTTTTTTAGCTGTAATACGGAAAACACAACACAGACAAGCTCATATGCAAAATGACTTGATAGCATTATCCATTGTACAACTCTAATTTTGCTGAGGATGAAGATTTGATGATATAAGAAAACATCCAACAAATAAAATGTGTTTTGAGTTTGCTGTTTATCGCCACACTCAGAATATTCCAGTTATATGAGGGTGGTTTGTAATTAATCGAGTCTGGACCAGACAGTCCAGTGATTGACATCATGAACATCTATCTACTCAAATGGGATAAGACGTCATGAAGACCTTGTTACTGTAACATGAACATGTGCAGCTAATAATACAACTAGTGTGTGATAAGCAACATAACGCCTTGTCTTATGACATTTTTATTGGAGTTGTAAATCATATTTTACAGGAAAGGGGCGTGAGTGACGTGTTGACAGGTCATAATTTCAGAAAGGGGGGAGCTAGTTGGGTGTTTGAAATAGGGTTTACCGGGCGGCAGATCCAAGATGTTAGATTCAGGAGGAGTAATGTATATCGTCGTTGTATTCAAAGGTGTAGCAAATGCAAGCTAATGGCAATGGAAGCATTAGGAGCTTCTCTGCCGAAGGATTAGATTCCTGTTAATATTCGGTGTATGGTACCTTTTATAGATGGGCTTCTTTCTTATGGTATGTTATCATATTACTATGGGTATGTTATCATATTACTATGGGTATGAAAGAGGCGACTAAGGGGATCGGGTGGTCAGGCTCGCTGACATGGTTCGTTGTCGTTGAATAAGCCCTGGGATGTTCAGAGATTTCAATATTTGTTTGTGAAACTTGTTCCCGCAGTACATTATTACGCGCTTTGGTCTTACACAATGTATGATACAGCTGTATGTTTATTAAACCGATGATCTCTTCAACGTGTGATCTGGCAAGTAATAAAGATCAGTACGCACTCATGAGGTCAACCTTTGCGAGGAAACTGCCTGGGGTGATCAACATTTAGTGTCCCTCAAGTCCGCAAGACATCATCTGCAACACAGAAATCAACTTAGCCAGAGCTCCTGCACATTCTTCGACTGAACTGTACACAATCAGTCTCTATGTGGGCTATAAACCCTCACGTTATACCGCACTTTCGTTAGGCAACACACTGCCGAACTGAAGGTATGAAATATCTTAGGGCTCTTTGCTGCAGCCAAAGGTAGCTTTTTATGCTACAAGTACAGGCAGTACAGCACAACTCTGATCATGGTTACTTGGGTGCAGTCGTATTGATCTGAACCACCCTTGAGGTCAACCTTTGCGAGGAAACTACCTGGGTGATCCACTTTTTACCGTCCTTTAAGTCCAAGTATGAGCACTCACACTTTACCATGTAATAATTCATATCTTTTCCCGCGGAAACTCTCATCGTGGATAAGTCTTATCTCGCTGTCAGTCTTCGGGATAGCAACAAACACACTAGCAACTCTAGGTTTAGATGTGGCAATCGCATAATTCCCTAACATTAATTCTTCCTTTATCTGCAGTTGTGTTTGCTTCCGGTTTAAACATGCCGACCTATGATTCTTAGTCTCTCTGTACTCCTGTCATAGGCCAGTATATCTCCCCATACGTATTTCTATGCAAGGCGCCTTACATCTAGGATGTCATTCAGACAGTCCAGTATTCCAGATATATCCCCTCCTTTGTCAGTAATCATCTTTCAAGACGCCTATACTGGCGTATGTCCACATCTCTGGCGTGAAGTTATCACCGTCCCCTTTTGAACTACCAAGGTCAAGTTTATACCATCCCCGGAATCAAGAAACTTCGCCTCCAGGTCTTGTGCTAACCATTCTATCCACTCATAATCTCTTTGCTTTCTAACGTTTGCCTAGCAAAAGTCAACGCACACGGAGAGTCCTTTTCATATTCCGCAGCCATATTACTTGTAAAACGGATATTGTTTGTTTGTTTGTTGTTTACCGCCGCACTCAGCAATATTCCAGCTATATGACGGCGGTCTGTAAATAATCGAGTTTGGACCAGACAATTCAGTTATTGACCTCATCTGCATCGATCCATGCAATTTGGATCGATGACATGCTTCAACCAAGTCAGTGAGCCTGACCACCCGATCCCGTGAGTCGCCTCTTACGACAAGAATACTAGCCTTTTACGGCAAGCATGGGGTGCTGAGGACCTATTCTACAAAAAAAACAAACTGATATTGAGTGAGTGAGTATGGTTTTAGACTGCTCCTAATCTAATATTCCATCAAAATCTGGCAGGGGACACCAGAAATGGTCGTCACACATTATACCCACCCATGTTAGGCATCACTAGACTACCCCACCACCCTAAAACGGAAAGACCTCCTCAGGATCATGAGCGGCAACCAAGCTCAATATGCAATATTATGGTCTAAGGGGGACAACTCCTCCCTGTGTTACAATACATTCTCTCGAAATTTACACCTTGTAGAAGTTCACGTTTGATTGAAATAACAAAAGAGATTGCACACATTATTTCAGATACATGACTAATGGTCAAACTGAGATAGAATGGCTTGCATCCTGGAGTGTTGGCTTGATGGTACAGATCTGAAGAGAGTCGCACAAAGTTGCTTCTAATGATATACAAGTACATACCTGCACATACCAGATCACGTGATCTACCTAACACGACAGGCGACGAGCGGGTTGTAGTTATTCCAGGAACCAGAAAGAGTGGCGACTTCAGAGAAGAGAGCTCCACGTTGTAATAGAGGTATGTCACATATTTAGACGCCATTGCACATACACACGTATAGATTTTATATTATGTGACAGTACATGGTTGTGTTGCCTATGTTTTACTCTATACACGTCAGGGCAGAGGTTTGACTTGACATTGACATATCCAGCAGGTGTCCACCATGATTACATCCATATATAGTCTGGAAGGTAATTTAAGGTACGGACGTTTACTACAATGTCTGAAAAACTATCGGACCTACTCCAGTCAAAGTTGGTAAGAGATTATTAAACAGTCATACATAACTGATTATTACATTTAACGACAATCGGTGCGTGAATACAAAATCGGTCTGTTTAGCTATCACTATTTTTCATCAACAACCAGACCTGTTCGTCACGGGTGGAACGAGCATTCATTGTAACAGCCATCTGCTTAATGCTACCCCTGCTTCAAAGGGCCATTTGATTTGCACGGGAATCACGCACGTTGAGAAGCCCAACGCTAACACGTATTCGGATGTGCATGATTCCCGTGCACCCTTCCGAGTTGAGTTTATTGGTTCAACTGTGGAACACGGAGCTAGGGAGACAGATTATCGTCTGTCTTTATAACACAAGCAGTTGCAAGTTATAATGAAAGTGGAAATGAGCTTAAACGTCCATCCATATAGTTCTGCAGGATGTCAGTTAGCAGCTGAATCGTCATCGCTGATGAAAGGCAACAAACACAAGATTACTGTTTTCAAAATCAATTAATACGGAGCTGGGCAGACAGATTTTCAACTGCGCTTATCTGAGGTCGTGGTACCAGTAGTTACCGGTTATAACGAAAGTAGAAATTGGCTGAAACGTCTGCTGGTGTCCACCCACCTACCCCGCACATTAGCATACTCGGGTCATTTGATTTGCTGACTAAAATGAAGATTGCGTTTTATGTACATTAACATGCGTGCTGAAAACACCACATGAACGATAGGTAAGTTCTTCGGGTCGGGGGAGGTGTTGTGGCGAAAAACACGATTTGATCAGAGTTATGTCCCTTTAAGCATCATCGACTTGCATGTATGTTTTATATCAGTCATGTGACAGTAGATGCCTGTATGATTTTGTCTGTTGTGTGTGTGTGTGAAGTGTGTGTATTTGAGTGTGCGTGGATGCGTGGGTGCGTGGGTGCGTGCGTGCATGCGTGTGCGTGTGTGTGGACAATCCGATTCGGTCATGAAGACAACGAAGAATTTAAGTTTTTACTCATCCATGAAGTAAACGTTTGTTGCCAGCGAACACCTGGTGTCGACACTGATTTCCAGTTATCTATTCACATAATTTTCACCACTGGTTTGCCTTAAATGGAACGCGCTTCGGCAGATATTGGTTATTCTTTGGCGTTGTCGATTTTTATTAAATCTTAATGTAGTACTTCTCAGAGGAGAGTGTGTATCCCCAAACACGCCAATATTTGACGACGGTTTAAACCACGCTTCTACTCGCCGTCTTGACCTGGTAAGGTCACGTGAGGGGTGTGGGGTGACAGGCAACCAGGAAGTAAAGTATTGAAGTACGTGCAGTACTCGGGGGAGGTGTGGTGTGTGTTTCAAACCTGATTTACCTTTCACTACAAGAAGCTGAAACATCAACCTGTGTTTATGGAAATGGGTCCATGGCTTAAACGACTGTTGTTCTTGTTTCGGCTTGAAATTAATCTACTGTAAGATTGTTGAATTAATATCGTTGTATGGAACTAATTTTAATATCCATTTGCATTAATTGTGTGTCATGTGTTTGAAAAACATGGCATACAATCCACACAGTCTCTCCACTTCATGGAATGTACATATTCATTACTTAGGGGAAAACGTGAAATGGTATCATGATACTGTGTGGTATTTGAGGTTTAGGGCGACTTACGTAAGACATAATTAACAAGAGTGATGTTCCACAAATATAATATACATGGAATGGGGCGCCGTGTTGTCATGTAAACTCCTGTCTCACTGTCTTGTAATGATGTCACGTCTTTGGACGTTGGGGATGATGCATTCATGTACATGTTGTATGATTCTGTCTATAACCATGTGCAACTTTAATTCACTAAACTATCGGTTTGGCTTCAGATGGCGACCGCTAAGAAGCCGACAGAGAACCACCTCACTTGTGTCATCTGTACAGAGGTGTTCACAGACCCAGCCACACTTCAGTGTCATCATACATTCTGTAAGTCTTGTCTGCTGAAATACACCAACACACAGCCGGAAGCAGTACAAGCCAAGTCCATCCGATGTCCCTCCTGTAGACAACAGACGAATGTGACCAACCCTGACAATCCAGTACGGGAGTGGGTCAGTCAGCTGAAACCAAGCCACGTCATACAGGGGCTGATGGACGACTTTGGACCCGGCATAAAGGGTAATCAGCGTATAATACTACTGCCTGACTACTAATATACCTTTTAAAAGGTTTGTAAACAACCACTCATGTGTGCATAGACGAGCATTCAGTCATAGAATTGCTTATTTTTCTTCATGTTAATAGATTTTGATGCAGGATACACATTTCTTTCTTGCAAAGGCAAATAAATTACATTCCGTTTGCGATAAAGAGTTTCCGATGAACCAAAATACCTATCGCGATAATTTTATGAAATCAATATAAATTTCATGTCGTCATTCCTTTTTGTTATATTATTATCAGTTATTAATAGAATTTGTAGGACAAGCTAGCATATAAATGTCACAATTTGTGACTGCTTATCCTGAATAGGGACTACAATATATGTCACAGCTAGGACGGGATCTGTTGACAGAACTGTGGGGTTGATCTTAGTCGCCCTCCACTGTGACATGCCACAGCTAGGACGGGATGTGTTGACAGAACTGTGGGGTTGATCTTAGTCGCCCTCCACTGTGACATGCCACAGCTAGGACGGGATTTGTTGACAGAACTGTGGGGTTGATCTTAGTCGCCCTCCACTGTGACATGCCACAGCTAGCACAGGGATGACAGAACTGTGGGGTTGATCTTTGTCGCCTTCCATTGTGACATGCAACAGCTAGGACAGGGATGTGTTGACAGAACTGTGGGGTTGATCTTTAGTTGCAGGTACATTTTACTGGCTGTGCCATGGCCCTACATTGTAACAAAGCATGTTCAATGAAAACGTGTATGTTAAGTTTTCTGTCAGTTAAGGCTCCAATCTATAAAGACGCTGTAACCCCCGCAGTTTCTTATATGCATCTGTTATTGTATATCTTGTCAGCAAATAATACACTTGTGATTATGATTACCTGTAGGTCATGATTGACAGGGGAGTGCTAAATTGTGAGACAGCATCATTGTTTCATTACAACCTGTGCCATATGATATGTTTATCTCCAGAAAGGGCGTGGCAGTTTGTTACAAAATTAATGTGTTACCTGTTATTATTTCTTTAGATAATGTGTGATTCTTATCATGTTTCTGACAAATGAAATAAAACACACTGGTTTGTTTTAGCTGTGGAGGAAAACTTGTGCGGTGTTTGTACAAAACAAGGAAAGACAACTCCCGCCACTTCTTGGTGCTCTGTCTGCGATGTTGTGTACTGTGAAGGATGTCTCCAGTTGCACAACATGATGCCAGTGTTGTGTGACCATGAAGTAGCTCACTTGTCTGATCACACCAAGACAAAGGTCAAGCGTCGCTTCATGTGTGAAGTCCACAGAGACAAACCGATAGAGTTGTTCTGTAAAGACTGCAAGCGGGCAATATGCACGATATGCTGCAGTATAAAACACAGGACGTGTAAGGATGTTGATACAATAGAGAGCACCACCCCTCTTGTGAAGGAACAACTGACAAACAAAATAGAGGAACTCAGAATCAACATGGCGGCTACGAATAATAACATAACCAGGGGGAAATCTACAATTCAAGATGTGAAGAGTAATTCACAGGACGTTAAAGATCAAGTTATAAAGACACGGGAAACAGTGATGCGTGTTATTTTAAGAAAAGAGAAGCAACTCCTTGGAGACATAGACAAAGCTACTGATGAACAATTACATGAGTTACAAGCAGATATACAATCCCAGGAGATCGAGCTACAGATGTACCAGCAGCAGTATGAGTTCACAGCCAATGCTGTGACGTCCAACTGTGAGATGGACATGTATGCCGTCTATGAGTCGATGGGTGAGACGTCTACAGACAACAGAGACACGGACAACAGACCAGCAGCAGGAAGGGTTGTATTCACACACGACCTGGACAAGCTGAGTGAAGCAGTTGGTGAGCTACAGCTGGGGGAGGTTCAAGTCGTCCATGGAGTGAGTGACCCAAGGTCTTCCCCTGTTCTACATCACACCATTGACAGCGAGGAAGATGGGGACGGGAAGGATCCTTGGTTGTGGGACGTCACAGTGTTGACTGTTGATGACATCAAAGTGGTGGTAGTTGCACATTACAATAACAACAGACTCCTAACATACTACACATCAAACTTAAAATCCTTTGATAATCAGCTTCTGCTTTCTAATAGGCCTTGGCAAATAGCCAAGTTAAGTGAGAGTCAGATAGTGGTCAGTGTTCCACACAGTCAGGAAATAGTTACAGTGAATGTTACCCCAGATCCTGTATTGCTGTCAACTATCAAAACAAGAAAGAAGTACTGCGCTCTGGCCACTCTGAGTCTTTCACAGCTGGCGGCAGGCACATTTGAACAGTCTCACTCTGTGGACATACTGGACATGACAGGGAGGAGACTGAGGTCTATCAACACGGGGGTGGTAGGGACTCCAGAATATATCCATGTCACCAGAAACAACAACTTGCTAGTCAGTGAAACTGCAGTAAATTCCCTTGTGTGTGTGACCAGTGAAGGAGGCGCTGTTTTCACCTCCACTCCCACAGGAGTCAGAGCTCTGTCATATCCTTGGGGTATCACAACAGCCAGCACAGGAGATATTCTGCTTGTGGACAAATACTCCCACAAGGTGATTCAGCTGACAGAGTTGGGGCAGTTTGTCAGAGATGTCCTCACACAACAGGATGGTCTGGAATATCCTGAAGGTGTCTGTCTTGATGCTGACGGCCTGCTGTATGTTACGTCTGCAAGATATGTAAAAGTATTCAAATTCTGCAGGCGCTGAATATGGAAATAGAGATAACTTTGATCTCCATACACAGTTGAATCTTTCAAAAGTTGACTGCTGTTTTAGTTCCAGATCGGATCCAGTTCTTCCCTTACACGCGTAGTTCATCATTTCATTGGTTAAAGACAGGACAACCTAGCACCAGTAGAAATCTGACCTGATAGAAGTACTTCTCAAGTAGACCTAGCACCAGTAGTAGTCTGACCTGATAGAAGTACTTCTCAAGTAGACCTAGCACCAGTAGTAGTCTGACCCGAAAGAAGTACTCCTCAAGTAGACCTAGCACCTGTAGTAGTCTGACCTGATAGAAATACTTCTCAAATAGACCTAGCACCAGTAGTGGTCTGACCTGATAGAAGTACTTCTCAAGTAGACCTAGCACCAGTAGGAGTTTGACCTGATAGAAGTACTTCTCAAGTAGACCTAGCACCAGTAGTAGTCTGACCCGATAGAAGTACTCCTCACGTAGGCCTAGCACCAGTAGTAGCCTGACCTGATAGAAATACTTCTCAAGTAGACCTAGCACCAGTAGAAGTCTGACCTGATAGAAGTACTTCTCAAGTAGACCTAGCACCAGTAGTAGTCTGACCTGATAGAAGTACTTCTCAAGTAGACCTAGCACCAGTAGTAGTCTGACCTGATAGAAGTACTTCTCAAGTAGACCTAGCACCAGTAGTAGTCTGACCTGATAGAAGTACTTCTCAAGTAGACCTAGCATCAGTAGAAGTCTGACCTGATAGAAGTACTTCTCAAGTAGACCTAGCACCAGTAGTAGTCTGACCTGATAGAAGTACTTCTCAAGTACATTTGTGAAAGGAACGCACAATGACAGCACTGAATGAGGACAACACTACACGAGAGATCACGTGACCTAGACAGATGATATTGGACAGTATTGTTGTTTTATGTTGTTCATAGAACAGTAATGTTGTGTTGTGTAGTGTACTATATATCTGACGTGTGTTGTCATGGAGAAACCTGTTCAGATAATTGTGCATGCTATCGGTCTTCAGATTATCAGTTCGACAACCAATCTCCTAATGTTTTAAAGGGGCGTTTAACTCTTATAAAATACCACCAGCGTTCGGTGATCTACAGTGGATATAATAATGTGTGGATTCTGTGAGAACTGGTTGAGTTCAGTAAATGTACTAATTTGTATCTGTTATTTCCACAATCTGTGGTATTGAGTTGAGTATGATAGTAACAAGATTCAACTCAATTCTCACAATACACTCTCTATCAGTCATATCCCAGACACATAGGAGATAAGGAAATCTTTGCCGTAGCGATGTTCAAGGAAAACAATGCTGTACACCCATGCAGGTGAAATTGTATTCATAGTTTACAAGGGACAGGGTGTGGTTTGACAGGTGATCAAAGGGACACAACTCTGTGCAGAAATATGTATCTCTTTATGCTCTTAATATGCTCTTCCGGAGCCTGGGAATATTCATAAATCTACAATTTGTCCTGAGGTTTTACAAAAGCAATTTATTGCTCACTGGACATGTTTGATCTTCTGAACAAAATGCGTCATAAAATTTATTGTTCGGCTGCTACTTTCATACAAACAAGTTTGGTGTTCTACAGCAATGACTGAAAACATATCCTGTCTGGAACAGAAATCCCATGTGTAAAGTGTAAACGTTGTTTATTCTGGCGAACAGTTACTGCTTGATCGCTCACCCAAATTAATCACGTTAATACGTGGCATCAAACTACTAAATGATTATACATATATGTTTAAATAGTCTTTACATATACTAGTATATAATCAATTTGCCTTTATTGCATATGCAGGAAACTAGGGTATCAGCTGAATAAGGATGGTTGGACAACTTCTATATTACTTCGTACTTCAACTTCTCAAAGAAGTCATGATATCAGCTGACGATTTTGCATTTTGTCAGACAATAGTTCCTCCTACGGCAGTGTACGCCCCCAAACCCGATCTGCACTCTTTCCGGGACATTAATTACATCATTACTCGAGACAGCGTGACGCACCATTGCAAGACGGGGTTGGCACTAAGGGCATAATCTTCTAACCACACTTCTATTCAGTTTGGCAGTTTTTATGTGAAGGAGACTCGCATAATTCTTGGTAAATTCGATTCGAACATTTATGCAATTGATTTCCGGTCTATTCTGACCGAACGGAGCAATGAATGTAATTTCGATTCGGCTTCAAATAGAAATAAAATCGGGGGGAGACAGCCTCTGAACATCCCGGGACGGTTGCCTCATCAGGAATTTGTTTTGCTTTATATCTACATTCCACCTACATACATTGTTGTATGTATGTAGTTTTAGTATCACTATTAACAATAAAATGTAAAATATTTGTAGTAATTATCAGTGGCAGCCAATGATTGAACTGATTGTAAAAAAATATCAATTGCTGTCGTGATCAGATTTGAACAGCTTCGGTGGCAGGTATTGGAATTTAGAGTTACCTCCCCTGGTAGTTTACAAACATGAGAGGCTCGATCGTTCGAGACGTTTCGGGATGGGGAGTTTCAAGGCTTGCTGGACCTTATGGGAGTAACAAGAGAGCAATTCTAGGCCTGTTTCTAACCAGGCATCCATTCACACATTCCAACTATCACATTCCAGAATCGAACCAAAGTCTTCGCAACAACCACTAGACTTCCTACAACCCTGATCGTGAGGTTTTTTTTACGACATCACAAATGGTCTGTACCCTCAAGGTCATATCAATAAGGAATACGAAACTGTATCGTAACACACCAATGATTGTGAATATGTACGAATCCCCTTGAGGAAAATGAAAGAAAAACATGTTGACGCATTGCAAATGATTCCATATAAACACTACAGGAATATATTTATTACTCTTTGACACAGTCATGCAACTGTAACACTATAGGTCATACTTCCCGGTACCCATCATACGACTAACTAAACCGAAACTAAAGCGTTTGGAATAAACCTTACATACAATACAATCTCAGAGAGGATAACTATCTAAATTACGTCGAGCTATCCACACTTCTAGATAAGAGATGTATTTTAAGGTCATAGAGTCGGTAAGGAATTAACCGTGGCCATAAAGTGCCATTGTCCTAAAAAGTATTTCCAGATCCCGAAGACAATGAAGTCTGAATTCAAATGGTAAAGTTATCAATCGGTATGATCTTGTTAAGCAAACATATTGCAACTTAACACGTATGCAGGCGATTATTACATGTATACTACTCAAACGAAGATAAGGACCGCTCGATTATTTGAGAGCATGACAGATGAAAGACTATGAAAGAATTAACTTCTATTGAGTAGTATATTTTTGTCCTGCGAGAATACATTGCAGTGACACGCCCGTAATATTTTAAGCTGGGATACCGGATAACGAGTATTAGACATCGGAATTCAGCGTTATTGAAATATTTCAAAAATTTAACTCGCATATTAGCGTGTTCCTACCTCGAGGACAGTCATGGCTTCTTGGTGTTGACAGATGACGTTGTGTGTGTTCATGTGGTGAGTACAGGGTCCGCCATGACAGAGAAGTGTTTCGTGGGCTAGGCGGTTGATGTGCCGGGTGGAAACATCTGATCCATGTCGTGGTTTCAGCGTTTGAAATGTCATTGTGCTATTGTCATAGTTAATGATAACATGTGAAACTCGGTTTTCTGTATGAGTCATTCAAGCTTAACGCCAAGCCACGTAGTTATGCAACAATACCCACGACGGTGATAAGTATAGAATTACATACATGCCGGGAGACACAATCTTATCGAGTTATCTACTGAAATAAATAGGGCGGGCCGACATGGCGATGTTCATTGTGCCAAGTAGAATATTTAATGTTCGTACAAAGTATTTTGCGTTGATGCTGTGGCACACAATGTAGGTAAACAAAACAAAATGTTTTTGTGAAAGAGCGAACAATAATGAGTTAAATAGTGTGCAGGAGAGTTTTGTTTGTTGTTTAACGCCGCATTCAGCGATATTTCAGCTATATAGACTTGCAACAAAATTTTGCAAATTACGTGATAGGATGTGGCATGTTTGTGAAATTTCTGGTGCTGAATTCTAAAGTAGGTCGTGATGTGACTTTAAATTTATACGTGTTAAATTTAAATTTAATCACAACAAAAAAATACTGCACAGTGCATGTTCGTGGTACATTGTTGTGAAAATATGCTTGTTTGTTTGTTTGTTGTTTAATGCTGCTCTCAGCAATATTCCAGCTATATGACGGCGGTAAATAATTGAGTCTGGACCAGACAATCTAGTGACTGACATCATGAACATCGATCTACGTAATTGGGACACGATGACATGCATCAACCAAGTCAGCGAGCCTGACCACCCAATACTATCAGTGATCTCACAAATATGGATGCTGAAGACTAATGCTAGCCCGAATCTTCATCAATATTATTAAAATCAGATCTTAGTTCTTGCTACCGCTAAACAAAGATCTGAGTGAGTGAGTGAGCGAGTGAGTGGATGGGTGGTAGGGTGGGTGGTTGGGTGAGTGAGTGAGTGAGTGAGTACGAACCCTGTTGCCTATACTTGTGCGAAATTGCGTGCCTGTGATAGTGGGTGATAGTGGGTGGTTCGCCAATATTATGTTTCTAGGTTTGTTACCACTATGCCAGTGTTCGTGGATTTCACCAAAGGGGTAAACGTGTAAGACCTGCAGCACTTCCGGCTTGCCCCACATCACGTTACTTCTCCGAAATATACCTGGAGAGGTGTTCAAAGCGGCGTTGAACCACACTCACTCACATGCCGTGAAGGTCATGGAACAGTAATATTAAAGTCGCTATCCCGCTACAGTGGGTGAGTGAGTGAGTGAGTGTATGGCGAAATCGCCGGCAATACCCAAGCTGTACCACGTGTCATGACACAAACGTTTACATTGATTCTGGACCTGACAAACCAACACTGAATATAGAAGCTGCTATCAACGTCATCGGTGCACAAAACAACATGCATTCATGACCGAGAAAGACACTCGATGACCGTTGTAGCCGTTATTTCGACAAGTATCAGGTATTGGGTACCTACCCTGACACACAATCCTCAAAGAATCAGCAGTCAGGGGCTGCGAGTGGTTATATTTAGCAGTGAACTTATAGCGCATTCGTGACCAACTCGTGTTATTCCGGGACAAGCAGAATAGCGACTCGTGCCCCTCTCGTGGGCATCTTTGCGACTGGGTTCCGTCTAAGCGCAAACGGGCATAGCTAAAAGAATTCACGTATATTTCCTCCATATATCATATATATTCCTGATGCTATTCGGAGTAAAACACATCGGGACTTACATTATTATACAGTATTGTTGAACACCTTTAAATGTATCATGGATATATTTTTAAATGCAAGACATATGTAAAATCAAATATTGTTCTAAAGGGATTCTTTGACCGAAGTACTTTAAGTCATACGCGCATTCTAATTGGTTTGTCGTATTTTCGCACATAACATTCATCGATAAGGGGACGAGTCTTCTTGCAGGTTACGGAAAGGGGCGAGTGGTGACGAATGCTCATAGCGCTTATGAGTGGTGAGGTAGCTTAATGGTTAAAGCGTTCGCTCGTCACGCCGAAGATCCGAGTTCGATTACCCACAATGGTTCAATGTGTGAAGCCCATTTCTGATGTCCCCCGCCGTGATATTGCTGGAATGTTGCTAAAAGCGGCATAAAACCATACTCACTCATTCACTTACAGCGCTTTGCAAATACTATATCCACATGACACGGACTGGTAATGAATGTCAGCCGGATGCGTTGCTAAATATAGCCTCAATATAGTCACATGACTGCCGAGGCTTACCCAGATAGTAATCACGTGATCAAATGTTTGTCGCCAGCAAAATGGCTGTTTCTTGAAAAGCGCCTTTTGATTTTTTTTACATCACTGTAAGTAATATTTTTTACGGGGGATTGGCTTGTTTTCTCTTTATAAGTATTAACACACATGCAGATAATAATCGCGATATTTCGTGATTTAATTTCAAAGACGAGGGAAATCCCAGTTTCCCATAGTCAACATTTATATATAAATAGCTGTATATGAGCGAAGAATTGTATCATTTGTAAGTTACATCTCACGGTCTTTTTATGCCTATGCCGCACAACCAAATGACGAAGTAATTGAGCTTGAAATGACCCAATAGTGTGGTCAGGCTGCCAAATGTGATACATCTTTCCTTTGAAGTTGCGGCTGTTGTCCACAAGGCGGAAATATACGCCTTCAACCGCCTTACCTAAGGATGGATGGACAACTTCTATATTACTTCGTACTCCAACTTCTAAATGCCTCTCAAAGACGTCATGATATCAGCTGACGATGTTGCATTTTATCAGAAACAAGTGTGAGCAAGTAGTATTGAACCTGTCACAAGAGCGGAGTTAACAGCACACACAACAAAATGCAAGCAAGAGAATGTCATCAACTTATATTTTGTCATTTAATCTTTATATTTCTAATAACATGCCATGTTACAGGTATGGAGATAGTAATGTTTTTCACACTGTGAATGAGTGACATATTTCATCCATCATTGTGTATGCCAAAAGTTAGTGATACATTTGTAATTGCTAAACGTGTTGAGATCTGTATATAATAGTCAAATGCACAGTAAAACATTTTGCAAATGATTTGTCATTTCACACTTTTTGACTTGTTGTCAATCATGTTGTTATATTGACAGGTGGTGATAGGTTAATTGATATAAATACTAATATCACTTCTGTGGCTAATTTAATTGATTGGATAATTTGCCTTGATCTATTTCCGTATGTCATTTTTATTAATAAAACTACTCTACTTTACTTTTCTGGAGACAAGAATAGTTCAGTGTTTGAAACAGAATGTATCAATAAAAACATAGATGCTTTTATCAAAGCTCTAAGGTTTATTCATGTTTCACTCATTCAGTGTACCAACAAATAGCCCTCATACCATGCCACTTGCCAGTCTACGACACCGGCATCGATATGACAAAGTCAGAAGTCGCCAAGATTGCCTTATTTTGTATGGCACGTTGTCCTTCCCGGGTAATGAGTTGTATGATATTAACAAGCAACTGTATTGATCTTTACCCAACTGTGACAGCTTCTGTATCCACCATTTTGCTTATATCTTCATCAAAGTATACTTTAAGAGGTCGCCATCTATTTAGTTGCTTGTTTGATTTCATCAATAGTCAACCCTGTCCATCCAAAAACCATCCTATGATGTGTCCGAAGAAAAGTAGATATGCATGATTCAGGAGTGGTCGTTGTTTGTGTGAGTGAGTTGTCTACATTACTGTAGTCATTAGTGAGTGAGTGAGTGAGTGAGTGAGTTGGTGAGTGAGTGAGCCTTTAGTGAGTGAGTGAGGGGGGCTACATTACTGAAGCCCTTACTGAGTGAGTGAGTGAGTGGCCTATATTACTGAAGACATTAGTGAGTGAGTGAGGGGGGCTACATTACTGTAGCCCTTAGTGAGTGAGTTAGTCAGTGAGGGGCCTATATTACTGTAGCCAACAGTGAGTGAGTGAGTGAGGCACCTACATTACTGTAGCCATTAAACAGGTTCAGACTCCCGACCTTGTGTGGACCACCGGAGGTATTGTGCTATCCCGTTTCGTACGTACTACGCCACGGGGCAACTCAAAGTGGAACAAGGTGGGTCTTGTTCCATGCAGTTCCAAGTTAATTCGCCGGCTCTTGTGAAATTGGATATTTTAACCACACTGAGAAGAAAATGCCAACTTGCAACATGAATATTTAGATGTTGTCATAAAACGAATACAATTCTATGAAACAGACAAATGATGAATCAGCTCTTCAGTAAAACACAAACTTAAATGTTCCTTGATAATGGTACCTGTGAAAGGTATGAGTCAAAAAGTCCATTTGTGACATCATCAACTACAAATGTACATCTTGATTGCCACACTGTTAGTGTTACCATTGTAGGCTCCTTCTTGTTACGTCCAGGCCAATCACTAGACCTTCACTGTAATTGGCTTCTCTCCTGTATTAGCGAGTGTTAGTGTTACCATTGTCGACTCCGTCTTGTTACGTCCAGGCCAATCACTAGACCTTCACTGTAATTGGCTTCTCTCCTGTATTAGCGAGTGAGTGTTAGTGTTACCATTGTCGACTCCTTCTTGTTACGTCCAGGCCAATCACTAGACCTTCACTGTAATTGGCTTCTCTCCTGTATTAGTGAGAGAGTGTTAGTGTTACCATTGTCGGCTCCGTCTTGTTACGTCCAGGCCAATCACTAGACCTTCACTGTAATTGGCTTCTCTCCTGTATTAGTGAGTGAGTGTTAGTGTTACCATTGTCGGCTCCGTCTTGTTACGTCCAGGCCAATCACTAGACCTTCACTGTAATTGGCTTCTCTCCTGTACTAGTGAGAGAGTGTTAGTGTTACCATTGTCGGCTCCTTCTTGTTACGTCCAGGCCAATCACTAAACCTTCACTGTAATTGGCTTCTCTCCTGTATTAGTGAGTGAGTGTTAGTGTTACCATTGTCGGCTCCTTCTTGTTACGTCCAGGCCAATCACTAGACCTTCACTGTTATTGGCTTCTCTCCTGTATTAGTGAGTGAGTGTTAGTGTTACCATTGTCGGCTCCTTCTTGTTACGTCCAGGCCAATCACTAGACCTTCACTGTAATTGGCTTCTCTCCTGTATTAGTGAGTGAGTGTTAGTGTTACCATAGTCGGCTCCTTCTTGTTACGTCCAGGCCAATCACTAGACCTTCACTGTAATTAGCTTCTCTCCTGTATTAGTGAGTGAGTGTTAGTGTTACCATTGTCGGCTCCGTCTTGTTACGTCCAGGCCAATCACTAGACCTTCACTGTAATTGGCTTCTCTCCTGTATTAGTGAGTGAGTGTTAGTGTTACCATTGTCGGCTCCGTCTTGTTACGTCCAGGCCAATCACTAGACCTTCACTGTAATTGGCTTCTCTCCTGTATTAGTGAGTGAGTGTTAGTGGTACCATTGTCGGCTCCTTCTTGTTACGTCCAGGCCAATCACTAGACCTTCACTGTAATTGGCTTCTCTCCTGTATTAGTGAGTGTTAGTGTTACCATTGTCGGCTCCTTCTTGTTACGTCCAGGCCAATCACTAGACCTTCACTGTAATTGGCTTCTCTCCTGTATTAGTGAGTGTTAGTGTTACCATTGTCGGCTCCTTCTTGTTACGTCCAGGCCAATCACTAGACCTTCACTGTAATTGGCTTCTCTCCTGTATTAGTGAGTGAGTGTTAGTGTTACCATTGTGGGCTCCTTCTTGTTACGTCCAGGCCAATCACTAGACCTTCACTGTAATTGGCTTCTCTCCTGTATTAGTGAGTGTTAGTGTTACCATTGTCGACTCCTTCTTGTTACGTCCAGGCCAATCACTAGACCTTCACTGTAATTGGCTTCTCTCCTGTATTAGTGAGTGTTAGTGTTACCATTGTCGGCTCCTTCTTGTTACGTCCAGGCCAATCACTAGACCTTCGCTGTAATTGGCTTCTCTCCTGTATTAGTGAGTGAGTGTTAGTGTTACCATTGTGGGCTCCTTCTTGTTACGTCCAGGCCAATCACTAGACCTTCACTGTAATTGGCTTCTCTCCTGTATTAGTGAGTGAGTGTTAGTGTTACCATTGTCGGCTCCTTCTTGTTACGTCCAGGCCAATCACTAGACCTTCACTGTAACTGGCTTCTCTCCTGTAAACATCATTGGCGTCGTCATTATATTGTTATTTTTGTACATTTATTCCACCTTGTGTAAAAGTATCGTCATACATATGTATATTAACTCCATGTAGTTACTCAGCATTCACCTGATGAAGGGACAAGAAGTAGCTCTGAAACGTCGTCACAAAGAATAATTTTATCCATAAAAAGTCCCCTGTGTTCGTATTCTTTCAACTTCAAACAACTTCAAAACTTCCCCGATGTCCTCCACTCCTTTAGTGCTGCACTTATTGAAGTAGCCACATGGCAGATTGGATATGTACATAGGCCTCAAGTATGTAATGCCACTTTGACCAACGCCTGCACTGTTTCTTGTACAGTAAACTACGGTTATAACGGACTCAAGGGGACCACAAATTTTAGTTCGATATAACCGTAGTTCATTATTAGCATATATACAGCATATATACAGCAACTGTACGGGACCTAAAAAACAGTTCGTTATATCCGCTGGTTCGTTACAAACTTACTTTACTGTATGTAGATTTTGTACCAACTTAGACTGACAGTATCATGGTTCAACTGATCGTCTGTACCAAGTTAAGAAATGCAAAATGTCTAACCAAAGTTAGATTTAAACACCAGCCCACACATGGCTAATACATGTGAATATCTAACCAATGACCAGAAAGCTGTTTCCCTTTGGTTTCAACTAATTCCCTATGTATATATTTCTGTATACGACCCCCAGTGTATTATTCAAGTCTCAATGTACCATGTGACCGGGTGTGGACAGAGTGACTCGTGCAACATACATCTGTCATTCACAGACAAACATTCTGTACATCATTGTTTACACCCAAGGAAACTCTCGTCAAGTCACTTGTAAAACATTGCTTCAGAAACACTGAATTATCCTAGCTGGTTTGAAGAACATAGCAGTGCAATATCTTCAGTTCCTGAATCCTGCATTGTCTCTACACACCTACCTCAGCACTAAGAGGCTACGTACACGTGACATCACAGACATGTAAAAACATTTCAGGAGAAAATGTATACCCGTGTATCGTACTTGGTCCGAATTATTAACAGTTATATTTTCACTCTGTGAACTAAGTGGGGTACATGGAATGTTTTAGTCTGACTTGGGTGTTGGTATATTGTGACACAAATAGGGTGTTGCCCTTTCTTTAGCTGTAATACGGAAAACACAACACGGACTTGCTCATATGCAAAATGACTTGATGGCATTATCAATTGTACAACTACAAATTTCTTTGAGTGCCATTTAGAAGTTAGTGTGATGAAGAAAGACAAGTTTTATGGATGAACAACTTCTTTATTACAATTAGTGCGACGTTTCGGTGTAGATCCTAACACCTTTATCAAGCAAGTGATAGATAGGGCTTACTTACTTACTTACTTTGGAGATTTAACGTGCGCTTTCCGACTGATGCGTATTTCGCACACGGGCCCGGCCAGGCCATTTTATGTGTTTCCAAAAGGTGCGAAGGTGGTCTGTGCAACCCTAAGAGGGGGCTTTAGGGGTTGCTTAAATATAATTTGGGAATTTTGAGATTTGAAATAGATGCCAATGGGGTTGGGGAGGAGAACTAAGGGAGCTGGGTATGGTGGATGTTTGTTTGTTTATGTGATTTTGATTTGGTAGGTTATTATGTTTTTAGATGCGTTTTATTAGTTCCGTTTTGATTAAGAATACGCCTAAGGCCGATAGATAGGGCTGAACAACATAGGTATATATACACTTATTGACATCTAAGTTTATACAGTGACTAGTTGATGGACACAGAGAGGTGATTAAGATAATTATAAGCCAGTGGATGACCCAATGAACACAGAGTAAACAAGCAGAGTAAACAAGCAGACTGATGGAGATGATGGAAGCCACTGGATTAATTGGATGGACAAAGGGATTTAGCAATTAGGTGATGGTAAGCAGGCGGGATGTAATAGCCTTGGTCTCTGTGCATTGCTGGTTGGATCCTTTTGATGTAGATGGCTTCTAGGAATTTCCTGATTTTGTAGTCTGATTGGTTGTTGGCCAGGATCTTGATGTTGTTCCACTGGATGTTGTGATCGGGGTGGGTTTGGGTGTGGTCGGAGATGGCTGAGATGTCTTGTGTTCTTTTATTCTAATGGGTAGGGGCCTGGATGTTACAATTTTGCCGAGGATGAAGATTTGATGATAAAACATCCAACAAATAAAGTGTGTTTTGAGTTTGCTGTTTAACGCTGACCTAGAATATTCCAGCTATATGAGGGTGGTTGTAAATAATCGAATCTGGACCAGACAGTCCAGTGACTGACAGCATGAACAACTGTCTACTCAACTGAGATAATGTGTCATGCGGACCTTGTTACTGTGACATGAACACGTGCACCTAATAATACAACTAGTGTGTGATAAGCAACATAATGCCTTGTCTTATGACATTTTTATTGGAGTTATAAATCATATTTTACAGGAAAGGGGCGTGAGTGACGTATTGACAGGCCATACTTTCAGAAAGGGGGGAGCTAGTTGGGTGTTTGAAATAGGGTTTACCGGGCGGCAGATCCAAGATGTTAGATTCAGGAGGAGTAATGTATATCGTCGTTATATTCAAATGGGTAGCAAACGCAAGCTATTGGCAATGGAAGCAATTGGAGCTTCTCTACCGAAGGATTAGATTCCTGTTAATATTCGGTGTATGGTACCTTTTATAGATGGGCTTCTTTCCTATGGTATGTTATCATATTACTATGGGTGTGTAATCATATTCAAATGGGTATGAAAGAGGCGACTAATGGGATCGGGTGGTCAGGCTCGCTGACTTTGTTCGTTGTCGTTGAATAAGCCCTGGGATGTTCATAGATTTCAATATTTGTTCGTGAATCTTGTTTCGCAGTACATTAACACGGGCTTTGGTCTTACACAATGTGTGATACAGCTGTATGTTTATTAAACCGATGATCTCTTCAACGGGTGATCTGGCAAGTAATAAAGATCAGTACGCACTCATGAGGTCAACCTTTGCGAGGAAACTGCCTGGGGTGATCAACTTTTAGTGTCCCTCAAGTCCGCAAGACATCATCTGCAACACAGAAATCAACTTAGCCAGAGCTCCTGCACATTCTTCCACTGAACTGTACACAATCAGTCTCTATGTGGGCTACAAACCCTCACTTTATACCGCACTTTCGTTAGGCAACACGCTGCCGAACTGAAGGTTTGAAATATCTCAGGGCTCTTTGCTGCAGCAAAAGGTAGCTTTTTATGCTACAAGTATAGGTAGTACAGCACAACACTGATCATGGTTACTTGGGTGCAGTCGTATTGATCTGAACCACCCTAGAAATCAACCTTTGCGAGGAAACTACCTGGGTGATCCACTTTTTACCGTCCTTTAAGTCCAAGTATGAGCACTGACTCTTTACCATGTAATGATTCATATCTTTTCCCATATCTCCCCATACGTATTTCTATGCAAGGTGACTGACATCTAGCATGTATTTCAGACAGTCAAGTATCCCAGATATATCCCCTCCTTTGTCAGTAATCATCTTTCAAGACGCCTACACTGGCGTAGGTCCACATCTCTGACGTGAAGTTATCACCGCCCCCTTTTGAACTACAAAGGTCAAGTTTATACCATCCCCGGAATCGAGAAACTTCGCCTCCAGGTCTTGTGCTAACGATTCTATCCACTCATAATTTTCAGCTTTCTAACGTTTGCCTTACCTTGGATAGCACAAATCTTTTCTTGGTAAGGCAATTTGGACAGCGATTTTCCCGGGAGGCTACTGGCTACTAATCATCATCAATCGCAGTCTTCCTCAACGCATCCATGACATCTTAGAGTCCTTTTCATATTCCGCGGCCACATTGTTTGTTTGTTGTTTAACACCCCACCAGCATTATTCCAGCTTTTTGACGGCGGTCTAGAAATAATCGAGTCTGGATCAGACAATCCAGTGATTGACATCATGAGCATCGATCCAATTGAGATACGATGACATGCATCAACCAAGTCACCGAGCCTGACCACCCGATCCCGTTAGTCGCCTCTTACGACTAGCATAGTTGTCTTTGACGGCAAGCATGGGTTCCTGAAGACCTATTCCAAAAAAAACGGATATTGAGTGAGTGAGTATGGTTTTGCACTGCTTTTTGTAATATTCCATCAATATCACGGCGGGGGACACCAGAAATGATTTTTGTTCATTTGTTGTTTAACGCCGCACTCAGCAATATTCCAGCTATACGACGGCTGTCTGTAAATAAGCGTCACACGTGACGAGCGAACGCTTTTACCACTAGACTACCCTACAGCCCTTAAACAGAAAAAAACCTAAGGGTCATGAGCAGCAACCAAGCTCAATATGCAATATTATGGTCTAAGGGGGACAACTCCTCCCTGTGTTACAATACATTCTCTCGAAAAATACACCTTGTATCAGTTCACGTTTGATTGAAATAACAAAAGAAATTGCACAGATTATTTTAAATAAATGCCTAATGGTCAAACTGTCAAACTCTTGCATACTGGAGTGGTGGCTTGATTGTACAGATCTGAAGAGAGTCGTACAAAGCTGCTTCTAATGAGATACAAGTACATACCTGCACATACCAGATCACGTGATCTACCTCACGTGATCTACCGCACATGACAAGAGGTGGGCGGTTGCAGTTATTTCAGGAACCAGAAAGAGAGGCGACTTCAGGGAAGAGAGCTCCACGTTGTAACAGCGGTATGTCACATGTTTAGACGCCATTGCACATACACATATAAATTTTACATTATGTGACAGTACGTTGTGTTACCTATGTTTTAATCTGTACACGTCAGGGCAGAGGTTAGACTTTAACACAGAAAGTAGACTTGACATTGACATATCCAGCAGGAGGCAACCATGATTACATCCATATAGTTTTGTAGGATGTCAGTCAGCAGCTGAATCGTCATCGCTGGTGAAAGACAGTCAAGAGTATTACAATTATAAAAATCAATTAACATGGAGCTAGGCAGACAGATTATCGTCTGCCTTTAAACACAAGCAGTTACAAGTTATAACGAAAGTGGAAATGAGCTTAAACGTCCATCCATTTAGTTCTGTAGGATGTCAGTCAGCAGCTGCATCGTCATCGCTGGTGACAGGCTACACACTCAAGAATACTGTTATCAAAATCAATTAACACAGAGCTGGGCAGACAGATTTTGAACTGCACTTATCTGAGGTCATAGTACATAGAGGCTATCACACGAGTGTGTTTGTGGATGGTAAATATAATGCATTAGGAAATAAACATTGTATTTAGCTAGCCTTGGTGTCAAGTCCACAGAGATGAAAAGGTGAAGTTGTTCTGTAAGGACTGCAAGCAGGCAATATGCACGATATGCAGCAGTATAAGACACAGGGCATGTAAGGATGTTGTTACAATAGAGAGCACCACCCCTCTTGTGAAGGAACAACTGACAAGCAAAATAGAGCGGCTCAGAATCAACATTGCAGCTACGAATAATATCATAACCCAGATAAATTCTACAATTCAAGATGTGAAGAGTAATTCACAAACCCTCAAAGATCAAGTCACAAAGACACGGGAAACAGTGATGCGTGCTATTTTAAGAAAAGAGAAGCAACTCCTTGGAGACATCGAAAGATCGAGCTACAGATGTACCAGCAGCAGTATGAGTTCACAGCCAATGCTGTGACGTCCGACTGTGAGATGGACATGTATGCCGTCTATGAGTCGATGGGTGAGACGTCTCCAGACAACAGAGACACGGACAACAGGCCAGCAGCAGGAAGGGTTGTATTGACACACGACCTGGACAAGCTGAGTAAAGCAGTTGATGAGCTACAGCTGGGGCAGGTTGAAGTCGTCCATGATGTGTGTGACACCGAGTTTTCTCCTGTTCTACATCACACCATTGACTGCAATGTGTATGTGCAATGGCGTCTAAACATGTGACATACCGCTGTTACAACGTGGAGCTCTCTTCCCTGAAGTCGCCTCTCTTTCTGGTTCCTGAAATAACTGCAACCGCCCACCTCTTGTCATGTGCGGCAACCGTGAAACAGTGAAACAAACGGGTGTCTCCTAACTTCGTGGATACTGTCCAGTTTGTGGTATATTAACAAGGTTGCTCTGTCCTGTACATCCGTACATATCTCACCTTTGAAACACGTTGGCGGCACAGAATCCAGTGTGAACATCGCTTGTTCCATAGATGATGCAGTGATCGATCCCGTGGTCCATGTTGTGATATGAACAGTTGTACACAACACAATCCTGTACGCCATCGTTGTGTCCCCCGTTAAGGCGGACACAGAGATATAGGTGAAATCTGTCCACTTGCCTGTGAACCGATCAGAGCTCTCCATACTTCAACACTTTCCCCATAGTGCTGGGTGTTCTTCTTGATGTATATCTATACCACAAAGTTGATTTTTTTCAAATAAATTTCCTCTCTGTATTGTACTCTCAAACATCAATGATCACTAGTTTATCTGTACCAGAGTTATTTATATTTAAAGTCCGCCGTTAACTGCCGGGCTAAAGACAGTACACACACGTGTGAGGGTGGCTACAAAGAAAACAAACAAGGAATGATTATTCGATGATGATGTTTTTGATACGATAATCAAAGGCAATATCACACGCATCATATCAATGAGTATCTCACAGGTGACGTGCGCACGACGTCTCAAAGAACACGGGGCTCACAATTTCAAATCCATTTATCAAGTGTATACTTTCTTTTCCCATCGCCCATCGTCCATAGTCCATAACTTAATGGATTTAACACAACTTATAGTCTCAAAGACAAAATCATCGGACACGAGTTGTGAACAAATATAATTTGTTCCAGTTTATTCTAAGGGACGCAACTCTTCTCCTATCGTTGCGGGTTGTACCACGACAGATTGTATTCCGTATGATACAACTACGATATATTGCCATGTATAAATAACTACGGTGGCCCATAAGGGACATGGAGTCTGTTTTTCAATGGTTTGATATTTCACTTACTTTTATCGTAACCTTTTCCAAATTAACACAATTTGTGATACAAAAATATTCATACTCCATGTCCCTTATGGGCCACCATATATAACAGTTGTGCTTTTCATATGATATTGCAAATATACTCTGGTTCACTAGATAATATGAGAAACTATGTATGTCCATTTTAGCACGATGTATTCTGAGTGGTCACAAACACATGTGTAAACTATTATTAGGTTGTCAACGGACGTCAACGGATCACGTGGTTTAAGTTATGTCACGTGACACGAGGCAGCAACCAGGACGTGAGACGCCTTCAGAGAGAAGACGCGCTCATCGTAATATCGGTATGTCACGTAGTTAGATAACATTTCATCCACAAATATAGATTTTACATTCGCTAACAGTACATTGCTGCGTTACCTGTGTTATAATGTAAACCTGCAAGCACCTCGGTTTCAGCTGAACACAGAAAGCTTTATATCGATGTAGATCTATGCGACAGGAGTCAACAATGATTAAATCCATATATTTCTGTATCACGTCAGTTAGCAGCTGAATCTACATCGCGGATTAAGGATAAGATTTACTGTTATCAAATGTACTGTTATCAACATAAACTAACACCAGCTAGGGAGACAAGGTTTTGCCTACATTTATCTGAGGTCATAGTGACCCGTTAAAACGAAAGTAGAAATGAGGTCAAGGTCAAGGTCCCCTTGAACAACATCCACAACATCCACACAATGTCGCGTGTATAATATATCCTCATGTCTATGTGTATACAGGAGTGCGGTGGATCAATAGCAAGTACGTGTGTGAGTGAGTAAGCGAGGGAGTGAGTGAGGAAACAAACAATATTGAAATAGTAGAAAAATACATACATACAATACATACATGCGGAATTGACCAGTGTTTGTGACACATGTTGAGGAGTTAAGTGAAGACAATTCGATGATCATGTTTTCACGTGGATTTTACAAAATAAATACATTCCATACAAAATAGTCCAAACACTGCTAGAGTGGCAAGTGACCTTGAAAGACAAAGAATCAACCGCCACTTGATGTCTTACAATATTCAGATCAATGCGGGGGCACAGGTGGCCTAGTCGTCTGAGGCGCCGCGAATCGCTGAGGTCCCTTGGGCACGCCAGAAACCTATGATTGTGGGTTCGAATCCCGGTTTGCTGCGATTATGTTTCTAGGTTTGTCAGCACCATACCCGTGCTCGTGGGTTTCACCGAAGTGGTAAACGTCTGAGACCTGCATCACTTCGGGCTTTCCTCTCACATTAAGCTGACACGCCACAATATAACTGGAATACTGTTAAAAGGGGCGTTAATCCCAACTCACTCACTCACTCACTCAGATCCATGCAACTCACATTTTGTTGGGAAACCTTCATTCCTTCACTTAACCTGTGATGTTTTTGTCAATGTCAGGATATAAATAATCCACATTTAGCAATGTTCAAGCCTGGCGATCTGTAAATAGTCATGTCTCGGCCTAGAATGAGCAATAATTCCGACACAAAGGGTTACACAAAGCTGACCAGGTCAAAGTTTGTGTGTTCACGTCATCCAATCCTCGATTTAGTTGCTTCTTACCAAGCACAGAATCATAGTGGTTAAATATGTTGTAGAACCTCCGTAGACAGAATACAAAATGAAAGATCTATCAAATGTTTATGGAAGTTCATATGAAAATGTATGTTATTAAATATGATAGTGAAATAAAGAGTCACTGTGCTATAACGAAATATTGAACTTATCCTCCACTGACCCTACTATGACAAAGAGTGTGACACTATTGATATTTCACTAACATAAAACATGCCTTTGTGTTTGTGGAAATTGGTCCATAACAGAAACGACAGTTGATCATGTTTTCAAAACATGGTATTCATTCCTCATGTTCATTGCTCAGGGTAGAGTATGACAACAAGAGTTACCCCCCTTTACCCACAGACAGCACCACAGATATACAATGCAGTGGGTCGTCTCCTTTTCTCTCCCGTCTCACTGCTTGTAAAGATGTTATGTCTTTGGACGTCAGGGTTAATGCGATCATGTACATGTTTTATGATTATGTCTACAACACATCCATCTATACTTCCTTTAGCTGTCCGATTTGCTTCAGATGGCGACCGCTAAGAAGCTAACAGAAAACCACCTCACCTGCGTCATCTGTACAGAGGTGTTCACAGACCCTGCCACACTTCAGTGTCATCATACATTCTGTAAGTCTTGTCTGCTGAAATACACCTACACACAGCCGGAAGCAGTACAAGCCAAGTCCATACCATGTCCCTCCTGTAGACAACAGACGAATGTGACCAACCCTGACAGACCAGTAGAGGAGTGGGTCAGTCAGCTGAAACCAAGCCACGTCATGCAGGGGCTGATGGACGACTTTGGTCCCGGCACAAAGGGTAATCAGCTTATTATTGTACTGCCTGACTAATATACCTTGGTTTGAGATAAATAAACACACTCTTGCGCGGACATAAACGAGAATTTGCTCATAGAATTGCTTATTATGACTTCAGGTCCATAGATTTAATGCAGGGTAAGTATCTCACAAAGACAAACAAATTACAGCCTGACCCACCGATGAAATCTAATGTAACTCAAACATATAGTGCTATAACTAAATATAATTACATACAATGATTTCACCTACCCCTTGGTACTCGTCACTCCTTGTAAATGTTGTTTACAAGCTAGTAAATAATTGTTATGATTTTTATATGTGGAGTTGATCTTAGTTGCGCGTATATCAGAAGCACAATAAGGTTTTGTCAATAATTTTCTGGGACAATTTATTTTTTTCAATAAAATCCAAGGTGTTGAGGCGGATAACTATTTCAAAGTGTTCAAAACAAATACCAAGACAAAAGAGCACATTCTTGGTCTAATGGATATTAGATCGGTTCTGTTGAAAACCAGAATGGACATTGTCACGTTGTCGTATTGTCGTCCTAAAAAAAACAAGCAAAAGTGTCAAAATTACCAAAAGCGCGACAATGCCACATCGCCACATTTTGACCATTTGTCGTCACCCATTGAATACTGTTTTACCAAAGGGTGACAATGCAACATCACGACATTTTTCAAGGTGAAAGTATGTCGGATTGTCGCATCGTAGCCCCATCAAAAATATGTAAAAAAGGTGTTAATTGAATTAATCCCATGCGCCGGAAAGGTTATACTTCTTTTCAAACTCTGGTGGTCTTTTGTTAGCTCCATTGGTTCTAAAACCAAAGGAGCAATGGTATATGTGGGTTGTTTCTCGAAACTAAAACAGAAGTTAGCTCATATATCGTTATTGTCTGTGTCGGATTTCATAAACCAAACGTGTTATAACAGCAAGAAACAAACACTTTGCGTTTCTATTTAATATAAATCTGGTCTCTGACATCTTTTCAAATCGATGAGGACACATCGTTGGCCCTGTCATTAAGACGGTGCAATTCGCAGAGCTGACCCTCCACTGTGACAAAGCACCTGTAACGTTAACATTTATAAACATCTTATTGTTGACTCTCCTGTCATTTTGGACTCCCAACTTAAATGGAGCTATACACCCGTTCTGGTTATGATAAACACTAGCTCAGATACTGACCAGGGATTCCTACAGCAAAATAGTATCTAATTACAACCTGTGTTATGTGATATATTCACCTACATAATGGGCGTGTACCTTTATGACAAAAGTAACGTCTTTAATGTTATTATATCCCTAGATAATGTCCGATTCTTATCATGTTTTATGACAAATGAAACAAAGAACACTTGTCTTTTTAGCTGTGGAGGAACATGTGTGCAGTGTTTGTACAAAACAAGGAAAGACAACTCCTGCCACTTCTTGGTGCTCTGTCTGCGATGTTGTGTTCTGTGAAGGATGTCTCCAGATGCACAACATGATGCCAGGGTTGTGTGACCATGAAGTAGCTCACTTGTCTGATCACACCAAGACAAAGGTCAAGCGTTGCTTCATGTGTCAAGTCCACAGAGATGAAAAGGTGAAGTTGTTCTGTAAAGACTGCAAGCAGGCAATATGCACGATATGCTGCAGTATAAGACACAGGACGTGTAAGGATGTTGATACAATTGAGAGTATGACCCCTCTTGTGAAGGAACAACTGACAAACAAAATAGAGCAGCTCAGAATCAACATGGCGGCTACGAATAATAACATAACCTGGAGAAAATCTACAATTCAAGATGTGAAGAGTAATTCACAAACCCTCAAAGTTCAAGTCACAAAGACACGGGAAAAAGTGATGCGTGCTATTTTAAGAAAGGAGAAACAACTCCTTGGTGACATCGATAAAGCTACTGATGAACAATTAAGTGAGTTACAAGCAGATATAAAATCCCAGGAGATCGAGCTACAGATGTACCAGCAGCAGTATGAGTTCACAGCCAATGCTGTGACGTCCAACTGTGAGATGGACATGTATGCCATCTATGATTCGGTGGGTTTGACGTCTTCAGACAACAGAGACACGGACATCAGACCAGCAGCAGGAAGGGTTGTATTCACACACGACCTGGACAAGCTGAGTAAAGCAGTTGATGAGCTACAGCTGGGGGAGGTTCAAGTCGTCCATGGAGTGAGTGACCCCGAGTCTTATCCTGTTCTACATCACACCATTGACTGCAAGGAAGATGGGGACGGGGAGGATCCTTCGGTGCGTGACGTCACAGTGTTGACTGTTGATGGCATCAAAGTAACGGTAGTTGCAGGTTACAATAACAAGAGACTCAAAACATATTACACATCAAACTTCAAATCCTTTCATAATCAGCTCCTGCTTTCTAATTATCCTTGGCAAATAGCCAAGTTAAGTGAAAGTCAGATAGCTGTCAGTGTTCCAGGCAGTGAGGAAATAGTTACAGTAAATGTTACCCCAGATCCTGTATTACTGTCGACTATCAAAACAAGCAAGGTGTACTACGCTCTAGCCTCTCTGAGTCCTTCACAGCTGGCGGCAGGTACATGGAGACAGTCTCACTCTGTGGACATACTGGACATGACAGGGAGGATACTGAGGTCTATCAACACGGGGGTGACAGGGAATCCAGACCACATCCACGTCACCAGGAACAACAACTTGGTAGTCAGTGAAGGGAAAGTAAAATCTCTTGTATGTGTGACCAGTGATGGAGACGCTGTTTTCACCTACACTCCCACAGGAGACAGAGCTCTGTCATATCCTCGGGGTATCACAACAACCAGCACGAGAGATATCCTGCTTGTAGACTCTAGCGCCCACAAGGTGATTCAGCTGACAGAGTCGGGGCAGTTTGTCAGAGATGTCCTCACACAACAGGATGGTCTGGAATATCCTGATGGTGTCTGTCTTGATGCTGACGGCCTGCTGTATGTTACTTCCAGAAGATATGTAAACGTATTCAAATTTTGCGCCGCTTACAGGAATTTGTAAAACAAATGATCGTTTCCTCGTCAGCACTTAGGACATATGTGCAAATGAGAGTAGGGTTCCTTTTTCAGCTGTTCACAATGTTTCACATATAAAACATGGCATAAAAATCAAGACAAGTTCTGAACTTTGCTATTTATGATATATTTATTCCTTATAATTTTCGATTCCAAGGCAAAAAATTGGACTTCGTTCAGATGTAATTTTAACACATAACTCATAAACGATTCAATATTTTCACAAAGCGTTGTTTGTACATGAGGCAACTGCTGGAATGGCGCCTTTTGTTATTCCGGAAACTACAGAGTGGTGTTATGTACATACGAAACTACAGAGTGGTGTTGTGTATATATGAAACTACAGAGTGGCGTTGTGTATATATGAAACTAAAGAGTGGTGTTGTGTATATATGAAACTACAGAGTGGTTTTGTGTATATATGAAACTACAGAGTGGTGTTATGTATATATGAAACTAAAGAGTGGTGTTGTGTATATATGAAACTACAGAGTGGTGTTGTGTATATATGAAACTATAGCGTGGTGTTGTGTATATATGAAACTAAAGAGTGGTGTTGTGTATATATGAAACTACAGAGTGGTGTTGTGTATATATGAAACTATAGTGTGGTGTTATGTATATATGAAACTAAAGAGTGGTGTTGTGTATATATGAAACTAAAGTGTGGTGGTGTATATATATGAAACTAAAGTGGTTTTGTGTAGATATGAAACTATAGTGTAGTGTTGTGTACATATGAAACTATAGTGTGGTCTTGTGTATATATGAAACTACAGAGTGGTGTTGTGTATATATGAAACTACAGAGTGGTGTTGTGTATATGTGAAACTACAGAGTGTGGTGTATATAGGACACTACACAGTGGTGTTGTGTATATATGAAACTACAGAGTGGTGTTGTGTATATATGAAACTACAGAGTGGTGTTGTGTATATATGAAACTACAGAGTTGTGTTGTGTATATATGGAACTAAAGTGTGGTGGTGTGTATATATGAAACTACAGAGTGGTGTTGTGTAGATATGAAACTATAGTGTAGTGTTGTGTACATATGAAACTATGGTGTGGTCTTCTGTATATATGAAACTACAGAGTGGCGTTGTGTATATATCACAGAAGACTAATTTTATTTACAAGAACAATTAACAATTTACAATATACTTAGATAATAACTGAGGGTGCCACAGAGAGTCGGTACACACTCTGGGCTGTGGGAGAGAGGTCTGCTTGGTAAGAGAGTCAAACCCCTTCTCTGACTAAACTTGGCTACAGTATGTATTTAACAAAAAATTGAACAATAAAAAGGAATGTGATTGGTTGATATATGATTGGTTGTGTCCTATGCTAAATGGATGGCTAGACAGAGGGGAATACTAAACCCAGTTCCATGATAATTCATAAAAGCACTTGATGTAGATCTAATTATTATAAGATAACTTTAGAATAAATGTTAACCATGATATATATATGAAACTATAGAGTGGTGTTGTGCACACATAAAACTATATACTGACATTTTGTATATACGTGAAACTATATAGCGACATTTTGTATATACGTGAAACTATAAAGTGACATTTTGTATATACGTGAAACTATATAGTGACATTTTGTATATACGTGAAGCTATTTCGTGACGTTTTGTATATACGTGAAACTATATAGTGACATGTTGTATATACGTGAAGCTATATAGTGACATTTTGTATATACGTAAAACTATATTGTGACATTTTGTATATATGGAAACTTTATTGTGACAATTTTTATATATGTGAAACTATATAGTGACATTTTGTATATACGTGAAACTATATAGTGACATTTTGTATATGCATGAAACTACATATGGCCTATGTGTATACCTGAAGCTACATATGCCTTTTTATCTATACACGAAGCCATAGTGTCCTTTTGTGAGTAGAAATTAAACTCATTCACTTCACCTTTACTTCCCACTGACTTAAACGGTCCCTTATTACAGCTTAGTCCAAAATGAAGGCACTGATTCAGTTTGTCACTGCGTTCCAATCATTTATCATCATCATAATAACACTGATACCAGGGTGGGGCTGGATTTGGATGATCAGCTTCACTGCTTTCTTGGGGTTTTTTAATTTGTTTAATTAATATATTCCAATATTTTGTCTAAGACAAGTGAAAACGTAAAATCGAGATGTTTTTACATATATTACTCATATAACAAACTTCAAAACCTACACTTACCTGAACTGTCTCTGTCTCTGACACACGGGACATGCCATGCCTTCTGCTACTGCCTGGTGTCAGTTGTGAAGAATAAATTGCTTATTAAAGTTTAATTCCATGTTGTTTTTATCGATGAAACTGAGAACACGTGAGTCCAAGATTTAGGCGTTGTTTTTTTCTGCAAATACGTACTTTATCACAACAGGTTTGGCCATTGTCCAAAGGTCACAGACCCCTATATATTTCCCAGCAAAACAATCTGCTCAAATGACTAAAAGTTTTGTAGATATACCCCTCTGACATCATGTTATATCCACAACAAAATATTTCACCATTACCCAAGTTCTTCTAAGTGTGGTAAGGGGGCACGGATGGCCCAGTCGTCTGAGGCGCCGCGTTCGCTGTGCAGAGTTACGTCCCTTAACCATGTAATTGTGGGTTCGAATCCCGGTTTGCCCCGATTATGTTTCTAGGTTTGTCAGCACCATACCCGTGCTCGTGAGTTTCATCGAAGTGGTAAACGTCCGAGACCAGCATCACTTTCGGCCTTAAGATTTTAAAGCATTCATACATAGAAGAGGGCACAATACAATGACGATACAAATGACGATAAACCTGAATTTTATAAGCTTATTTTTTTTTAAATGGCCGAATTTCACAATAGCTCAAAGGTCATTTGTGGGGATTAGAATTTAGTGTTAAACCCAAATGTAGATCTTGAAAACTACAAACATGTAAATAATCCAAAAGCAAGAAAATTATTAATAGATAAAATTGAAGAACTAGATCTTCTGGATGTTTGGAGACAACTAAATAAAGATGCAGAAAAATGTACGTGGTGGAAAAAAAACCCCGCCAACAAGCAAGGTTAGACTTCTTCATAACCTCACAAGATTTATTAGATATGACAATAGATTCATCAATTTTGCCAGAATACAAATCGGATCACTCCGTTATTTCCCTTACTCTAACAAATGCTGGAAATAAAGATAGCGTAAAGGATACTGGAAATTTAATACCTCTCTTTTATATTAAAAACATTATATTGATCTTGTCAAAAATACAATTGCAGAGACTAAAAATGAATACAAAGACAAATCTTCTATTAATGATAACATTGTTGATGACGAAGATTTGAAATTATCAATAAACGATTCTCTCTTCCAAGAAATATTGTTAATGAAAATTAGAGGAAAATCTATCTCTGTCTCTGCATTTCTAAAAAAAATAAAAAATAAAGAACGTGAAAAACTTGAAAATAATATTTCTGAGATAGAGGATAGTATTTCCAAAACATCAATGGAAATAAATTAAATGAATTAAGCCAATTAAAAAATAAATTTGAAAAAATTAAAGAAGAAGAAATTCAAGGAACTACTATAAGAAATAGAAATAACTGGTATGAGGAAGGCGAAATACCAACAAAATATTTTTTGTAAATTAGAAACTAGAGTTTATACTTCCAAAACAAAATATTCAATTTTAAATGATGATGGAGATATAATAACTAACTGTAAACAAAAACTTGAAGAACAAAAACAATTCTACCATTCACTATATTCAATATCATCTGAGGTTGAACATAATGACTTAAGAGACCTTGAAAATATAATCACTCCCCGAATTTAAAAAAAAATAATTGATGAACTTGAATTACCCTTACAAAAAAAAAGAAATAGCAGAAGTAGTCCATAAAATGAAAAGTAATAAAGTATAGATGGGTTCTCAGTTGAATTTTTTAAAAATATCTGGACAGATATCTCTGTTTGGGTTTATAGATTTATAAAGGATACCTTGAGAATAATCGACTGACACTAACTATGAATAGGGGTGTTGTAACTACCATACCTAAACCCAATAAAGACAGAAGAATACTTAAAAATTGGAGACCCATTACTCTATTAAATACTTTGTACAAAATACTAAGTTGCTGCATAGCAAATTGTATTAAAGTTTATTGCCAACACTAATACATGAAAACCAAATAGGTTTTATATCAGGACGGTGTATCAGCAAAAATATTAGGCTCCTATCAGACTAAATGATAATGAATCCAAAACTGATCAATATGCTAATGATACAGACTTATTTTTAGATGGATCTTAACAAAGTTTACGTATTGCGCTTAATATACTTGATACATTATACAATGTCTGGTCCAAAGATCAATATTAACAAAACTAAGGTCCTATGGTTAGGTTCTATGTCAGGCAGTAGTATTAAATATTGTCCACACAAAAAGTTAGATTGGCACAATGGTAATTTTGATGTACTTTATATGACCCTAAATATTTAATTAAATGACATTTGGGTAGTTAATACCCGTAAGAGACTACAGAATTTAAAACGATTATAAGCAAATTGGAGAAGAAAAAAAACAACCTTCAAACGAACCACCTACCTTCAACCAGTTGTGTGGTCTAATGGCTAGAGTGTCTGACAACTGATCAAGAGGTTGTTGGCCTGATTCCCGTCACCCATAATGAACACGTTTCATTTCTTGTCTTTGGTCTTAGGACATTGGAAGTTTGAAACACTAAGTCCAAACTACAAACTTCTCTACTTATCAGATCATACCCGGATAAAGTAAAACCTCATAAGATGAGGTCTTACTAAACAAAAGTACAACCTCCTTAGAGGTAATGGCGAAAAGACACGTCACATTCAAAACAATGGCCAATTTCCGTGACATATCCGTTTGTAACTCCGCATGTAATGTCCCATCTCCCTCTTCTCCTTGGGCAACAATGTGCACGAGGAACATTAAATTAATAGTTTTGTGTGCAGCCCATTGTAATATGTGTCTTTGGTGAGGAGAGGTAACATTTGATTGCATTAAGTCGGGTGTGTTTGTGTTCCTCAACGTACATGTATACGAAGGTACGTTTATGCAGCAGTGATGTCTATCTTTCCGTAACTATCACATCAAATCAACAGGATCGAATGTCTAAATGATTTGTTTGTTTGTTGTTTAACGCCGCGCTCAGCAATATTCCAGCTTTATGACGGACCAGACAATCGTTAGCATCGATCCACGCAATTTTCGATAATTGGGATACGATGACATGCATCTACATTCTCAGCGAGCCTGACCACCCGATGCAGCTAGTCGACTATTACGACAAGCATAGTCGCAAGCATGAGTTACTGAAGACCTATTCTACCCCGGATCTTCACGGGTAATGTCTAAATGAACTTGTAGTGAGCGTGCTGCCCGCCGTCCGTCTTCCGTCCGTTCTATCACTGTCAAATTCTTCTAACCGGCAGAAGGAAATGAACTTCAGAAATCTGCCCCGACCTCCCTTACGTAACTTAATCTCAAACATTACAGTTAAAATTTGGTACGATTAGATTGATATTTGTTCATTCCAGTCAAATTTAAAATGCATTTTTATCTCTTTATAAACTGGTACAAATCATAGTACATGTGTTAAATGAGTGAGTGAATTTGATTTAGCGGCTCTTCGAAAACTGGTACGGCGCTGACAAACCTAGGAACATAATGAGGGCGAACCGGGATTCGAAACCTCGATCAATTCCTGGTACGCGTAAGGGACGCAACTCTGCTCCTGTCGATACGGATTGTACCAGAATAGACTGTATTCCATATGATACAAATATGATATATTGACATGAATAACAGTTGTGCTTTTCATATGATGTCGGGGGGGGCGGTCGGGTAGCGTAGTGGTTAAAGCGTTCGCTCGTCACGCCGAAGCCCGGGCTTGATTACTGACATGGGTACAATGTGTGAAGCCCATTTCCGGTGTCCCCCGCCGTGATATTGCTGGAATATTGCGTGCGTGTGTGTGCGTGCGTGTATGTGTGCGTGTATGTGTGCGTGTGTGTGCGTGTATGTGTGCGTGTGTGTGCGTGTGTGTGCGTGTGCGCGTGTGTGCGTGCGTGTGTGTACGTGCGTGTATGTTTGCGTGTGTGTGTATATGTGCGTGCGTGCGTGCGTGTGCGTGCGTGCGTGTATATGTGCGTGTGCGTGCGTGTGTGTGCGTGTATGTGTGCGTGCGTGCTTGCGTGTGCGTGCGTGCGTGCGTGCGTGTGCGTGTGTATGCGTGTATGTGTGCGTGTGTGTATGTGTGCGTGTGTGTATGTGTACGTGTGTGTGCGTGCGTGTGCGCGTGTGTGTGCGTGTGTGTGTGTGAGTGCGTGTCTGTGCGTGTCTGTGCCTGCCTCCCGCTAAGATTGCTTTGTGAAACAAGGACTAATGTGTAGATGACCTTACAAGGAATGTTTACACGCTCTGACCTTGTGGACGTGTGCCTTCCGTGTGTGGGTGTCTGGATCCTGTAACTCGGCCTCAGAAAAGTGTACTGTAGGATTCTGATGTCTGGCTCTATTAAAAATGTCTAGTATCTTTTCCTTGCACACTTTATAAGATTCCTCTATTCCCTCTGGAACCCCAAATACAAACAAATTATTTCGTCTGCTCTGTCTTTTCTGATGTTCTACTCTAGACTCTAGCTCACTAATACTGTCAGACCAGTAATACAGTTCATCTACTTTGTTGGATACTTCGTCAACATCTAGTCTGAGAATAACCTGTTCTTCTCTGTTCACACTGACTTCTGACTTCTGTTCTTAGTTCACCTCTGCCTTGATTGAATGAAGTTCTTCTCTCAAAGATCGTTTGTCTCTTGATAATCTGTCTTTAGATTCCTTAATCTGATGTATAATTGCTGATTGCAATCCTGCGAAGTCCCCACTAGTATGTCTCGGGTTCGAATCTATGACACCGGCAACCGTGAAACAGTGAAACAAACGGATGTCTCCTAACTTCGTGGATACTGTCCAGTTTTTGGTATATTAACAAGGTTGTTCTGTCCTGTACATTCATACATATCTCACCTTTGAAACACGTTGGCGGCACAGAATCCAGTGTGAACATCGCTTGTTCAATAGATGATGCAGTGATCGATCCCGTGGTCCATGTTGTGATATGAACAGTTGTACACAACACAATCCTGTACGCCATCGTTGTGTCCCCCGTTAAGGCGGACACAGAGATATAGGTGAAATCTGTCCACTTGCCTGTGAACCGATCAGAGCTCTCCATACTTCAACACTTTCCCCATAGTGCTGGGTGTTCTTCTTGATGTATATCTATACCACAAAGTTGATTTTTTTCAAATAAATTTCCTCTCTGTATTGTACTCTCAAACATCAATGATCACTAGTTTATCTGTACCAGAGTTATTTATATTTAAAGTCCGCCGTTAACTGCCGGGCTAAAGACAGTACACACACGTGTGAGGGTGGCTACAAAGAAAACAAACAAGGAATGGTTATTCGATGATGATGTTTTTGATACGATAATCAAAGGCAATATCACACGCATCATATCAATGAGTATCTCACAGGTGACGTGCGCACGACGTCTCAAAGAACACGGGGCTCACAATTTCAAATCCATTTATCAAGTGTATACTTTCTTTTCCCATCGCCCATCGTCCATAGTCCATAACTTAATCGATTTAACACAACTTATAGTCTCAAAGGCAAAATCATCGGACACGAGTTGTGAACAAATATAATTTGTTCCAGTTTATTCTAAGGGACGCAACTCTTCTCCTATCGTTGCGGGTTGTACCACGACAGATTGTATTCCGTATGATACAACTACGATATATTGCCATGTATAAATAACTACGGTGGCCCATAAGGGACATGGAGTCTGTTTTTCAATGTTTTGATATTTCACTTACTTTTATCGTAACCTTTTCCAAATTAACACAATTTGTGATACAAATACAAGGTTTTGCCTACATTTATCTGAGGTCATAGTGACCCGTTAAAACGAAAGTAGAAATGAGGTCAAGGTCAAGGTCCCCTTGAACAACATCCACAACATCCACACAATGTCGCGTGTATAATATATCCTCATGTCTATGTGTATACAGGAGTGCGGTGGATCAATAGCAAGTACGTGTGTGAGTGAGTAAGCGAGTGAGTGAGTGAGGAAACAAACAATATTGAAATAGTAGAAAAAAAACATACATACAATACATACGTGCGGAATTGACCAGTGTTTGTGACACATGTTGAGGAGTTAGGTGAAGTCAGATTGATAATCATGTTTTCACGTGAATTTTACAAAATAAATACATTCCATACGAAATAGTCCAAACACTGCCAGAGTGGCAAGTGACCTTGAAAGACAAAGAATCAACCGCCACTTGATGTCTTACAATATTCAGATCAATGCGGGGGCACGGGTGGCCTAGTCGTCTGAGGCGCCGCGAATCGCTAAGGTCCCTTGGGCACGCCAGAAACCTATGATTGTGGGTTCGAATCCCGGTTTGCTGCGATTAAGTTTCTAGGTTTGTCAGCACCATACCCGTGCTCGTGGGTTTCACCGAAGTGGTAAACGTCTGAGACCTGCATCACTTCGGGCTTTCCTCTAACATTAAGCTGACACGCCGCGATATAACTGGAATACTGTTAAAAGCGGCGTTAATCCCAACTCACTCACTCACTCACTCAGATCCATGCAACTCACATTTTGTTAGGAAACCTTCATTCCTTCACTTAACCTGTGATGTTTTTGTCAATGTCAGGATATAAATAATCCACATTTAGCAATGTTCAAGCCTGGCGATCTGTAAATAGTCATGTCTCGGCCTAGAATGAGCAATAATTCCGACACAAAGGGTTACACAAAGCTGACCAGGTCAAAGTTTGTGTGTTCACGTCATCCAATCCACATTTTAGTTGCTTCTTACGAAGCACAGAATCATAGTGGTTAAATATGTTGTAGAACTTCCGTAGACAGAATACAAAATGAAAGATCTATCAAATGTTTATGGAAGTTCATATGAAAATGTATGTTATTAAATATGATAGTGAAATAAAGAGTCACTGTGCTATAACGAAATATTGAACTTATCCTCCACTGACCCTACTATGACAAAGAGTGTGACACTATTGATATTTCACTAACATAAAACATGCCTTTGTGTTTGTGGAAATTGGTCCATAACAGAAACGACAGTTGATCATGTTTTCAAAACATGGTATTCATTCCTCATGTTCATTGCTCAGGGTAGAGTATGACAACAAGAGTTACCCCCCTTTACCCACAGACAGCACCACAGATATACAATGCAGTGGGTCGTCTCCTTTTCTCTCCCGTCTCACTGCTTGTAAAGATGTTACGTCTTTGGACGTCAGGGTTAATGCGATCATGTACATGTTTTATGATTATGTCTTCAACACATCCATCTATACTTCGTTTAGCTGTCCGATTTGCTTCAGATGGCGACCGCTAAGAAGCTGACAGAGAACCACCTCACCTGTGTCATCTGTACAGAGGTGTTCACAGACCCAGCCACACTTCACTGTCATCACACATTCTGCAAGTCCTGTCTGCTAAAATACACCTACACACAGCCGGAAGCAGTACAAGCCAAGTCCATACCATGTCCCTCCTGTAGACAACAGACGAATGTGACCAACCCTGACAGTCCAGTGGAGGAGTGGGTCAGTCAGCTGAAACCAAGCCACGTAATGCAGGGGCTAATGGACGACTTTGGTCCCGGCACAAAGGGTAATCAGCTTATTATTGTACTGCCTGACTAATATACCTTGGTTTGAGATATATAAACACACTCTTGCGCGGACATAAACAAGCATTCGCTCATATAATGGCTTATTATGACTTCATGTCAATAGATTTAATGCAGGATAAGTATCTCACAAAGACAAACAAATTACAGCCTGACCTACCGATGAAATCTAATGTAACTCAAACATATAGTGCCATAACTAAGTATAATTACATACAATGTATTCACCTACTCCTTGGTACTCGTCACTCCTTGTAAATGTTGTTTACAAACTAGTAAATAATTGTTATGATTTTTATATGTGGAGTTGATCTTAGTGGCGCGTATATCAGAAGCACAATAAGGTTTTGTCAAGAATTTTCTGGGACAATTTATTTTTTTCAATAAAATCCAAGGTGTTGAGGTGGATAATTATTTCAAAGTGTTCAAAACAAATACCAAGACAAAAGAGCACATTCTTGGACTTATGGATATTAGATCGGTTCTGTGGAATACCAGAATGGACATTGTCACGTTGTCGTGATGTCGTCCTAACAAAAACAAGCAAAAGTGTCAAAATTATCAAAAGCGCGACAATGCCATATCGCCACATTTTGACCATTTGTCGTCACCCATTGAATAGTGTTTTACCTGTTGCAACAACGCAACGCAACGCAACGCAACGCAACGCAACAAGTATGTCGCATTGTCGCATGGTAGCCCCATCAAAAATTAGTCAAAAAGGCGTTAATTGAATTAATCCCATGCACCGGAAAGGTTATACTTCTTTTCAAACTCTGGTGGTCTTTTGTTAGCTACACTGGTTCTAAAACCAAAGGAGCAATGGCTATGTGGGTTGTTCTCGAAACTAAAACAGAAGTTAGCTCATATATCGTTATTGTCTGTGTCGGATTTCATAAACCAAACGTGTTATAACAGCAAGAAACAAACACTTTACATTTCTATTTAATATAAATCTGGTCTCTGACATCTTTTCAAATCGATGAGGACACACGGTTGGCCCTGTCATTAAGACTGTGCACTTCGCAGAGCTGACCCTCCACTGTGACAAAGCACCTGTAACGTTAACATTTATAAACATCTTATTGTTGACTCTCCTGTTATTTTGGACTCCCAACTTAAATGGCGCTATACACCCGTTCTGGTTATGATAAACAGTAGTTCATTATTGACCAGGGATTTCAACAGCAATAATATTTAATTACAACCTGTGTTATGTTATATATTCACCTACATAATGGGCCTGTACCTTTATGACAAAAGTAACGTCTTTAATGTTACTATATCCCTAGATAATGTCCGATTCTCATCATGTTTTATGACAAATGAAATCAAGTATATTTGCCTTTTCAGCTGTGGAGGAACATGTGTGCGGTGTTTGTACAAAACAAGGAAAGACAACTCCTGCCACTTCTTGGTGCTCTGTCTGCGATGTTGTGTACTGTGAAGGATGTCTCCAGTTGCACAACATGATGCCAGGGTTGTGTGACCATGAAGTAGCTCACTTGTCTGATCACACCAAGACAAAGGTCAAGCGTCGCTTCATGTGTCAAGTCCACAGAGATAAACCGATAGAGTTGTTCTGTAAAGACTGCAAGCAGGCAATATGCACGATATGCTGCAGTATAAAACACAGGGCATGTAAGGATGTTGATACAATAGAGAGTATGACCCCTCTTGTGAAGGAACAACTTACAAAGAAAATAGAGAAACTCGGAATCAACATTGCAGCTGCGAATAATATCATAACCCAGAGAAAATCTACAATTCAAGATGTAAAGAGTAATTCACAAACCCTCAAAGATCAAGTCATGAAGGCACGAGAAACAGTGATGCGTGCTATTTTAAGAAAAGAGAAGCAACTCCTTGGAGACATCGACAAAGCTACTGATGAACAATTAAGTGAGTTACAAGCAGATATAAAATCCCAGGAGATCGAGCTACAGATGTACCAGCAGCAGTATGAGTTCACAGCCAATGCTGTGACGTCCAACTGTGAGATGGACATGTATGCCGTCTATGATTCGGTGGGTGAGAAGTCTCCAGACAACAGAGACACGGACAACAGACCAGCAGCAAGAAGCGTTGTATTCACACACGACCTGGACAAGCTGAGTAAAGCAGTTGATGAGCTACAGCTGGGGGAGGTTCAAGTCGTCCATGATGTGAGTGACCCTGTGTCTTTTCCTGTTCTACATCACACCATTGATTGCAAGGAAGATGGGGACGGGAAGGATCCTTTGGTGCGTGACGTCACAGTGTTGACTGTTGATGGCATCAAAGTGGTGGTAGTTGCAGATTACAATAACAACAGACTCAAAACATATTACACATCAAACTTCAAATCCTTTCATAATCAGCTTCTGCTTTCTAGTGATCCTTGGCAAATAGCCAAGTTATGTGAGAGTCAGATTGCTGTCAGTGTTCCAGACAGTAAGGAAATAGTCATAGTGAATGTTACCCCAGGTCCTGTATTACTGTCAACCATCAAAACAAGCAAGGATTACTACGCTCTGGCCTGTCTGAGTCCTTCACAGCTGGCGGCGGGTACAGATGGACAGTCTCACTTTGTGGACATATTGGACATGACAGGGAGGAGACTGAGGTCTATCAACACGGGAGTGATAAGGAGTCCAGACTTCATCCACGTCACCAGGAAGAACAACTTGATAGTCAGTGAAGGAGACGTAAAATCCCTTGTATGTGTGACCAGTGAAGGGGACGCTGTTTTCACCTACACTCCCACAGGAGACAGAGCTCTGACATGGCCTCTAGGTATCACAACAACCAGCACAGGAGATATCCTGCTTGTAGACTATCACTCCCACAAGGTGATTCAGCTGACAGAGTTGGGGTAGTTTGTCAGAGATGTCCTCACACAACAGGATGGTCTGGAATATCCTGTTGGTGTCTGTCTTGATGGTGACGGCCTGCTGTATGTTACGTCTGCCAGATATGTAAAAGTATTCAAAATCTGCGCCGCTGAATTTTAAAATGGAGTAATTTTTATCTCCATACACAGTTGAAGATATACAAAATTGACAACCGACAAGAAGTCCAGATCGGCTCTTGTAAACGTAATTCACCATGTCAGTCATTAAACAGAGGACGATCTTTCACGTGTAGAAATCTGACCTGATTTGTAAAGGACATTTGTTAAAGGAACGCATTGTGACAGGGTTCGCCCCGATTATGTTTCTAGGTTTGTCAGCACCATACCCGTGCTCCTGGGTTTTACCAATAAGGGGATACCGTCTGAGACCTGCATCACTTCGGGCTTTCCTCCCACATTAAGCTGACACGCCGTGATATAACTGGAATACTGTTCAAAGCAGCGTAAAACCCGACTCACTCACTCACAATGACAGAACTAAATGAGAAACCTGTTCACGTAGTTAGGTATGGTTCAAGCCTCTAGATTATCAGTTAAACAACATAGCTCATCGAGGCTTCAACGTGTGCTGAACAAATATATAACACAACGAGCGTTCAGCTATTTGTGGAGGCTATAGTAGTGCATGGATGCTTTGAGAATTGGTTTACTTGTGTCCTCATTGGTATCAGTTATTTGTACTGATGTATAGTATTTCTGATTGATTGAAGTAACAGTAAATATCACTATAACATTACACAACTCTATCTGGATACAAAAAAGGATGTAATAAATGTTTTGACTTTTGAAAAGCGTACATTAAATTTGTATTTTGAGGTATAGTTTAAATGAGGAAGATGTGTTTTTGTGATCAGACGGAGATTTGAACTCTGATAACTAGTCTACACACATCCTCATGTTGCATTTCAAACGTTCACTTGTTCATTAATATGGGTTACATGTCCTTTAAAAATCTCTATGCGTTTTCAATGTGTGAAATTTCTGGAGCATCATTCATAACATTTTCAATATCCAATTTGACATGGAACGTATTGGCCACTGCAGGCTGACCGCTAGTATCCAGCATGTCAATAGCCCGTCGACGATCCGCGTGTTGTAGACGCCGTATCGCGCGTTCGTACACAAACAATGAATGAAGTAAATCACAATTGTATGATAAGCAGAATCATTGAGATTGGCAGAAATAATGGTCCATGGAGATTAATCGGCCTTCCTTGAAAGTGTCAAAATCAAGAATGACACCCAACGCACGTATTCGTGCCTCTGAGTGAAACATGTGCAAACTATAGAATGTGTTTTGGTGTAAATTGTGCAGACATAAACGTTCTTCTTTGAGTGGCATTTAGAAGTTGGAATGGTAACTAAGACAAAATTGTTATGGATGAGCAACTTCTTTATTACAATTGGGCAACGTTTCGGTGTAGATTCTGTCATTTGCTTGATAACGGTGTTAGAATCTACACCGAAACGTCGCCTAATTGTAATAAAAAAGTTGCTCATCCATAACAATTTTGTCTTAGATAAACGTTCTTGTATAGGACGTTTGTCGTCAGCACTAACCTTTGTTTAAAAACTTGGTATTAACATTTATGTTTCACGATCCCCTATTTTAAGAGCGTGTATACTGTGTATAATTCGTGTATCATTTCGAATTGGAGTTGGGCGGTGGGGTAGATTGTGGTTAAAGTGTTCGCTCGTCACGTCGAAGACCCGGGTTCGATTTTCCGTACTCTTCCATAGACTTAAGATAGTCACAGTGCTAAGACAGCTTTGTGCAAGCGGGCCCAGGTGTCCCCCGCAGTGATATTCCTGGAATGTTGTTAAAAGCAGCGTAAAACAATACTCACTCACTGGAGTGACAGCTTACCATTTGTATCAGAATGTTTTCAACGGAGTAAACGTCCGTGATGAGAATTGAGTTGTTTTTCATCCTCAACTCCATTGAAACACAATGGAGAAACTCCACATCGGAATGTTGCAAGAGCGCTTCTTTAACTTCTTGGGAGAATAGTTCTAACATTATGTTCAGCCCGGTATTGTTTTTTAAAGGCACAGTAATTCCACATCGAAATGTTGCAAGAGCGCTTCTTTAACTTCTTGGGAGAATAGTTCTGACATTATGTTCAGCCCGGTATTGTTTTTTAAAGGTACAGTAACTCCACATCAGAATGTTGCAAGAGCGCTTCTTTAACTTCTTGGGAGAATAGTTCTAACATTATGTTCAGCCCGGTATTGTTATTTAAAGGTACCGTAATGCCTCAGTATATTTCGTCCATTCCCTCGGTTACTGTCTGTAACACTTCTCTCCTCCAGTAAGGTATAAAATTGTCATACATTATTCTTTGTTTGTCACTACAATATGAACTGAGGGGGAAGCGAAAGCAGACTGAGTTTGTGTTTCATGCATTTGAAAATTGAAAGAACAGTTAAATTTAATTATGTCTGTCAACCATCACTCATTCCTGCAACAGTTTATAAAAAGTAATCAGCGGCTGTCTAATTGTATGTAAAAATAAATTGGTTCAATGAAGACTGGGATAACAAATACATTTGCAACCACATGACCCCCACCAGGTTTTACATGTTGTATATTTGAGCCGAAAAATCAAATATATTCATTTTCAAAGATAAGATGTTTAATATACCCATCAGCACTTGTGTATCGTGCGATGTCTTTTGTACATTTGTAAAGGTTTTAAATCAATTTATATTTAAGAAATAAAACCATGTAGCGGTATTCATTGTGTGCTTACAAAGCGCTGGTAGAAAGTTTTGGATATAATATCGCTAACTTAGTATATTTTCAACTGAAAAGCAAACATATGAAAACAACAACTGGGAAACAGTTTCGTTTGCTCCCCATTTTATGTTATTGGTGGTTTTAACTGGTACGGTAGTCGTAACCTGTATGGGCATGCTCAGGAGGTATTATTGGATAGTCTTAAGGTCCTGAGCGACTCCGTGATCTTAGTGCTAAGATGATCGTAGCTCCCATACTTTAACAAAGGCTTAGCAGTCATAGCACTAAGATCGCTTTGTCGAACAGGGCCCAGAGCGAGTCCGTGATCTTAGTGGTAGGCATATATATGTGTACATGTGTGTGTGTGTGTGTGTGTGTGTGTGTGTGTGTGTGTGTGCGTGTGTGCGCGCGTGTCTGTGCCTGCCTACCGCTAAGATTGCTTGGTGAAACAAGGACTATGATCATATAACAGTGTTTTGTTATGGAATCATGTTACTAATGTGTAGATGACCTTACAAGGAATGTTTACACGCCCTGACCTTGTGGACATGTGCCTTCCGTGTGTGGGTGTCTGGATCCGTAACTCGGCCTCAGAAAAGTGTTCTGATGTCTGGCTCTATAAAAAATGTCTAGTTCTTTTCCTTGCACATTTTATAAGATTCCTCTATTCCCTCTGGAACCCCAAATACAATCAAATTATTTCGTCTGCTCTGTCTTTCCTGGTGCTCTACTCTAGACTCTAGGTCACAAATACTGCCAGATCAGTAATACAGTTCATCTACTTGGTGGATACTTCGTCAACATCTCGTCTGAGAATAACCTGTCCTTTTCTGTTGACTTCTGTTCTAAGTTCACCTCTGCCTTGATTGAATAAAGTTCTTATCTCAAAGATCGTATGTCTTATAATTATCTGTCTTCAGATTCCTTAATCTGATGTATAATTGCTGATTGCAATCCTGCGAAGTCCCCACTAGTATGTCTCGGGTTCGAATCTATGACACCGGCAACCAATAGCAGTGAAACAAACGGATGTCTCCTAACTTCGTGCATAATGTCCAGTTTGGGGTATGTTAACAAGGTTGCTCTGTCCTGTACAATCATACATATCTCCCCTTTGAAACAGAATCCAGTGTAGACATCTCTTGTTCCATAGATGATGCAGTGATCAATCCCGTGGTCCATGTTGTGATAAGAACAGTTGTACACAACACAATCCTGTACGCCATTGTTGTGTCCACCGTTAAGGCGGACACAGAGGTGGAGGTGAAATCTTTCCCCTTGCCTGTGAACTTGGGTCACAAACGTGCTGATCAGGGCTCTCCATACTTCAACACTTTCCCCATAGTGCTGGGTATTCTTCTTGATGTATATCTATACCACAAAGTTGATCACTAGTTTATCTGTACCAGGGTTATTTATATTGAAAGTCCGCCGTTAATGCCGGGCTAAAGAAAGTACACACACGTGTGAGGGAGGCTACAAATAAAACAAACAAGGAACGGTTATTCCATGATGATGTATTTGATACGATAATCAAAGGCAATATCACACGCATCATATCAATGAGTATCTCACAGGTGACGTGCGCACAACGTCTCAGGGAACACGGGGCTCACAATTTCAAATCCATTTATCAAGTGTATACTTTCTTTTCCCATCGCCCATCGTCCATAGTCCATAAGTTAAATGATTTAACACAACTTATAGTCTCAATAGCAAAATCATCAGACACGGTTTGAGAACAAATATAATTTGTTCCAGTTTATCCTAAGGGACGCAACTCTTCTCCTATCGTTACGGGTTGTACCACAACAAATTGTATTCCGTATGATACAACTACGATATATGTATAACTGTATGTATAACTTCGGTGGCCAATAAGGGACATGGAGTCTGTTTTTCAATATTTTGATATTTCACTTACTTTTATCGTTACCTTTTGCAAATTAACACAATTTGTGATACAACTGAAATCATACTCCATGTCCCTTATGGGCCACCGTATATAACAGTTGTGCTTTTCATATGATGTCGCAAATATACTCTGGTTCACTAGATAATATGAGAAACTATGTATGTCAATTTTAGCACGATTTATTCTGAGTGGTCACAAACACATGTGTAAACTATTATTAGTTTTGCTTTAATAACCAAACCATAGAGTCGTAAATAGTTGCTTTGATACATGTATATACCTGCCGTCAGCGGATCACGTGAGACTAAGTTATGTCACGTGACACGAGCCAGCAACCAGGAAGTGAGACGCCTTCAGAGAGAAGACGCGCCCATTGTAATATCGGTATGTCACGTAGTTACATAACATTTCACACACAAATACAGATTTTACATTCGCTATCAGTACATAGCTGCGTTACCTGTGTTATAATGTAAACCTGCAAGCACCTCGGTTTCAGGTGAACACAGAAAGCTTTATATCGATGTAGATCTATGCGACAGGAGTCAACAATGATTAAATCCATATATTTCTGTATCACGTCAGTTAGCAGCTGAATCTACATCGCGGATTAAGGATAAGATTTACTGTTATCAAATGTACTGTTATCAACATAAACTAACACCAGCTAGGGAGACAAGGTTTTGCCTACATTTATCTGAGGTCATAGTGACCCGTTAAAACGAAAGTAGAAATGAGGTCAAGGTCAAGGTCCCCTTGAACAACATCCACAACATCCACACAATGTCGCGTGTGTAATATATCCTCATGTCTATGTGTATAAAGGAGTGCGGTGGATCAATAGCAAGTACGTGTGAGAGTGAGTAAGCGAGGGAGTGAGTGGGGAAACAAACAATATTGAAATAGTAGAAGAAACATACATACACTACATACATGTGGAATTGACCAGTGTTTGTGACACATGTTGAGGAGTTAGCTGAAGTCAGATTGATGATCATGTTTTCACGTGGATTTTACAAAATAAATACATTCCATACAAAATAATCCATACACAAGCCTGGGGATCTGTAAATAGTCAAATCTCGGCCCGGAATGAGCGATAAGTCAGACAGAAAGAGCGACACACAGCTGACCAGGCCAAAGGTTGTGTGTTCACGCCATCCAATCCACGTTTTAGTTGCTTCTTACCAAGCACAGAATCATAGTGGTTAAATATGTTGTAGAACCTCCGTAGACAGAATACAAAATGAAAGATCTATCAAATGTTTATGGAAGTTCATATGAAAATGTATCTTATCAAATATGATAGTGAAATAAAGAGTCACTGTGCTATAACGAAACATTGAACTTATCCTCCACTGACCCTACTATGACAAAGAGTGTGACACTATTGATATTTCACTAACATAAAAAATGCCTTTGTGTTTGTGGAAATTGGTCCATAACAGAAACGACAGTTGATCATGTTTTCAAAACATGGTATTCATTCCTCATGTTCACTGCTCAGGGTAGAGTATGACAACAAGAGTTACCCCCCTTTACCCACAGACAGCACCACAGAACAATGCAGTGGGTCGTCTCCTTTTCTCTCCCGTCTCACTGCTTGTAAAGATGTTACGTCTTTGGACGTCAGGGTTAATGCGATCATGTACATGTTTTATGATTATGTCTACAACACATCCATCTATACTTCAAATGTCCGATTTGCTTCAGATGGCGACCGCTAAGAAGCTAACAGAGAACCACCTCACCTGTGTCATCTGTACAGAGGTGTTCACAGACCCTGCCACGCTTCACTGTCATCATACATTCTGCAAGTCTTGTCTGCTGAAATACACCTGCACACAGCCGGAAGCAGTACAAGCCAAGTCCATCCCATGTCCCTCCTGTAGACAACAGACGAAGGTGACCAACCCTGACAGTCCAGTAGAGGAGTGGGTCAGTCAGCTGAAACCAAGCCACGTCATACAGGGGCTGATGGACGACTTTGGTCCCGGCACAAAGGGTAATCAGCTTAGTATTGTACTGCCTGACTAATATACCTTGGTTTGAGATATATAAATACACTCTTGCGCGGATATAAACGAGAATTCGCTCATAAAATGGCTTATTATGACTTCATGTCAATAGATTTAATGCAGGATAAGTATCTCACAAAGACAAACGAAATTACAGCCTGACCTACCGATGAAAAATCTAATGTAACTCAGACATATAGTGCCATAACTAAATATAATTACATACAATGTATTCACCTACCTCCTTGCTACTCGTCATTCCTTGTAAATGTTGTTTACAAACTAGTAAATAATTGTTATGATATTTATCTGTGGAGTTGATCTTAGTTGCGCGTATATCAGAAGCACAATAAGGTTTTGTCAAGAACTTTCTGGGACAATTTATTTTTTTCAATAAAATCCAAGGTGTTGAGGCGGATCATTATTTCAAAGTGTTCAAAACAAATACCAAAGTAAAAGAGCACATTCTTGGTCTAATGGATATTAGATGGGTTCTGTGGAATACCAGAATGTCAGCATTGTCGTCCTAACAAAAACTAGCAAAAGTGTCAAAATTACCAAAACAGGACATTGCCACATCGCCACATTTTGACCATTTGTCGTCGCGCTTTGAATACTGTTTTACCAAAGGGTGACAATGCAACAACCCGACATTTTTTAAGGTCCATCAAAAATATGTAAAAAAGGCGTTAATTGAATTAATACCACGCGCAGAAAAAGTTGTACTTCTTTTCAAACTCTGGTGGTCTTTTGTTAGCTCCACTGGTTCTAAAACCAAAGGAGCAATGGCTATGTGGGTTGTTTCTCGAAACTAAAACAGAAGTTAGCTCATATATCGTTATTGTCTGTGTCGGAATTCATAAACCAAACGTGTTATAACAGAAAGAAAAAAACATGCGTTTCTTTTTAATATAAATCTGGTCTCTGACATCTTTTCAAATCGATGAGGACACATGGTTGGCCCTGTCATTAAGACGGTGCAATTTGCAGAGCTGACCCTCCACTGTGACAAAGCACCTGTAACGTTAACATTTATAAACATCTTATTGTTGACTCTCCTGTCATTTTGGACTCCCAACTTAAATGGCGCCATATACCCGTTCTGGTTATGATAAACACTAGCTCAGATACTGACTAGGGATTCCTACAGCAATAATATCTAATTACAACCTGTGTTATGTGATATATTCACCTACATAATGGGCGTGTACCTTTATGACAAAAGTAACGTCTTTAATGTTATTATATCCCTAGATAATGTCCGATTCTTATCATGTTTTATGACCAATGAAATCAAGAACATTTGCCTTTTCAGCTGTGGAGGAACATGTGTGCAGTGTTTGTACAAAACAAGGAAAGACAACTCCAGCCACTTCTTGGTGCTCTGTCTGCGATGTTGTGTACTGTGAAGGATGTCTCCAGTTGCACAACATGATGCCAGGGTTGTGTGACCATGAAGTCGCTCACTTGTCTGATCACACCAAGACAAAGGTCAAGCGGCGCTTCATGTGTCAAGTCCACAGAGACAAACCGATAGAGTTGTTCTGTAAAGACTGCAAGCAGGCAATATGCACGATTTGTTGCAGTATAAAACACAGGACATGTAAGGATGTTGATACAATAGAGAGTATGACCCCTCTTGTGAAGGAACAACTGACAAGCAAAATAGAGAAACTCGGAATCAAGATTGCAGCTATGAATAATATCATAACCCAGAGAAAATCTACAATTCAAGATGTGAAAATTAATTCACAAACCCTCAAAGATCAAGTCATGAAGACACGCGATACAGTGATGCGTGCTATTTTAAGAAAAGAGAAGAAACTCCTTGGTGACATCGACAAAGCTACTGATAAACAATTACATGACTTACAAGCAGATATAAAATCCCAGGAGATCGAGCTACAGATGTACCAGCAGCAGTATGAGTTCACAGCCAATGCTGTGACGTCCGACTGTGAGATGGACATGTATGCCGTCTATGAGTCGATGGGTGAGACTTTTACAGACAACAGAGACACGGACAACAGACCAGCAGCAGGAAGGGTTGTATTGACACACGACCTGGACAAGCTGAGTAAAGCAGTTGATGAGCTACAGCTGGGGGAGGTTCAAGTCGTCCATGGAGTGAGTGACCTTGGGTCTTCTCCTGTTCTACATCACACCATTGACTGCAAGGACGATGGGGACAGGGAGGATCCTGACTTGTGTGACGTCACAGTGTTGACTGTTGATGGTGCGAAAGTGATGGCAATTACAGATTACAATAACAAGAGACTCAAAACATATTACACATCAAACTTCAAATCCTTTCATAATCAGCTTCTGCTTTCTAATTGTCCTTATCAAATTGCCAAGTTAAGTGAGAGTCAGATAGCGGTCAGTGTTCCAGACAGTCAGGAAATAGTTACAGTGAATGTTACCCCAGGTCCTGTATTACTGTCAACTATCAAGACAAGCAAGGAGTACTGGGCTCTAGCCTGTCTGAGTTCTTCACAGCTGGCGGCAGGTACAGGGGGACAGTCTCACTCTGTGGACATACTGGACATGACAGGGAGGATACTGAGGTCTATCAACACGGGAGTGATAGGGAGTCCAGACTACATCCATATCATCAGGAACAACAACTTGATAGTCAGTGAAGAAGCAGTAAAATCCCTTGTATGTGTTACCAGTGAAGGGGACGCTGTTTTCACCTACACTCCTACAGGAGACAGAGCTCCTTGTGGCATCACATCAACCAGCACAGGAGATATCCTGCTTGTGGACACATACTCCCACAAGGTGATTCAGCTGACAGAGTCGGGACAGTTTGTCAGATATGTCCTCACACAACAGGATGGTCTCAAAGATCCTCGTGGTGTCTGTCTTGATGCTGACGGCCTGCTGTATGTTACATCTGACAGATATGTAAAAGTATTCAAATTCTGCGCCGCTTACAGGAATTTGTAAACAAATCATCATTTCCTCGTCAGCACTTAGGACATACATGTATGTTCAAATGAGAGTAGGGTTTCTTTTTCAGCTGTTCACAATGTTTCACATATAAAACATGGCAAAAAAATCAAGACAAGTTCTGAACTTTGCTATTTATGATATTTTTATTTCTTATAATTTTCGATTCCAAGGCAAAAATTTGGACTTCACATGTAATTTTAACGCATAACTCATAAACAATTGCTTGTTAATGAGGCAACTGCTGGAATGGCGCCTTTTGTTATTCGGGAAACTACAGAGTGGTGTTGTGTATCTATGTGTTGTGTATATATGAAAGTACAGAGTGGTGTTGTGTATACATGAAATTACAGAGTGGTGTTGTGGATATATGACACTACAGAGTGGTGTTGTGTATATATGAAACTGCAGAGTGGTTTGTGTATATGAAACTAAAGAGTGGTGTTGTGTATATATGAAACTAAAGAGTGGTGTTGTGTATATATGAAACTACAGAGTGGTGTTTTGTACATATGAAACTACAGAGTGGTGTTGTGTATATATGAAACTACAGAGTGGTGTTGTGCACACATAAAACTATATAGTGACATTTTGTATATACGTGAAACTATAAAGTGAAATTTTGTATATACGTGAAACTATAAAGTGAAATTTTGTATGTACGTGAAACTATATAGTGACATTGTGTATATACCTGAAACTATATATGGCCTATGTATAAACCTGAAACTACATGTGCCTTTTTATCAATACACGAAGCCATAGTGTCCTTTTGTGAGTAGAAATTTAACTCATTCACTTCACCTTTACTTCCCACTGACTTAAACGGTCCCTTATTACAGCGTAGTCCAAAATGAAGGCACTAAGATTAGTGAAAACGTAAAATGGAGATTTTTTTTACATATATTACTCATATAACAAACTTCAAAACCTACACATACCTGAACTGTCTCTGTCTGGACACACGGGACATGCCACGCCTTCTGCTCCTGCCTGGTGTCAGTTGTGAAGAATAAATTGCTTATTAAAGTTTAATTCCATGTTGTTTTTTATCGATGAAACTTAGAACACGTGTTTGAGTCCAAGATTTAAGCGTTGTTTTTTTCTGCAAATACTTTATCACAACAGGTTTGGCCATTGTCCAAAGGTCACAGACCCCTATATATTTCCCAGCAAAACAATCTGCTCAAATGACTAAATGTTTTGTAGATATATCCCTCTTACATCATGTTATATCCGCAACAAATTATTTCACCATTACCCAAGTTCTTCTAAGTGTGGTAAGGGGGCACGGATGGCCCAGTCGTCTGAGGCGCCGCGATTCGCTGTGCAGAGTTACGTCCCTTAACCATGTAATTGTGGGTTCGAATCCCGGTTCGCCCCGATTATGTTTCTAGGTTTGTCAGCACCATACCCGTGCTCGTGAGTTTCACCGAAGTGGTAAACGTCCGAGACCTGCATCACTTTCGGCCTTAAGATTTTAAAGCATTCATACATAGAAGAGGGCACAATACAATGACGATACAAATGACGATAAACCTGAATTTTATAAGCTTATTTTTTTTAAAATGGCCGAATTTCACAATAGCTCAACGGTCATTTGTGGGGATTAGAATTTAGTGTTAAACCCAAATGTAGATCTTGAAAACTACAAACATGTAAATAATCCAAAAGCAAGAAAATTATTAATGGATAAAATTGAAGAACTAGATCTTCTGGGTGTTTGGAGACAACTAAATAAAGATTCAGAAAAATGTACGTGGTGGAAAAAAATCCCCGCCAACAAGCAAGGTTAGACTTCTTCATAATCTCCCAAGATTTATTAGATATGACAATAGATTCATCAATTTTGCCAGAATACAAATCGGATCACTCCGTTATTTTCCTTACTCTAACAAATGCTGGAAATAAAGATAGGGTAAAGGATATTGGAAATTTAATACCTCTCTTTTATATTAAAAACATTATATTGATCTTGTCAAAAATACAATTGCAGAGACTAAAAATGAATACAAAGACAAATCTTCTATTAATGATAACATTGTTGATGACGAAGATTTGAAATTATCAATAAACGATTCTCTCTTCCAAGAAACATTGTTAATGAAAATTAGAGGAAAATCTATCTTTGTCTCTGCATTTCTAAAAAAAATAAAAATAAAGAACGTGAAAAACTTGAAAATAATATTTCTGAGATAGAGGATAGTATTTCCAAAACATCAATGAAAAGAAATTAAATGAATTAAGCCAATTAAAATATAAATTTGAAAAAATTAAAGAAGAAGAAATTCAAGGAACTAATATAAGAAATAGAAATAACTGGTATGAGGAAGGCGAAAAACCAACAAAATATTTTTTGTAAATTAGAAAATAGAGTTTATACTTCCAAAACAATATATTCAATTTTAAATGATGATGGAGATATAATAACTAACTGTAAACAAATACTTGAAGAACAAAAACAATTCTACCATTCACTATATTCAATATCATCTGAGGTTGAACATAATGACTTAAGAGACCTTGAAAATATAATCACTCCCCGAATTGATAATAAAATGTTTGATGAACTTGAATTACCCTTACAAAAAGAAGAAATAGCAGAAGAAGTCCATAAAATGAAAAGTAATAAATCCACAAGTATAGAGGGGTTCTCAGTTGAATTTTGAATTTTTTTCTCGACAGATATCTGTTTGGGTTTATAGATTTATAAAGGATACCTTTGAGAATAATCGACTGACACTATGAAAAGAGGTGTTATAACTACCATACCTAAACCCAATAAAGATAGAAGAATACTTAAAAATTGGAGACCCATTACTCTATTAAATACTTTGTACAAAATCCTAAGTTGCTGCATAGCAAATTGTATTTGAAGATCATTGCCAACACTAATACATGAAAATCAAACAGCTTTTATATCAGGGCGATGTATCAGCGAAAATATTAGGCTCCTATCAGAATAAATGATAATGAATACAAAATTGATCAATAAGCTGATGATACAGACTTATTTTTAGATGGATCTGAACAAAGTTTATGTATTGCGCTTAATATACTTGATACATTAAAAAATGTCTGGTCCAAAGATCAATATTAACAAAACTAAGGTTCTATGTCAGGCAGCAGTATCAAATATTGTCCACACAAAAAGTTTTGATGTACTAGATATGACCCTAAATGTTGAATTAAATGACATTTTGGTAATTAATACCCGTAAGAGACTAGAAAATATAAAACGATTATTAGCAAACTGAAGGGGAAAAAACAACCTTCAAACGAACCACCTACCTTCAACCAGTTGTGTGGTTTAATGGCTAGAGTGTCTGACAACTGATCAAGAGGTTGTTGGCCTGATTCCCGTTATCCATAATGAACACGTTTCATTTCTTGTCTTGCGTTTTAGAACATTGGAAGTTTGAAACACTAAGTCCAAACTACATGCTTCTATACTTATCAGATCGTACCCGGAAAAAGTAAAACCTCATAAGATGAGGTCTTACTAAACAAAAGTACAACCTCCTTAGAGGTTATGGCGAAAAGACACGTCACATTCAAAACAATATATCCGACATATCCGTTTGTAACTCCGCATCTCTTTTGTTTTCAATAATAAAAACTTAACAAACATAAATGTCCCATCTCCCTCTTCTCCTTGGGCAACAATGTGCACGAGGAACATTAAATTAATAGTTTTGTGTGCAGCCCATTGTAATATGTGTCTTTGGTGAGGAGAGGTAACATTTGATTGCATTAAGTCGGGTGAGTTTGTGTTCCTCAACGTACATGTATACGAAGGTACGTTTATACAGCAGCAATGTCTATCTTTCCGTAACTATCATATCAAATCAACAGGATCGAATGTCTAAACGATTTGTTTGTTTGTTTGTTTGTTGTTTAACGCCGCACTCAGAAATATTCCAGCCATATGACGGCGGCCTGTAAATAATCGAGTCTGGACCAGACAATCATTAGCATCGATCCACGCAATTTTCGATAATTGGGATACGATGACATGCATCTACATTGTCAGCGAGCCTGACCACCCGATTCCGTTAGTCGCCTCTTACGGGAAGCATAGTCGCAAGGATGAGTTACTGAAGACCTATTCTACCCCGGATCTTCACGGGTAATGTCTAAATGAACTTGTAGTAAGCGTACTGCCCACCTTCCATCCTCCGTCCGTTCTATAACTGTCAAATTCTTCTAACCGGCAGAAGGAAATAAACTTCAGAAATCTGCCCCAACCTCCCTTACGTAACTTAATCTCAAACATTACAGTTAAAATTTCGTACGTTTAGATGGACATTTGTTCATTCCAGTCAAATTTAAAATGCATTTATCTCTTTATAAACTGGTAAAAATCAGAGTACATGTGTTAAATGAGTGAGTGAATTTGATTTAGCGGCTCTTCGAAAACCGGTAGGGCGCTGAAAAAACTAGGAACAAAATCAGGGCGAACCAGGATTTGAAACCTCGATCATTTCCTGGTACGCCTAAGGGACGCAACTCTGCTCCTATCGTTACGGATTGTACCACAATAGATTGTATTCCATGTGATACAAATATGATATATTGACATGTATAACAGTTGTGCTTTTCATATGATGTAGAGGGCGGTCGGGTAGCCTAGTGGTTAAAGCGTTCGCTCGTCACGCCGAAGACCCGGGCTCGATTCCTGACATGGGTATGTGGCCCGTAACCAGCACTCCAGTAACCTGATGAATGTTTGCAGCTATTGGATTCGCCGTTTGACCTCTATTTCGTTGAGCCTTATTTCTGGTCAGTCGATCTTGTACTCTTGTCATTGACCTGGATGGCCATGAACGGGGTCGATCGTCAACAATTTGGGTTTGTTGTACCTGTTCCATAGTCTGCTAATCACAGACCGTGACACATGGAACGTATTGGCCACTGCAAGCTGACCGCTAGTTTCCAGCATGCCAATAGTCCATAGTTCCATAGTCTGCTAATCACAGACCGTGACACATGGAACGTATTGGCCACTGCAGGCTGGCCGCTAGTTTCCAGCAAGCCAATAGCCCGTAGGCGATCCGCGTGTTGCAGACGCCGTATCGCGCGTTCGTACACAAACAATGAATGAAGTAAATCACAATTGTATGATAAGCAGAATCATTGAGATTGGCAGAAATAATGGTCCACGGAGATTAATCGGCCTTCCTTGAAAGTGTCAAAATCAGGAATGACACCCTACGCACGTATGGGTGCCTCTGAGTGAAGCATGTGCAAACTATAGAATGTGTTTGGTGTAAATTATGCAGACATAAACGTGCTTCTTTGAGTGGCATTTAGAAGTTGGAATGGTAACTAAGACAAAATTGTTATGGATGAGCAACTTCTTTATAACAATTGGGCAACGTTTCGGTTTAGATTCTATCATTTGCTTGATAACGGTGTTAGAATCTACACCGAAACGTCGCCCAATTATAATAAAGAAGTTGCTCATCCATAACAATTTGTCTTAGATAAACGTTCTTGTAAAGGACGTTTGTCGTCAGCAATAATCTTTGTTCAAATACTTGGTATTAACATTTATGTTTCATGATCCCCTATGTTTAAGAGCGTGTATACTGTGTAGAATTCGTGGGGTAAACTAGTGGTTAATTCGTTCGCTCGTCACGTCGAAGACCCGGGTTCGATTTTCCATACTCTTCCATAGACTTAAGATTGTCACAGCGCTAAGATAGCTTTGTGCAAGTGGGCCGTGATACTCCTGGAATATTGTTAAAAACAGCGTAAAACAATACTCACTCACTGGAGTGACAGCTTACCATTTACAGAATCTTTTCAACGGAGTAAACGTCCATGATGAGAATTGATTTGTTTTTCATCCTCAACTCCATAGAAACAAAATGGAGAAACTCCACATCGGAATGTTGCAAGAGCGGTTTTTTAACTTCTTGGGAGAATAGTTCTTACATTACAGCTGTATGTTCAGCCCCGTATTGTTATTTAAAGGTACAGTAACTCCACATCGGAATGTTGCAAGAGCGCTTCTTTAACTTCTTGGGAGAATAGTTCTAACATTATGTTCAGCCCCGTATTGTTATTTAAAGGTACAGTAACTCCACATCGGAATGTTGCAAGAGCGCTTCTTTAACTTCTTGGGAGAATAGTTCTAACATTATGTTCAGCCCCGTATTGTTATTTTAAGGTACCGTAATGCCTCAGTATATTTCGTCCATTCCCTCGTTTACTGTCTGTAACACTTCTCTCCTCCAGTCAGTTATAAAATTGTCATACATTATTCTTTGTTTGTCAGACCCAAAATGGTGACTACAATATGAACTGAGGGGGAAGCTAAAGCAGACCGAGTTTGTGTTTCATGCAATTGAAAATTGAAAGAACTGTTAAAATTAATTATGTCTGTCAACCATCACTCATTCCTGCAACAGTTTATAAAAAGCAATCAGCGGCTGTCTAATTTTATGTAAAAATAAATTTGTTCAATGAGTGAGTGAGTGAGTTAATATTTAACGTCACCTCGGCAATATTTCAGCCATATCGTGACGAGAATTAATACATTATTAACAAATAAGTATATATACTTTATAAAAAAACCTGTCAGCAAAGGACAGTACAATAACTAGAATATCACAGAGTGTATTAAAACTAGTTGACGAACATATAAAAGCAGAAAGAATTAACAACAGTAGTTGAGGGCAGTACTCTGGAACCGCTCCTGGCTTCTGATTGGTCGAGAGGATCACGTGACCTCTGTGACGTCACATCCGGTCACGTGACCTGCGCATGCGCGCGGGGCATGATGGGACATGCGTGCGCATCCAAGATGGCGTCGCATCCGTTTCCGGTGGCGCGCGCATCCAAGATGGCGTCGCATCCGTTTCCGGTGGCGCGCGCCTTCAAGATGGCGTCGCATCCGTGTCCGGTGGCGTGCGCCTCCAAGATGACGGCGCATCCGTGTCCGGTGGCGTGCGCCTCCAAGATGGCGTCGCCTCCGTGTCCGGTGGCGTGCGCCTCCAAGAGGGCGTCGCCTCCGTTTCCGGGGAGGAGGAGGGATGGGGGAAAAACCCGGAGAAGCGCACGTAAAAGGTGAACAGGATCGACATTGAAAGAAGCGCGTCAAAAATCTTTTGTTGTTGTTGTTGTTGTTCTACACATAGACGTGGGGGCGGGGGTGGTGGTGGTGGTGGTGAAGGGAGGGTGGTGGTGAAGGGAGGAAGGTGGGAGGAGGAGGAGGAGGAGGGAGGGAGGAAAGGAGGAGACGGGTCATGGTGTTGGTTGGAGGGTCGTCAAAGCAAAGGAGGATAGTTGTCTTTTGGGTGAGATGGCGATCCTGTTTTGTTTTTCTTCATCCTACAGACAACACAACACGACTATGGGTTCAACTTTTTTTTAATCCCCCGCTCACATGAACCAACACAACAAAACAAAAGTCACAGGATTAGGGGCGTCCCTGTGACTTTTGTGAACATGAACGTATGTACACGTATGTGAACGTATGTACAGTTTGAAAAAAAGAACTTTTGCCACTTTGATAGTGAACGTATGTACATTCCTAAAACGCAGTGGACGTATGTACACTCCTCAATCAGGAATGTTGACAGTCAGGTGATCGTAGGTTCAGTGAACAAGTGTCAGGTCAATAAGGGCAGAAAGGTTGGTTCTTTTGATGTAGGGTACGCGTCTGGGAACTCAGTCGAAAGGCAGGCATCTCATCCACAGGAACGGAGGTAGACACTTTGGTATGAAACCATGCTAATACCGTGGCATCATTCTTGGCGGTGTCCTTCCAGTCCAACGTATCTAACACTTGATTAAAAGTCCACCCACGCACGCGATAGGTCAACATGTAGAGACAGTACACGCCACACAACGTGCTGTATCCATGTTGTAAGGGGCGTGTATTCCATCGTTGTTGAATCTGACCCATGCGATTCAAAGTCTCTTTAAACAGGGGTAATGAATACAGTCCATAGCTATCCATCATTTCCACGGATCCAGGAGCTGGACGATAGATGCTCACCCAGTGTGTGCCAGGTTGATCGCTTAAATCTGTGTTGATCACGTAGGCTTTGGGGTAAAAGGGGTCATCCTGTTGCCATCCCAGTCTGGCAAAGTCATCTCTGGCCAGGGTGCCCCGGTAGATGGCATGAAGTGGTTCGTCATCAGCCACGAGGGCTTCTAAATCCAAGGTGCTCAACCCGAGTGGTTCATCCATGGTTCCTTGTAGGAGGAGAAAAAGTGTGGCATGACCGTCTGTCGCTGCTCTTTTTATACCATCATCGCATTCCGGAAACGATCTATTTCCAGAACATTTTCGTATTCCTCATAGCAGATGAGGGTGACTGGGTCCTCGAGAGCTTGTCCAAACTGGATTTCCAAACCCAACTTGCCAGTGTGTCGAGGGTAGTTGATGCCTTCATCAGCGCCAAGGTCTGGTGTGAGATCCACCACCCACAAGGTGTAACCTTGAGTAAAGGCCTTGGGAGTCAGTTCGCAGGTCTCAGGTCGCCATAGCTGTCCCGTGTTTCGGAACAGATTCATGTAGACTTGTTTCAAATGGGCACTGTTGTTGCTGAAGTCGCTTTTCATTTCCGTGCCATGGACTTCCTGACCGTTGACTTTGAGCTTCATCATGGTGACATGATTGTGTTTGAAGTTGTACGGGTTCTTCTCTTTGCTTCCTACGTAGGCACTATTGTCCACCAGTCCCAGGACCACGCGTTTTGGTAATTGGCCACCGATGAGGTGATCCTTGTGAAAGTCCCTACCGCCTCTCGGGATGTCATGGGCAGTCACATGCACACGTGAAAGGGGATACTTGGCAGTCACCCCAGCGTTCAGACTGGACACGTGTGTTTCTCGGACAGCAGAATCGATGTTGAGCTGACGGACATAGAATTCGGCTTTGGTCAGCGCTAGTTTGTACACACCATCAGCAGCACACATGAAGAAGAACTCATCGGGACTTCGTAGCAATTCCAGTTTCATAGGGACACCATCCAGCAGATAACGGTCTTGAAGAAACAGATCACAGTGTAGACGGCCTGTAAGTTCCACTTCTTTGGTGGGTACGATAAGATCGCGGCGCGTTCTGACACCTGTGTTTCTTGTGTTCGCATCTGCATCAGGATTGAAGACGTCCATTTTACCAGCATCGTCGGTGAACCATCCAGGACATCGAAGGTGAGATGTTTTGGCTCCTGTACCATAACTCAGAAGGGTTTCCAAGTAGGCTCTGTAAGGGTAAGTGCCCATGGAGGGTGTGATCTCCAACTGATTGTGTCCCACTTGCAGCCGCACTTCGCGAAACAGGGAATGCATCACATTGTTGACTGTCGATACAGGGTTATCCGCTAGAACGGTATCCGTGCCATCATCTTTCGTCACACGTAGACATACTCTCAGGTAGCACTGTTTCAAATCAATGTAAGCGTTCACGGGATTGGAAATGTTAAACTGGAGTGGTCCTGCTACAGAGGGTGGTGCCAAGGGACTATAGCGAATCCACTGACCCTCTTGCACAGAGGTGGACACAGGGGGTACAGTAAAGAGATCCAACTGGGCCTTTGAACATTCGCAAGCATCTCGGCGCATCATGATGATGGATGTTTCACCCTTTTCTCTGCCTTGAAGGACGTCTGGTCAGGTTGAAAGTCTGATGAGGACTGACCTTTAAACCGTTTTTCTTTTCCTTTTACGCTGTTTCTGGTGGGTGGTGGTGGTGGTGGTTGGGACGACTTTACGGCTTTTAGGGGGTCTCGGCTCCTCACGTTCCTCCAAGACATCCATCAAAGCTGCTGTGCCGCGATGTTTAAGGATTTAAGGAAAGGCAACGCCATCTTCAAGATACCTCCAAGACCACTGCCGCGTTGATGATAACGTCCTTTGTATACTTTGATACCACTCCCACGCTGGCCGAACTGTCCTCGATTCATCTGGTGTGCCAATGCGTGTCCCAACATGTTGCTTTCTGCGTTAGTAGCGGCGTCTGAAGTGAAGTGTCACGATGGCTTTCCCCATTTGAAATGGCACGGGTCGCCCTGTGTCGTCCATGATATAGAGTTTAATACCGTCAAAGGAACCATGACGCAACCCAAGGTAGTGAATGTGCTGAGGGCTTTTAATCACCACACTGTCTTGCATCATCTTCTTTGACACAGGCACGTAGATCAGCAAGGGAGCCATCGTATTGCCCACAATTTGATCTTCGACCAGGTTGGTGTAAATGTACACAGTATCAAATCCTGACAGACGATGTGCTTTTGTGTCACCTGTGATTTCCACATAGCCACCGGCCATGGGAGTAGCCCCCACTTGCCAATTGGCCAAGGCAGTCATGGGAACGGGCGTCTCTGTGTAGGTTTTATAGTCCTCCTCACCGAGGAGCGGTAGTTGAACAAATCTGAGCATTCTCGAGAGTGGACTTGGCATGATCACTTCCGTGGAATAGAGTGGTCCACCAGTATTTCCCATGAGAGGATGATTGATTGCTACTTCTTGAGGGGCTTGGAATCGCACCTTTCCATCTTCAAGCATGTCAAATCGAAGACTATCTGCGGGATACTTGACATCAATGACAAACCGTCTCCCATCACTTTGGACGCTGTCTGAGGGCTGTTCTTTCAAGACATCCGTAATATGTTCCTGAATCAAACGGTTGAGGGTTTTCACCAAATCTTCAGATGAATAGACGCCTTTCTCGATAGGAATCTTCTTGCTTTCATAATGGACGACACCATACTGTGGGTGTGGTATAGGGCTCCCCGCGCTTTCATACACAAGGGTGTCTTTTTTCAGTTTGAGGTTCAGCGCAAACCAGTCAAAGGGTGGAGCGACGTTGTACCATGTCATCGGAAAGTGAACTTCGCTGACGCCCACCTCCCACTGTTGACTGTCCAGATGCAGAGGATAAGGCAACTTGATTTCATACGCATTGACGGTGTTGTTTGGATAGATGTCCATGGAGGCATCACTGGGCAGGGTCATGTAAAAGTCTTGTTTCGAAAAAAAGGTGGCAGCCATGATGACGTGAGTTAGGGTAGAAAACTCTGGGTGGATGAGGTATCAAGTTGAAGTCTTCTGGTGGACGGGGTCGTCGTGGGTATGCCTGGTGAGGTGGCCAAGGTGGGTGGTGGAAGTATGTATCCCAAACAACTGGAGAGCAGGGCTGTCCACAACTGTTTCTCTCCGTGATCCAAGGCCAACTGTACCATGCTCATGATGATCACGCCATATATCACAATGATCTGAGCAAAAAACACGACTTCACTGCGGGGTAACGTCATGCCAAAACAACACCAAGGTGAGTGTCGGCGCTGGTGATGACGAGGTGCAGCAGCAAGGGGTGGTTCATCGGTACCCACGGATGCTGAGAGGCTTCTCTGTAGAGGTGATGATGGTGGTGGTGGTGGTGGTGGTGGCGGCGGTTCTGTCATCGCGTGTGTCCACCCTCTGAATGAGTCTGAGAGACAGCATGCTCCTTATTTTATCTGTAAATGATCTGCAGGGATCCACGAATTAAAACTGGCAGGGTAGCCAGTCCATTTCACCAAGACCTCTTCTTGACCCTGTTTCGGTCCTGGACGTCTTTTCAGCACGTGATCCACGGCATACACATCGTCTGTTTTCAAGATGGGTTGTATTTCTTCAGGGTAAAAAGTTCCTTGGAGGACTTCACCATGATCATCTTTGATCCGATACACAGGAGGTGTTCTCCCAGTCACCAACCGATCCACCGTAAACAGTTCAGTGGTCCAATTGGGGAGATAACCTTTCTCAAAGGTGCCTTTGGTTTTGTTCAGACGTACACGGGTGCCCGGCAGTAAAAGAGAGGGGGATCTTGTCTTGGGGGACGACGGTCTTTGTGTTGTTATTTTCTTTTTGCGCTGAAGCCGTTGTTGTTGTTGTTTTTCCTCCATGTAGTCTAACACCCGAATTTCTGACAGGGGATCTCCTGGGAGGACGTCCACAGGTCGCTGGCCAATGGTCCGATGCACACGACGGTTGTACGACTTGATCAACTGGGGTAAGACTTTCAAATAGTGTCTGGTCCCATGCTGTGTAAAGTATCGCCACATTTTATTTTTCAGAGTCCTTTGAAACCGTTCCACCACGGCTGCTTTCGTTTCAGGATTTTGACTGGTGTAGAAATGAATGCCATGCTTCGTCATGAGAGCCTGGAAAGGACGGTTGACAAATTCTCTGCCTTTGTCTGTTTGCAATTGAGCAGGGAGTCGATCTTTGGCTTGTTGCATCAGCAAGGTTTGAAAACCTTCGGTCAAAGCAGAACTGCTCTTGGCCTTCAGGGGTTGCACCCATGCCATCTTTGAAAACACATCGATCACGCACAGCAGATATTTGAATCCTTCGTTGTCGTCTTGAAAGGCAATCATGTCACTCAAGTCTGCTTGCCACAGTTCATCGACCCCTCCCACACGATAGTGGTCTCTCGGAAAGGAGCGTCTGGCTGGTTTGTGCAAGGTGTAGGTACTTTTGGTTTGCAACCAACGCTTGATTTGACTTTGCGATGGCATGGTTTTCTTCCTGCTTTTACTGGTTCTTGCATCTTGAGCGTGGATGCGTGCTGCTTTCCACAAAGGTCGCCAGCCTCCAAAACTTGCAGGATGATCAGGATGAAAGTAAGTTTTTTCCAACCAGGCCGTCCAAAGGGAAGTAGGAAATCCTTTGTTTTGTTTCCCTGCAGCAGCAGCAGCAGAGGGAAGAATGCGCTGTCGCGTCTTGGTCTGTCGCTTCATTTCTCTCAGACTGATGCCACTTCCGACATGAATGGCCTTTTTATAGAGAAGGGGAGAGATTTATTTTTTCTTAGGTGGTGCTAAAGGGTATCCATGAACCTCGCCTGTTGATGACTCTGTCCTGTTTGGTATCAGATGGAGGTGGAGTCATCAACCATGGGGTTGATTTCATACGCTCCACTGGTGGATCCAGTTGCCACGAAGGAGGTGGGGGTGGCATCTCATCTTCTTCTTCTTCTTCGTCTTCTTCTTCCGCTTGTGGATCCAGCTGCCGCCTCCTTCTTCTTCTTCTCTCTTTGTGACTTTGCGGGGAGAACGTGGGGAGGGAGAACTGGGTTCTGGGTGTTTCTGGTGTGGCATGAGGATGGTGTTGCTGCTGCTGCTGCTTCTGCATCCATTGCCATCGTTGAGGATTTCCAATTATTTCATGAGGGACATGACTGTTGGCCAAATGGTGACTCAAAATGGTCCAACCTGCAGGTCCCTCTTTGGTTTTCCGGTGACGCACTAAATCGTTGATCAAGTCCACCATGTGTGTGCCAGGGACAGGTTTCCCTTCCACGGTCAGGGTTCCCTCTGGAGTCCAACTCAAGTCGGGATTGTTTTGAATCCTTGTCATCAAATTCATGGCTTTACTGGACATGGCTTTAGGAACACTCATGACCACTTCGTCTATCACTTGTTGAGGAGGGGCAGGTCTACCTGTGGTGTCCATTGTTGATGGTGATGACGGTGGTAGTGGTGGTGTCACTTTGGGTTGCAGTGGTTTGATGATGTTGTTGTTGCTGTTGTTGTTGTTGTTGTTGTGCTGTTGGCGCTGCAACTCTAGCATGTGTTGCAACAGTTGGTTGTATTCTTGTTCCCGCATGTGAAAAGGCTGCTGTGACCTCTGCATCAACGCGTCCATCTCTTCCAAATTTTGGAGACGTTTCTTTTCCAAGAGAGGGGTATGAAGTGTCTGACGATGACGTTGTTTGGTGGCCTGTAGACTTTGCCATGTGTCTTCAGACACCAACACCATCTTGCGTGCGTACTTCATGGTGGCACACCACACACTGATCCCAACCTTCCCGGTGTCAGACCATTTATTACTTTCCTCCAAACAAAGAGGCTAGGGCAGAACCAATAAGAGGTATGAGTCCTCCTAATAATCCTCCTCCATGTTGAAGAAGTTTACGTTTCTTGCTTAGAGGTACTTGTTTTTTCATGAGCGTATTCAAGACTTTACCGTGTCGTTGCAAGTTTTGACGTTGCGTCGTGGTCATGGGAATATTGCCTGCATACAAGTTCACCACACATTCACAAAGGGCACGGATGAGATCAGTAGGAGCATGTTTGAGAATGGCTTTGCGCATCGCTGGAGCGGCAGCACACAAATGACACAGAGCATGTTTCTGTTTCCTGAGGCACTGAGACATCTTTCTTGCATGGAGGTGTTAGCCTGAATGAGTCACCTGATCTGCAGCTTCTCTCTTTTATCAGGCAGTGGCAGGAGGGAGTTGCAACTGTTGATCTGCCTTCTTGGACTTTCTTTGGGTCCGCATGTGCACCAATCGTCTGAGAGCATCAGCTTGATATGCTTTCATGACATTTTCATGAGCCTTATCTTTTGGCTTAGTAGTCATCGTTGTTGTTGTAGGTCGGTGACGCCTGGTGTTACCCTGTTTGAGGAGTGGTGCTTGAAGATAATGTTGCCATTGCAACAGAATGCGTGTCAAGACCCCTGCAAGTGTTCCACTACCACTGCGTTGCATCAGGTAGTCAAGACGTTCATCCATAGGCAGACGTGGATTGACAATTTTAGTCAGGGTATCATGATGTCTCTGCAACCACGTCTTATGTTGAGCTTTCAATGGGATGTGTCCTGCTCTCAGGTTCCGCACGACAAACGCAAACCACTGCAAAAGACGATTTCTTCCTTTGACGGCAAGGGTTGTCGCATCCCTTGTCGGAAAAATAGACGGTCTCTTGTCTTTTTTCTTCCTTTGTGGGGGCTCCTGCTGCTGCAGACGTTGAAAGCGTTGAAGATCGAGTGGGGGTGAGGGTGCTGATGAGGAAGGCCGTTGTTGTTCTTGACGATGCTTGTTCAAGGGTACCATCGAAGAGTAAGACGGACCTGGCTTGGACTTCTGCTGCTGCTGCTGTTGCTGTTTCAGAGGTTGAAAGCGTTGAAGATCATGTGGTGACGAGGGTGGCGAAGGTGCTGATGATGTTGAAGGACGTGGTGATGGCTGCTGCTGACGATGTATATTCACGGGTACCATTGAAGAGGGACACGATCCTGGAGGTGAAGGAGTCTTGTGAAATACAGAGGTCACAAGTCCCTGTAGCGATGAGGGGGAGACCATACTGTCATAGACATCATTCACCATCTCTTTGTCTTTGTTCTTTCCCTTCGTAGGATGAACCTGTTTCCGTCTTTGCCCCATGATGGATGTAGGTCAACTGATGGAAGGTCTGAGGGTTCACCTCCTTTTATGAAAGTCTCTTCATCTCATAGGATCGGCACATACACGAGGGGTAATTCGGATCTCGAAAACAGGCGGGCGCGTACGCGATGGTCTTGCAACGTGGTGGGCTTCAAGTCCAAGAACAAGTAAGTGTAAGGCTCTCGGGTAGCGTCTTCATAGGCTTCACGCAGAAAAGGAACTTTGCCTGGAAACACCTGGCGAGCCAGACTGTCGATCTGCGATGCATCTCTCGGATTTTTAAAGAGGACCATGTAGTGAGCATTCAGACTGATGGTGCGATGTTGCGGCGATTGAGCAAACAAGTTCTGAGTGAGATACAGCACAGATGTGTTTCGGTGATGACTTTTCTTGGTGAACCATCGCAGCACTTCGGTTTCTTCTTCTTTCGTATTGTCCCCCAGCAAATCATCGATGACCAGCCAATGTGGGGCCACCCCTTTTTCGGGCAAGGCACGATCCGCTTCTTTCATGCTGTGGACAAACTCAAGAGCGACCCCTAAGCGGTCTGCCATCTCTTCCAGTTCATGATGAAGCGGTTGCCATTCGCTGTACACCCACACGATGCGATGGGGTGACGTATCCAACACCTCGGGGCGATGCATCTGCTCCATACATGATTTCACAAAGGAACTTTTTCCTGATCCCGTGGGTCCCGCAATGAACATCGTAAAAGGATGGCGTAGGGTCAAAGGGCTGGTCATGACCTCTTCATCATCATGTGATGCCATCCTGTGTTCTGGCTGACTGACACCAGTCAACTGATCTTTTCAAGCATGACCTTTCTCTTTTATCTGTTATTTTTTTCTTCCTATCTCTCCCATTACCCATACAATTTCTTATGAAAAAAAAAGAAACACAACGGTCGGTCCGATTTAGAAAACCGGGGCTCAGACCAAGTGTCGGAACGAACCCATCAGCACGATACGTTTTCGACCAATCAGGGAGCAGGGTGTCAGTGGCTCTCCTATAAAAAGAGCGAAGCCACGCACACCGTCACAGTCGAGCACTGAAAGAGAGATCAACCATGTCGTCTCGATGCAGCTGTCTGACGTGCCAGACCAACAGCCAACAATGCCAGCGGAGGATGAAAGTCTATTCGTGGACAATAGTGGGCTACCCACGGGGTGAATCGGAGACGATCCTATCGCAGAGCCCACACTGGTTTCAGAACAAGTCTGAGGCTATGTCAGCATTACAACAAACTATTCAACGTGGAATTGACATACCCGACTGTTGGGGTGGTCCGTATTATTATCTAGTATCGAGATCAAGGAAAGTAATGTAATCAAGGTGACAACCCTTGTCCAGCTTGTTTCCTGTTTGTTTTCCAACGGCCCTTTTCAGGGCCACCCATCTCTCCCGAAAGACAGCTTTCCTCCTTTGCTTTGACGACCCTCCAATCCCCACACCGTGAACCCACCCCCGCCTCCTCCCACCTTCCTCCCTTCACCACCACCCTCCCTTCACCACCACCACCACCACCCCCGCCCCCACGTCTATGTGTAGAACAACAACAACAACAACAACAAAAGATTTTTGACGCGCTTCTTTCAATGTCGATCCTGTTCACCTTTTACGTGCGCTTCTCCGGGTTTTTCCCCCATCCCTCCTCCTCCCCGGAAACGGAGGCGACGCCCTCTTGGAGGCGCACGCCACCGGACACGGAGGCGACGCCCTCTTGGAGGCGCACGCCACCGGACACGGATGCGCCGTCATCTTGGAGGCGCACGCCACCGGACACGGATGCGACGCCATCTTGAAGGCGCGCGCCACCGGACACGGATGCGACGCCATCTTGGATGCGCGCGCCACCGGAAACGGATGCGACGCCATCTTGGATGCGCACGCATGTCCCATCATGCCCCGCGCGCATGCGCAGGTCACGTGACCGGATGTGACGTCACAGAGGTCACGTGATCCACTCGACCAATCAGAAGCCAGGAGCGGTTCCAGAGTACTGCCCACAACTACTAAAAACGCAATATAAAAATGGGCTAGAGATCGTCAGTAACTAAAGGGAGAACACCACACCAGGGACCATGGGGACTTACAGTGCCTTTGCTTCCTGCATGGACCCTGGCTGGATTTATATCATTCCTTCAGTCACTGGCGATAGATTACCAGTTAAGCCTTAGATTAAAATGACAAAAATACTACGTTTTAAAATTCTGGTATACATAACAATACATTGATGATGTTGGACTTACATACCCTCTTAGGGGGACAATAATTTTACGCTACTTCAACCCCCCTCGAGGGTACAGCCACTAACAATCTAAGTTATATATTAGCACTACCAATATATAAAAACATATTATGTACATCAAAATTTATGTATTAAATCAATTTCCTTTAAAACGTGCAATACTAAATGAGAATTAACTTGACTAAAAAGGTCCTTGACTGTTTTGACATGATAATATTTATCCCTTGTGATGGAAAAATCAATACAATCAAGCAGGACATGCTTGACTGTGATTCTTTCATCACAAGGGATGCAAAACGGAGGATCCTCACCATTTAAAAGATACTCATGTGTATATCTTGAATGGCCAATACGACATCGTCGCATAATGACCTCTTCAAATCTGGACTGACAGCCCAAGTAGGTGTAACCGATATTTGGTTGAATTTCATGTAATTTATTGATACCTACTTGGGTGTCCCACTTCTTTTGCATAAGATCACGGATGTAAGATCGAATCATGGGTTTAAAATCAGTGTATGGGATCAGAAGTGGTGTCACAGATTTGTTGAGTGCTGCCTTTGCAGCAGCATCGGCCATTGTGTTACCAATGATACCAACATGGCTTTGGTAACCAACAAAAGACGATGTCATATTGGCCAGTAGCAAGATCATTTAATAACTCAAGAATTTGGATTAAAAGTGGATGTTTTGATGACATATTTTTAATTGCTTGAAGGCATGAAAGAGAATCTGAAAACAGTATGAATTGTTTATGTTTAGCTTGATTACTGATATATTTAAGTGCTGTAAAAATGGCGTTTGCTTCTGCAGTGAATATGGAACTGTTATCAGGTAAACGTGAAGATATTGTTCTAGATAACTAGCAACTGCGCCACCATCCTTGGATCCATCTGTAAAGATAGATTTATAAGTGTCATAATTGTTTCTTAATTGACTGTATTCTTGTTGGTAAATTAAGTCGTTAGTGTCTGATTTCTTTAGTATTGTTAATGTAAGATCTACCTCTGGCTTCACCATTTGCCAAGGAGGAGATGAGAAAAGTTTAGTAGGAGCTATATCTTGGAGTTGAATATTAGAAGCTGATATTGCAGATTTTATTCTGATTCCGAGTGGTGGAGTAAGTGTTGATTTCTTATTGTAAAGATCTTCGTAGAGAGGATTGAAGATGCATTCAAAAGCTGGATTGGACTGATTAGAATATAATTTAGTGATGTATTGTAAAGATAATTTTAAACGGCGTTGTTTAAGAGAAGGCTCATCTGCTTCTATATAGAGACTGTGAATGGGAGACGTTCTAAAAGCTCCAAGGCAAAGCCTCAGGCCTTGATGATGGATGGTATCGAGTTTTTGTAAATTACTTTTGCAGGCTCCACCATAGACGATGGAGCCATAATCAAGTTTTGAACGGATTATTGACCTGTATAAGTGTAAGAGAGTTGTTTGATCCCCTCCCCACTTTGAATTAGAAACTACTTTCAATAAGTCGAGTGCCTTCAGGCATTTAGCTTTTAGGTATTTAATATGTGGAAGAAAAGTTAAGTGGTTATCAAAAATAAGTCCCAAGAACTTGGCCTCCTTAACAACTTTGATAGGAGTGCCATTCAGAAATAGTTCAGGGTCCTTATGTGGCTTATATTTTCTGCAGAAATGTATACAATTAGTTTTTGATTTGGAAAATTTAAACCCGTTTTCTAGACACCACTTGTGAATTTTATTAAGACATAATTGTAATTGCCTTTCGATTGTGCGCATATTTTTACCCCGACAAGATAGATTAAAATCATCCACAAAAAGTGATCCATCAACTGAATCATTTAAAACTTTTGACAAACTGTTAATTTTTATACTGAATAAAGTGACAGACAAAATACTGCCTTGTGGGACACCCTGATCCTGATTATAATGATCAGACAGGGTTGTACCCACTCGGACTTGAAATTGCCTGTCTGTTAAAAACTGTGATATAAAATGAGGCAGACGGCCTCTTAATCCAAAATCATGAAGATCTTTTAAAATACCATGTTTCCATGTTGTATCGTAAGCTTTTTCTAAATCGAAAAAGATCGTGTGAGTGAGTGAGTTAATGCTTTACGTCACATCGGCAATATTTCAGCCATATCGTGACGAGAAGTAAGACATGAAATATACATATATTTAAACTTTATAAAAATCTGTCATCGAAGGACAGTATGATAACTAGAATATCACAGATAAGATTTAAAACTAGTTGTGGAACATTTAAAAGCATTAAGTATTAAGGAACAACACAATATAAAAATGGGCTAGAGATCGTTAGTAACTAAAGGGAGACCACCACACCAGGGACCATGGGGACTTATAGTACCTTTGCTTCCTGCATGGGCCCTGGCAGGATTTATATCACCCTACAGTCACTGACGATAATTGATCAGTTAAGCCTAAGATTAAAATGACAAAAATACTACGTTTAAAAGCCTGGCATGCATGAAAATACTTCGAATGATTTGGGACTTACATACCCTCTTAGGGGGACAATAATTTTACGCTACTTCAACCCCCCTCGAGGGTACAGCCACTAACAATCTAAGTTATTAATTAGCACTACCAATGTCTAAAAACTTATTATGGACATCAAAATTTGTGAATTAATTCAATTTCTTTTAAAAAGCACAATATTAAATGAGAATGTACGTGATTAAAAAGGTCCTTTACTGTTTTTACATGATAATATTTATCCCTTGTGATGGAAAAATCAATACAATCAAGCAGGACATGCTTGACTGTGATTCTTTCATCACAAGGGATGCAAAACGGAGGATCCTCACCATTCAAAAGATACTCATGTGTATATCTTGAATGTCCAATACGACATCGTCGCATAATGACCTCTTCAAATCTGGACTGACAGCCCAAGTAGGTGTAGCCGATATTTGGTTTAATTTCATGTAATTTATTGATACCTACTTGGGCGTCCCACTTCTGTTGCATAAGATCTCGGATGTAAGATCGAATCATGGGTTTAAAATCAGTGTATGGGATCAGAAGTGGTGTCACAGATTTGTTGAGGGCTGCTTTTGCAGCAGCATCGGCCATTGTGTTACCAATGATACCAACATGGCTTGGTAACCAACAAAAGACGATGTCATATTGGCCAGTAGCAAGATCATTAAATAATTCGAGAATTTGGATTAAAAGTGGATGTTTTGATGACATATTTTTAATCGCCTGAAGGCATGAAAGAGAATCTGAAAACAGTATGAATTGTTTATGTTTAGCTTGATTACTGATATATTTAAGTGCTGTAAAAATGGCGTTTGCTTCTGCAGTGAATATGGAACTGTTATCAGGTAAACGTGAAGATATTGTTCTAGATCCAATGACGGTGGCACTAGCAACTGCGCCACCATCCTTGGATCCATCTGTAAAGATAGATTTATAAGTGTCATAATTGTTTCTTAATTGACTGTATTCTTGTTGGTAAATTAATTCATTAGTGTCTGATTTCTTTAGTTTTGTTAATGTAAGATCTACCTCTGGCTTTACCATTTGCCAAGGAGGAGATGAGAAAAGTTTAGTAGGAGCTATATCTTGGAGTTGAATATTAGAAGCTGATATTGCAGATTTTATTCTGATTCCGAGTGGTGGAGTAAGTGTTGATTTCTTATTGTAAAGATCTTCGTAGAGAGGATGGAATATGCATTCAAAAGCTGGATTGGACTGATTAGAATATAATTTAGTGATGTATTGTAAAGATAATTTTAAACGGCGTTGTTTAAGAGAAGGCTCATCTGCTTCTATATAGAGACTGTGAATGGGAGACGTTCTAAAAGCTCCAAGGCAAAGCCTCAGGCCTTGATGATGGATGGTATCGAGTTTTTGTAAATTACTTTTGCAGGCTCCACCATAGACGATGGAGCCATAATCAAGTTTTGAACGGATTATTGACCTGTATAAGTGTAAGAGAGTTGTTTGATCCCCTCCCCACTTTGAATTAGAAACTACTTTCAATAAGTCGAGTGCCTTCAGGCATTTAGCTTTTAGGTATTTAATATGTGGAAGAAAAGTTAAGTGGTTATCAAAAATAAGTCCCAAGAACTTGGCCTCCTTAACAACTTTGATAGGAGTGCCATTCAGAAATAGTTCAGGGTCCTTATGTGGCTTATATTTTCTGCAGAAATGTATACAATTAGTTTTTGATTTGGAAAATTTAAACCCGTTTTCTAGACACCACTTGTGAATTTTATTAAGACATAATTGTAATTGCCTTTCGATTTTGCGCATATTTTTACCCCGACAAGATAGATTAAAATCATCCACAAAAAGTGATCCATCAACTGAATCATTTAAAACTTTTGACAAACTGTTAATTTTTATACTGAATAAAGTGACAGACAAAATACTGCCTTGTGGGACACCCTGATCCTGATTATAATGATCAGACAGGGTTGTACCCACTCGGACTTGAAATTGCCTGTCTGTTAAAAACTGTGATATAAAATGAGGCAGACGGCCTCTTAATCCAAAATCATGAAGATCTTTTAAAATACCATGTTTCCATGTTGTATCGTAAGCTTTTTCTAAATCGAAAAAGATCGTGTGAGTGAGTGAGTTAATGCTTTACGTCACATCGGCAATATTTCAGCCATATCGTGACGAGAAGTAAGACATGAAATATACATATATTTAAACTTTATAAAAATCTGTCATCGAAGGACAGTATGATAACTAGAATATCACAGATAAGATTTAAAACTAGTTGTGGAACATTTAAAAGCATTAAGTATTAAGGAACAACACAATATAAAAATGGGCTAGAGATCGTTAGTAACTAAAGGGAGACCACCACACCAGGGACCATGGGGACTTATAGTACCTTTGCTTCCTGCATGGGCCCTGGCAGGATTTATATCACCCTACAGTCACTGACGATAATTGATCAGTTAAGCCTAAGATTAAAATGACAAAAATACTACGTTTAAAAGCCTGGCATGCATGAAAATACTTCGAATGATTTGGGACTTACATACCCTCTTAGGGGGACAATAATTTTACGCTACTTCAACCCCCCTCGAGGGTACAGCCACTAACAATCTAAGTTATTAATTAGCACTACCAATGTCTAAAAACTTATTATGGACATCAAAATTTGTGAATTAATTCAATTTCTTTTAAAAAGCACAATATTAAATGAGAATGTACGTGATTAAAAAGGTCCTTTACTGTTTTTACATGATAATATTTATCCCTTGTGATGGAAAAATCAATACAATCAAGCAGGACATGCTTGACTGTGATTCTTTCATCACAAGGGATGCAAAACGGAGGATCCTCACCATTCAAAAGATACTCATGTGTATATCTTGAATGTCCAATACGACATCGTCGCATAATGACCTCTTCAAATCTGGACTGACAGCCCAAGTAGGTGTAGCCGATATTTGGTTTAATTTCATGTAATTTATTGATACCTACTTGGGCGTCCCACTTCTGTTGCATAAGATCTCGGATGTAAGATCGAATCATGGGTTTAAAATCAGTGTATGGGATCAGAAGTGGTGTCACAGATTTGTTGAGGGCTGCTTTTGCAGCAGCATCGGCCATTGTGTTACCAATGATACCAACATGGCTTGGTAACCAACAAAAGACGATGTCATATTGGCCAGTAGCAAGATCATTAAATAATTCGAGAATTTGGATTAAAAGTGGATGTTTTGATGACATATTTTTAATCGCCTGAAGGCATGAAAGAGAATCTGAAAACAGTATGAATTGTTTATGTTTAGCTTGATTACTGATATATTTAAGTGCTGTAAAAATGGCGTTTGCTTCTGCAGTGAATATGGAACTGTTATCAGGTAAACGTGAAGATATTGTTCTAGATCCAATGACGGTGGCACTAGCAACTGCGCCACCATCCTTGGATCCATCTGTAAAGATAGATTTATAAGTGTCATAATTGTTTCTTAATTGACTGTATTCTTGTTGGTAAATTAATTCATTAGTGTCTGATTTCTTTAGTTTTGTTAATGTAAGATCTACCTCTGGCTTTACCATTTGCCAAGGAGGAGATGAGAAAAGTTTAGTAGGAGCTATATCTTGGAGTTGAATATTAGAAGCTGATATTGCAGATTTTATTCTGATTCCGAGTGGTGGAGTAAGTGTTGATTTCTTATTGTAAAGATCTTCGTAGAGAGGATGGAATATGCATTCAAAAGCTGGATTGGACTGATTAGAATATAATTTAGTGATGTATTGTAAAGATAATTTTAAACGGCGTTGTTTAAGAGAAGGCTCATCTGCTTCTATATAGAGACTGTGAATGGGAGACGTTCTAAAAGCTCCAAGGCAAAGCCTCAGGCCTTGATGATGGATGGTATCGAGTTTTTGTAAATTACTTTTGCAGGCTCCACCATAGACGATGGAGCCATAATCAAGTTTTGAACGGATTATTGACCTGTATAAGTGTAAGAGAGTTGTTTGATCCCCTCCCCACTTTGAATTAGAAACTACTTTCAATAAGTCGAGTGCCTTCAGGCATTTAGCTTTTAGGTATTTAATATGTGGAAGAAAAGTTAAGTGGTTATCAAAAATAAGTCCCAAGAACTTGGCCTCCTTAACAACTTTGATAGGAGTGCCATTCAGAAATAGTTCAGGGTCCTTATGTGGCTTATATTTTCTGCAGAAATGTATACAATTAGTTTTTGATTTGGAAAATTTAAACCCGTTTTCTAGACACCACTTGTGAATTTTATTAAGACATAATTGTAATTGCCTTTCGATTGTGTGCATATTTTTACCCCGACAAGATAGATTAAAATCATCCACAAAAAGTGATCCATCAACTGAATCATTTAAAACTTTTGACAAACTGTTAATTTTTATACTGAATAAAGTGACAGACAAAATACTGCCTTGTGGGACACCCTGATCCTGATTATAATGATCAGACAGGGTTGTACCCACTCGGACTTGAAATTGCCTGTCTGTTAAAAACTGTGATATAAAATGAGGCAGACGGCCTCTTAATCCAAAATCATGGAGATCTTTTAAAATACCATGTTTCCATGTTGTATCGTAAGCTTTTTCTAAATCGAAAAAGATCGTGTGAGTGAGTGAGTTAATGCTTTACGTCACATCGGCAATATTTCAACCATATCGTGACGAGAAGTAAGACATGAAATATACATATATTTAAACTTTATAAAAATCTGTCATCGAAGGACAGTATGATAACTAGAATATCACAGATAAGATTTAAAACTAGTTGTGGAACATTTAAAAGCATTAAGTATTAAGGAACAACACAATATAAAAATGGGCTAGAGATCGTTAGTAACTAAAGGGAGACCACCACACCAGGGACCATGGGGACTTATAGTACCTTTGCTTCCTGCATGGGCCCTGGCAGGATTTATATCACCCTACAGTCACTGACGATAATTGATCAGTTAAGCCTAAGATTAAAATGACAAAAATACTACGTTTAAAAGCCTGGCATGCATGAAAATACTTCGAATGATTTGGGACTTACATACCCTCTTAGGGGGACAATAATTTTACGCTACTTCAACCCCCCTCGAGGGTACAGCCACTAACAATCTAAGTTATTAATTAGCACTACCAATGTCTAAAAACTTATTATGGACATCAAAATTTATGAATTAATTCAATTTCTTTTAAAAAGCACAATATTAAATGAGAATGTACGTGATTAAAAAGGTCCTTTACTGTTTTTACATGATAATATTTATCCCTTGTGATGGAAAAATCAATACAATCAAGCAGGACATGCTTGACTGTGATTCTTTCATCACAAGGGATGCAAAACGGAGGATCCTCACCATTCAAAAGATACTCATGTGTATATCTTGAATGTCCAATACGACATCGTCGCATAATGACCTCTTCAAATCTGGACTGACAGCCCAAGTAGGTGTAGCCGATATTTGGTTTAATTTCATGTAATTTATTGATACCTACTTGGGCGTCCCACTTCTGTTGCATAAGATCTCGGATGTAAGATCGAATCATGGGTTTAAAATCAGTGTATGGGATCAGAAGTGGTGTCACAGATTTGTTGAGGGCTGCTTTTGCAGCAGCATCGGCCATTGTGTTACCAATGATACCAACATGGCTTGGTAACCAACAAAAGACGATGTCATATTGGCCAGTAGCAAGATCATTAAATAATTCGAGAATTTGGATTAAAAGTGGATGTTTTGATGACATATTTTTAATCGCCTGAAGGCATGAAAGAGAATCTGAAAACAGTATGAACTGTTTATGTTTAGCTTGATTACTGATATATTTAAGTGCTGTAAAAATGGCGTTTGCTTCTGCAGTGAATATGGAACTGTTATCAGGTAAACGTGAAGATATTGTTCTAGATCCAATGACGGTGGCACTAGCAACTGCGCCACCATCCTTGGATCCATCTGTAAAGATAGATTTATAAGTGTCATAATTGTTTCTTAATTGACTGTATTCTTGTTGGTAAATTAATTCATTAGTGTCTGATTTCTTTAGTTTTGTTAATGTAAGATCTACCTCTGGCTTTACCATTTGCCAAGGAGGAGATGAGAAAAGTTTAGTAGGAGCTATATCTTGGAGTTGAATATTAGAAGCTGATATTGCAGATTTTATTCTGATTCCGAGTGGTGGAGTAAGTGTTGATTTCTTATTGTAAAGATCTTCGTAGAGAGGATGGAATATGCATTCAAAAGCTGGATTGGACTGATTAGAATATAATTTAGTGATGTATTGTAAAGATAATTTTAAACGGCGTTGTTTAAGAGAAGGCTCATCTGCTTCTATATAGAGACTGTGAATGGGAGACGTTCTAAAAGCTCCAAGGCAAAGCCTCAGGCCTTGATGATGGATGGTATCGAGTTTTTGTAAATTACTTTTGCAGGCTCCACCATAGACGATGGAGCCATAATCAAGTTTTGAACGGATTATTGACCTGTATAAGTGTAAGAGAGTTGTTTGATCCCCTCCCCACTTTGAATTAGAAACTACTTTCAATAAGTCGAGTGCCTTCAGGCATTTAGCTTTTAGGTATTTAATATGTGGAAGAAAAGTTAAGTGGTTATCAAAAATAAGTCCCAAGAACTTGGCCTCCTTAACAACTTTGATAGGAGTGCCATTCAGAAATAGTTCAGGGTCCTTATGTGGCTTATATTTTCTGCAGAAATGTATACAATTAGTTTTTGATTTGGAAAATTTAAACCCGTTTTCTAGACACCACTTGTGAATTTTATTAAGACATAATTGTAATTGCCTTTCGATTGTGTGCATATTTTTACCCCGACAAGATAGATTAAAATCATCCACAAAAAGTGATCCATCAACTGAATCATTTAAAACTTTTGACAAACTGTTAATTTTTATACTGAATAAAGTGACAGACAAAATACTGCCTTGTGGGACACCCTGATCCTGATTATAATGATCAGACAGGGTTGTACCCACTCGGACTTGAAATTGCCTGTCTGTTAAAAACTGTGATATAAAATGAGGCAGACGGCCTCTTAATCCAAAATCATGGAGATCTTTTAAAATACCATGTTTCCATGTTGTATCGTAAGCTTTTTCTAAATCGAAAAAGATCGTGTGAGTGAGTGAGTTAATGCTTTACGTCACATCGGCAATATTTCAACCATATCGTGACGAGAAGTAAGACATGAAATATACATATATTTAAACTTTATAAAAATCTGTCATCGAAGGACAGTATGATAACTAGAATATCACAGATAAGATTTAAAACTAGTTGTGGAACATTTAAAAGCATTAAGTATTAAGGAACAACACAATATAAAAATGGGCTAGAGATCGTTAGTAACTAAAGGGAGACCACCACACCAGGGACCATGGGGACTTATAGTACCTTTGCTTCCTGCATGGGCCCTGGCAGGATTTATATCACCCTACAGTCACTGACGATAATTGATCAGTTAAGCCTAAGATTAAAATGACAAAAATACTACGTTTAAAAGCCTGGCATGCATGAAAATACTTCGAATGATTTGGGACTTACATACCCTCTTAGGGGGACAATAATTTTACGCTACTTCAACCCCCCTCGAGGGTACAGCCACTAACAATCTAAGTTATTAATTAGCACTACCAATGTCTAAAAACTTATTATGGACATCAAAATTTATGAATTAATTCAATTTCTTTTAAAAAGCACAATATTAAATGAGAATGTACGTGATTAAAAAGGTCCTTTACTGTTTTTACATGATAATATTTATCCCTTGTGATGGAAAAATCAATACAATCAAGCAGGACATGCTTGACTGTGATTCTTTCATCACAAGGGATGCAAAACGGAGGATCCTCACCATTCAAAAGATACTCATGTGTATATCTTGAATGTCCAATACGACATCGTCGCATAATGACCTCTTCAAATCTGGACTGACAGCCCAAGTAGGTGTAGCCGATATTTGGTTTAATTTCATGTAATTTATTGATACCTACTTGGGCGTCCCACTTCTGTTGCATAAGATCTCGGATGTAAGATCGAATCATGGGTTTAAAATCAGTGTATGGGATCAGAAGTGGTGTCACAGATTTGTTGAGGGCTGCTTTTGCAGCAGCATCGGCCATTGTGTTACCAATGATACCAACATGGCTTGGTAACCAACAAAAGACGATGTCATATTGGCCAGTAGCAAGATCATTAAATAATTCGAGAATTTGGATTAAAAGTGGATGTTTTGATGACATATTTTTAATCGCCTGAAGGCATGAAAGAGAATCTGAAAACAGTATGAATTGTTTATGTTTAGCTTGATTACTGATATATTTAAGTGCTGTAAAAATGGCGTTTGCTTCTGCAGTGAATATGGAACTGTTATCAGGTAAACGTGAAGATATTGTTCTAGATCCAATGACGGTGGCACTAGCAACTGCGCCACCATCCTTGGATCCATCTGTAAAGATAGATTTATAAGTGTCATAATTGTTTCTTAATTGACTGTATTCTTGTTGGTAAATTAATTCATTAGTGTCTGATTTCTTTAGTTTTGTTAATGTAAGATCTACCTCTGGCTTTACCATTTGCCAAGGAGGAGATGAGAAAAGTTTAGAAGGAGCTATATCTTGGAGTTGAATATTAGAAGCTGATATTGCAGATTTTATTCTGATTCCGAGTGGTGGAGTAAGTGTTGATTTCTTATTGTAAAGATCTTCGTAGAGAGGATGGAATATGCATTCAAAAGCTGGATTGGACTGATTAGAATATAATTTAGTGATGTATTGTAAAGATAATTTTAAACGGCGTTGTTTAAGAGAAGGCTCATCTGCTTCTATATAGAGACTCTGAATGGGAGACGTTCTAAAAGCTCCAAGGCAAAGCCAAAGTTCAGGGTCCTTATGTGGCTTATATTTTCTGCAGAAATGTATACAATTAGTTTTTGATTTGGAAAATTTAAACCCGTTTTCTAGACACCACTTGTGAATTTTATTGAGACATAATTGTAATTGCCTTTTGATTGTGTGCATATTTTTACCCCGACAAGATAGATTAAAATCATCCACAAAAAGTGATCCATCAACTGAATCATTTAAAACTTTTGACAAACTGTTAATTTTTATACTGAATAAAGTGACAGACAAAATACTGCCTTGTGGGACACCCTGATCCTGATTATAATGATCAGACAGGGTAGAACCCACGCGGACTTGAAATTGCCTGTCTGTTAAAAACTGTGATATAAAATGAGGCAGACGGCCTCTTAATCCAAAATCATGAAGATATTTTAAAACACCATGTTTCCATGTTGTATCGTAAGCTTTTTCTAAATCGAAAAAGATCGATACAGCGTGTTGTCTATTTACAATGGAATTTTTAACGAATGATTCTAAACGCACTAAGTGATCGATAGTACTTCTGTTCTTCCGGAAACCGCATTGTATATTGGTAAGAAGATTATTTGTTTCCAAGTACCACACTAATCGATTATTTACCATGCGTTCCATAGTTTTACAAACGCAGCTAGTGAGAGATATAGGTCGGTAATTTGATGGATCAGAATGATCCCGCCCAGGTTTGGGAATGGGGATAACAATGGCATTATGCCATGAAGCTGGAAACATCCCAGATGACCAAATATCATCGAATATATTTAACATAGTTTCAAGGCATGATTCGGGCAAGTGTTTCAGCAGCTGATAATTAATATTATCAGCACCTGCTGCTGTATCATGAGCTTGCCCTAAGGCAGTATATAGCTCATGTAGTGAAAATACCTTATTGTAATCTTCACCATTATCAGATGTAAAATTTACTTTTTTCTTCTCCTGTTGGAGCTGATATTTTTGAAATTCAGGAGCGTAATTAGATGAAGAAGAATGATGAGATAAAGTTTCACCAATGCTATTGGCCATGGCAGATTTATCAGTTAACAAAGTATCGCCATCCTTCAGATGGTTAACTGTAGAATTTGATCCCTTGCCTTTGATCTTTTTGATCATGTTCCATACCTTGGACATAGGGGTACGGGAGTTAATTTTGGAGACATAAGTCTGCCAGGATTGACGTTTATTTAGCTTAAATAGACGTCTTGCCTTGGCATTTGAAATTTTAACAGTATTTAAATTATGGACAGTGGGATGTTTACGGAAGTACTTCTCCGCCTTCTTACGACATTTCCTAGCTTGTTTGCAATTAGCATCAAACCATGGTTTACGAACACGTAGGTTGACAGAGGACTTAGGTATGGATTCATTAGCAATTTCATTCAGTTGATCTGAAAACAACTGAATTGGGTCAGTAACATTCTGAAAAGACGTAGGTTGTAATCTATCTTTGCATAAAGATTGAAATAAAAGCCAATCAGCCTTCACAAAATTCCATCGAGGTGAAGGTGGGTCAACAGCTGGATTAATGGGCTTAAGCACCGTGGGGAAATGGTCACTCCCACATAGGTCATCGTGGACGGACCATGAGAATTCATTTAACAAAACTGAATCCGTCAAAGACAGATCTAAAGATGAATACGTACCAGTAGCAGGGTGTAAGTAAGTGTCGGAGTCATCATTAAAAATGCAAAGATCGTTATCGGAAAAAAAATCCTCGATCACTTTTCCCTTTTGATTAATGGTTGAACTTCCCCATAGAGGATTATGCCCATTTAGATCACCCATGATGACACAGGGCTTTGGGAGTTGGTCATATAGTTTTTGTAGATCATTTCGCTGAAGACTTGAAGAAGGAGGAATGTATAAGGAGCAAAGTGTGAAGGCAATATGCAGTGTAAGTCTAACTGCAACTGCTTGCAGAGTCGAGTCAAGCGGAACAGGACTGTGAACAACGCCCCGCCGCACTAAAATAGGAGCACCTCCAGTAGCTTTATCTCCTGGAGGAGAGAAGGAATGATATGAACTATATTGCTTTAAATCAAACTTATCAGTATTTTTAAGGTACGTCTCTTGTAAACAAATTGCTGATCTATTTAAATCACTTGTTAATAACTGCAGTTCATGAAAATTATGCCTAAGTCCTCTGCAATTCCATTGCATTATATTAGACAATTGAGTCATGGTGGCTCAATTGGAGATCGCTCGCGTGAATGTGAGGAGGAACTACTCCCCCGACTGTCCTGTGAGGACAGAGTAACCTCCATGTCCAGAGGCCCAAAGGAGTTCTGTAAAGGAACCTCTGAAGGTGAAGGGACAATAGGTGGCTGTTTTCTACTCAATTTCTTTTTCTCTTATTTTTCAGATTTGCTGGTTGTTTCCCAGACGTTTGGGATTGTGTCTCAGACTGAATCTCAGTCTGAGATCCTGAACTTGATTGACTGATGGCAGGAATAGGTGTGGAAATAGTGGAATTTGGAATTGTAGCAACAGGTTGAACACGAAATAGATGATGTTGTTACGGGGCGTGAGACTGCAGCGGAGTAAGAAATAGTTGATGTAGTTGTGGTCTGATCTTTCAATAGTTTCTTTGCATCCAGGTAGGGTATGTTCCTTTCACATTTCAGTTTCATTATTTTAGATTCAATCTGCCATACAGGGCAAGATTTAGATGAAGCAACATGTGGGCCAGAACAGTTTGCACATTTCAAATCATTTTCGCAGTCAGTGCTCTCATGGTTGGCACCGCAACGATGACAAACAACCGAGTTACGACAGGATTTGGAGCCATGACCAAAACGTTGACACTTGTAGCATCGGAGCGGATTGGGGACATACACATCCACTCCGATGTGGAAATAACCTGCTTTAATTGACTGGGGAAGGGTTGTACGAGCAAACGTCATTAGATACGTGTTTGTATTGGTGATGACACCGTCCTTCTTGAATGTAAAACATTTAACTGCAGTAACAGCCTGGTCTTCCAACTCCGTAGCAATTTCTTCTTCAGACATGTCGGACAGACAACGAGCCCTGTCACGAACAATGCCTCGACAAGAATTTAATGTTCTGTGCACAGACACAGCAACCTCAAGATTGGCAAATGTAGAGATAGATAAAAGATTGAGAGATTGCTGTCTCCGTGCACACTCCACAAGAAGCGAACCACTACGGAGACGGGTGACGTTCTTGACTTCACCGCAAATCCCGGACACAGCCTTAGAAACAGCAAAAGGATTCAATTTGATAGGTAAGTTATCAGTAGCCTCAATCACCAGGAATTTTGCCCAGGAATCAATAGTTTGTGAAAGATTTCCAGTTGAAATTTCAATTTCCTCTAGACGTCTCTTTTTTTCATTACGAGATGAACCAGATTGTGGGAGAGCCATGGTGAAAAGAAAATGATTCAGCACCCCTGTTCCCCACCCCCCATCGAGTGTCAACAAGGACGGTGTTATATTGCACCGGATATCCAGGATGCAAACACCAGGGATACAGGGATGGTATACTCCAGCAAATATGACGTGAATAGCTATATTTATCTACCAGATGTAGTGCCAGGAAGGTTCAGTCCATGACAAGAAACTGGAGACATACAGAATACAGAGGTCAACATCACCAGATTGGCCCATGAGCCACCGCCTTCTGGCGGAAGACTCTAGGCAATTTAGTCAATCAAAAATGGAGAATTCACACAAGTTATTCACGGCCAAGACCAAAATAGACATCAAAATACAACACAGTTGTGCATACACAATATTACGCACAGGGCCTGGCATGACCAGCCGATTGATAAGACCGGGCCCATCTTACCACCCGTCTAGGCGAAGTAAGGGTCGAAGTAGTGTGTTGGGCAAAGGAAAACAGTTCCAGGAACCAGTGCCCTCAACTACCAGACTCCCGTCCTCCGCCGACACAGGGACGCAACCCACGGCAAACAGGTTGCCCATTTTAGTCGCCTCATACGACAAGCAATGGGAGGCTGTGGAAATATTCTGCCCCGGTTCCACACGGGGGAAGAGCTATTCGCATTACCCAGCACTCACCACGAGGAGGTTGCTCTTCACGAGTGCCATTTGTTCAATGAAGACTGGGATAACAAATACATTTGCAACCACATGACCCCCACCATGTTTGAAATGTTGTATATTTGAGCCGAAAAAGCAAATATATTGATTTTCATAGATAAGATGTGTAATATACCCATCAGCATCTGTGTATTATGCGATTTCTTTTGTACATTTGTAAACATTTATAATCAAATTATATTTTTTTAAATAAAACCATGTAGAGGTATTCATTGTGTGCTGAAGTGCCAGTAGAAAGTTTTGAATATAATATCGTTAACTTAGTATATTTTCAACTGAAAAGCAAACATATGAAAAATAACTGGGAAATATAGTTTCGTTTGCTCCTCATTTTATGTTATTGGTGGTTTTAACTGGTACAGTAGTCGTAACCTGTATGGGCATGCTCAGGAGGTATTATTGGATAGTCTTAGGGTCCTGAGCGACTCCGTGATCTTAGCGGTAGGCATATATATGTGTGTGTGTGTGCGTGTGTGTGTGTGTGTGTGTGTGTGTGTGTGTGTGTGTGTGTGTGTGTGTGTGTGTGTGTGTGTGTGTGTGTGTGTGTGTGTGTGTGTGTGTGTGTGTGTGTGTGTGTTTGTGTGTGTTTGTGTGTGTGTGTGCGTGTTTGTGTGTATGTGCCTGCCTACCGCTAAGATTGCTTTGTGAAACAAGGACTATGATCATATAACCGTGTTTTTTTATGGAATCATTGTTATTAATGTGTAGATGACCTTGTGGACGTGTGCCTTCCGTGTGTGGGTGTCTGGATCCTGTAACTCGGCCTCAGAAAAGTGTTCTGATGTCTGGTTCTATTAAAAATGTCTGGTATCTTTTCCTTGCACACTTTATAAGATTCCTCTATGACCTCTGGAACCCCAAATACAATCAAATTATTTCGTCTGCTCTGTCTTTCCTGATGTTCTACTCTGGAATCTAGGTCACAAATACTGTCAGACCAGTAATACAGTTCATCTTCTTTGTTGGATACTTCGTCAACATCTAGTCTGAGAATAACCTGTTCTTCTCTGTTCACACTGACTTCTGATTTCCGTTCTCAGTTCACCTCTGCCTTGATTGAATGAAGTTCTTCTCTCAAAGATCGTATGTCTCTTGATAATCTGTCTTCAGATTCCTTAATCTGATGTATAATTGCTGATTCCAATCCTGCGAAGTCCCCACTAGTATGTCTCGGGTTCGAATCTGTGACACCGGCAACCAATAGCAGTGAAACAAACGGGTGTCTCCTAACTTCGGGATACTGTCCAGTTTGGGGGATGTTAACAAGGTTGCTCTGTCCTGTACATTCATACATATCTCACCTTTGAAACAGAATCCAGTGTAGACATCGTATGTTCCATAGATGATGCAGTGATCGATCCCGTGGTCCATGTTGTGATAAGAACAGTTGTACACAACACAATCCTGTACGCCATTGTTGTGTCCCCCGTTAAGGCATTCATCAATGTTCAAGCCTGGCGATCTGTAAATAGTCTTGTCTCGGCCCGGAATGAGCAATAATTCAGACAGAAAGTGTGACACAAAGCTGTGTTCACGCCATCCAATCCTCGATTTAGTTGCTTCTTACCAAGCACAGAATTATAGTGGTTAATTATGTTGCAGAACCTCCATGGACAGAATACAAAATGAAAGATCTATTAAATGCTTATGGAAGTTCATATGAAAATGTATCTTATTAAATATGATAGTGAAAAAAAGAGTCACTGTGCTATAACGAAATATTGAACTTATCCTCCACTGACCCTACTATGACAAAGAGTGTGACACTATTGATATTTCACTAACATAAAAAATGCCTTTGTGTTTGTGGAAATTGGTCCATAACAGAAACGACAGTTGATCAAGTTTTCAAAACATAGTATTCATTCCTCATGTTCACTGCTCAGGGTAGAGTATGACAACAAGAGTTACCCCCCTTTACCCACAGACAGCACCACAGATATACAATGCAGTTGGTCGTCTCCTTTTCTCTCCCGTCTCACTACTTGTAAAGATGTTACGTCTTTGGACGTCGGGGTTAATGCGGTCATGTACATGTTTTATGATTATGTCTACAACACTTCCATCTATACTTCATTTAGCTGTCCGATTTGCTTCAGATGGCGACCGCTAAGAAGCTAACAGAGAACCACCTCACCTGTGTCATCTGTTCTGAGGTGTTCACAGACCCAGCCACACTTCACTGTCATAATACATTCTGTAAGTCCTGTCTGCTAAAATACACCTACACACAGCCGGAAGCAGTACAAGCCAAGTCCATACCATGTCCCTCCTGTAGACAACAGACGAGTGTGACCAACCCTGACAGTCCAGTAGAGGAGTGGGTCAGTCAGCTGAAACCAAGCCACGTCATGCAGGGGCTGATGGATGACTTTGGACCCGGCACAAAGGGTAATCAGCTTAGTATTGTACTGCCTGACTAATATACCTTGGTTTGAAATATATAAACACACTCACATGCGGACATAAACGAGAATTCGCTCATAGAATGGCTTATTATGACTTCATGTCAACAGATTTAATGCAGGGTAAGTATCTCACAAAGACAAACAAATTACAGCCTGACCTACCGATGAAATCTAATGTAACTCAAACATATAGTGCCATAACTAAATATAATTACATACAATGTATTCACCTACTCCTTGGTACTCGTCACTCCTTGTAAATGTTGTTTACAAGCTAGTAATTAATTTTGTATGATTTTCATATGTGGAGTTGATCTTAGTTGCGCGTATATCAGAAGCACAATAAGGTTTTGTCAATAATTTTCTGGGACAATTTATTTTTTTCAATAAAATCCAAGGTGTTGAGGCGGATAATTATTTCAAAGTGTTCAAAACAAATACCAAGACAAAAGAGCACATTCTTGGACTTATGGATATTAGATCGGTTCTGTGGAAAACCAGAATGGACATTGTCACGTTGTCGTTGTCGTATTGTCGTCCTACCAAAAACAAGCAAAAGTGTCAAAATTACCAAAAGCGCGACAATGCCACATTTTGACCATTTGTCGTCCCGCATTGAATACAGTTTTACTAAAGGGTGACAATGCAACAACGCGAGATTTTCAAGGTGAAAGTATGTCACATTGTCGCATCGTAGCCCCATAAAAAATATGTAAAAAAAGTTGTTAATTGAATTAACCCCAAGCGCCGGAAAGGTTATACTTCTTTTCAAACTCTGATGGCCTTTTGTTAGCTCCACTTGTTCTAAAACCAAAGGAGCAATGGCTATGTGGGTTGTTCTCGAACCTAAAACAGAAGTTAGCTCATATATCGTTATTGTCTGTGTCGGATTTCATAAACCAAACGTGTTATAACAGCAAGAAACAAACACCTTGCGTTTCTATTTAATATAAATCTGGTCTCTGACATCTTTTCAAATCGATGAGGACACACGGTTGGCCCTGTCATTAAGACGGTGCAATTCGCAGAGCTGACCCTCCACTGTGACAAAGCACCTCTAACGTTAACATTTATAAACATCTTATTGTAGACTCTCTTGTCATTTTGGACTCCCAACTTAAATGGCGCTATACACCCGTTCTGGTTATGATAAACACTAGCTCAGATACTGACCAGGGATTCCTACAGCAATAGTATCTAATTACAACCTGTGTTATGTGATATATTCACCTACATTATGTGCGTGTACGTTTATGACAAAACTAATGTGTTTAATGTTATTGTATCCTTAGATAATGTCCGATTCTTATCATGTTTCTGACAAATGAAATAAAAACACACTTGTTTGTTTTAGCTGTGGAGGAACATGTGTGCAGTGTTTGTACAAAACAAGGAAAGACAACTCCCGCCTCTTCTTGGTGCTCTGTCTGCGATGTTGTGTACTGTGAAGGATGTCTCCAGTTGCACAACATGATGCCATTGTTGTGTGACCATGAAGTAGCTCACTTGTCTGATCACACCAAGACAAAGGTCAAGCGTCGCTTCATGTGTCAAGACCACAGAGACAAACCGATAGAGTTGTTCTGTAAAGACTGCAAGCAGGCAATATGCACGATATGCTGCAGTATAAAACACAGGGCATGTAAGGATGTTGATACAATAGAGAGTATGACCCCTCTTGTGAAGGAACAACTGACAAGCAAAATAAAGCAGCTCAGAATCAACATGGCGGCTACGAATAATAACATAACCCGGAGAAAATCTACAATTCAAGATGTGAAGAGTAATTCACAAACCCTCAAAGATCAAGTCACAAAGGCACGGGAAACAGTGATGCGTGCTATTATAAGAAAAGAGAAGCAACTCCTTCATGACATCGACAAAGCTACTGATGAACAATTACATGAGTTACAAGCAGATATAAAATCCCAGGAGATCGAGCTACAGATGTACCAGCAGCAGTATGAGTTAACAGCCAATGCTGTGACGTCCAACTGTGAGATGGACATGTATGCCGTCTATGAGTCAGTGGGTGAGACGTCTACAGACAACAGAGACACGGACAACAGACCAGCAGCAGGAAGGGTTGTATTGACACGCGACCTGGACAAGCTGAGTGAAGCAGTTGATGAGCTACAGCTGGGGGAGGTTCAAGTCGTCCATGATGTGAGTGACCTCGAGACTTCCCCTGTTCTACATCACACCACTAACTACAAGTCTATGCTAAGAGATCTGGTTAGATCTCCAAAGGAAGAACTTGATGAGATCCAGAAATGGCTGGATGATAAAAGGAAGGGGACTCTGAGAGGGGAGGACATGGGTACAACAAGATCTAGAGCAGAACAGCCAGGCATTCAACACAGGCAAAGGTCAGGCATGGGGGCAACACTGGATGTAAAACTGAAATCACGAACTGGGACCAGTTCTGGAGGAAGCAGCAGTCCAAGAATCAAACCCATGATGGGAAAGGATGTGGAAGTCAGAGGGAAGAGTATTGTTGATCGTGAAATCTTCAGACAAGGACATTATGGTGATGATGATAATAAGTTCCAGGGCTTGCCAACAAATTTTGGCCGAGCAGGAACTCTTGGCGCTGCCACGGCAACAGATGACACATGCTGCACCTGTATGGACACAATCACTGTCCCCAAGAAACTGGAATGTGGCCACACCTTCTGTGCAGACTGTATCAGACGGGCGTTCAAGGTGAAGCCAGCCTGTCCTGAATGTGGGAAGCTGTATGGTATTGTGAAGGGGAACCAGCCCAAAGGTGGGAAGATGGCTCATAAAATACACCACGATACCCTTCCAGGATATGAAGATGCTTGAGGAGTGATTGCCATCACTTATGACTTTCCAGGAGGCCTACAACAGGAAGGTCTGGTGTTCAGAAAACTCAGGCATTTTTATACTGAAATACTCCCTGTTTAATTTGTTGGCTAGAATCTATGTTCCGCTGTCATTACCTTCGCAATTGGTTATCTCAGCTACTAAGTTATGAGTTAGTGAGTGAGGTTTTACGCCGCTTTTAGCAATATTCCAGCAATATCATGGCGGGCGACAGCTCAAATAGGCTTCACACATTGTACCCATGCTGGGAATCTAACCCGGGTCTTTGGCTTACGAGTGAACGTTTTAACCACTGGGCTACCCGACCGCCCCCACTTAGCTATGACACATGTGAGAGACTTCATGCCTGTGTACCTCTTGGATAATGTTTTGATATATGATAGGGTGAAAAGGTCAAGGTCCCACAGTATTTATGATTGAAATTTGACACAACTTAGTATACACAATGTCATAATGGAATTTGACAAAACTTTAGATTCATTATCAGGGCTGGAAGTTGTGAGTGATTTGGTTGCATTTGCGAGTGAAGTTTGAGAAATGCAACAAAATATTTTAAAACATTATCTCTTGGCGATTACGGAAAAATCAATGAATTTGACCCTCTGAGAGAGGTAACTGTCATGTAGATAAAAAAATTAGCTTTCTAATGGTGTGTCACTTGGCAGGCTTCGATGTACGTGTTATTCAAACGAAGCTTCGAAAACGTAGGTATTTCTTTATGTTACTTAGCAGACAGCCGCTGTTATCGGGAAATGGGTGAAGACAGATATTATTTTAAATTCTTTTTTTTTCCTATGGTAGCTTGAAGCTTTGGACTTTCTGTTTCAAAGTTGTCCTCATAGTTTCCCAGACCGGAAATGATGTTACTCATCTTCCTGAGGTGAGGGAATTAACTGACTATAAACGTCCAGTTTCCACCCTTGCTGAACTAGGCTGGAACTTCTGAGCTCGATTGTAGGAACACCACTGGATATTACGAATTATGTCCCTTCTATGTGCCAATCATACTCCACCTCTCATATCACTTTGGACTTAGCATGGACTCATCATGCTCATTAGTCCAGCTAAAATTTAACTCTATAATTACAGTCTAGTTCGGCAAGGGTGGAAACAGGACTTTTACAGTCCGCTAACTCCCTTGCCTCAGGAAGATGGATGTTACTTAAACGGGAGTGTTTATAACTTTGATATTAAGTTCTATGTCTATCAAAATGCACATCTGCAGACCTGTGTAGATTCTGGGGTAGAATTAAGTCTTCAGCAACCCATGCTTGTCGTAAAAGGCGACTAACAGGATCGGGTGGTCAGACTCGCTGACTTGGTTGATACATGTCATCAATTGCGTGGATCGATGCTCATGATGTCAATCACTGGATTGTCCAGTCCAGACTCGATTATTTTACAGACCGCCGTCATATATAGCTGGAATATTGATGAGTGCAAACAAACAAAGCATATCTGCATCATATTTTGTTCAAACATTTTATGGTTTTAGTCCACGGTATTTATGCAGAAAATATTTATTATCAATGTTTACAACATTTTTCGTTGAGTGGCTGGCTTTGTGACTTTTTAGACTACACATCCAGGTGAGCTCTAGTGCCTTGACAATATTTTATGTCACTGCAGTCCGATCACCCAGATCCTGGCAGGAGGTACTCCGGCATTCATAGAACAGCCTACCTACCGTACAATGATGAAGGATGGGAGGTACTGAGGCTGCTGTACAAGGCGTTCGATGCTGGTGTCACCTTCACCATCGGAGACTCTCGAACTACAGGCCACTGTGGCGTCATCACCTGGAACGACATACATCATAAGACGAGTATGAAAGGGGGGTCTTCAGAGTAAGTCCTAACTAATGATTCCTTTAAAGATTTTTGTTCACAATTCAGGGCTTCATTGGGAAGGGTTTGTCATGATTAGTGAGTGAGTGAGGTTTTACGCTGCTTTTAGCAATATTCCAGCAATTTCACGACAGGGGACACCAGAAATGGACTTCACACATTGTACCCATGTCGGGAATCAAACCCGGGTCTTCGGCGGGATGAGCGAACGCTTTAACCACCAGACCACCCCTTGTCATGATTAACTTGATAAAGATCAAAATAGAAAAAAAAAGGCTGTGATACCATGAGAATGTTGAGGTAATCACACTGGAAGTCTATTTTCTGGGGGTACTTTGGTGATTTGCAAAGTGTAGTATAACTGATCATGTGTTTGAGGCATGCTGGGGTAGCCTAGTGGTCAAAGCATTCGCTTGTCAGGCTGAAGACCGGGTTTGATTCCCCACATTGGTACAGTGTGTGAAGCCTATTTCTGGTGTCCCCCGCCGTGATATTGCTGGAATATTGCTAAAAGTGGTGTAAAACCATACTCACTCACTCAATCTATCCACTGAGGCACGGTGGCATGTATATACATGGGGGTGGGAGTAGGGGTGACTATTGAGGCATTTTTTACTATTGCGATACTATTGCGATAGTTATAACAACTATAGCGATACTAATGCGATAGTGGCCCTACTATTGCGATACTATTGCGATAGTTTTCACTTGCAATTATAGCAGGCTTTAGCAGCATATATTTCAGCATTTTGACTGACACCATCAAAATAATTATAACTTTCTGATACTATTTGTAAAGAAAACAAGAAATGAGAAGAAAACAAGTTCAAATTGACCTCTCAAAAACATGTTAATACAAAATTTCACTTCATGTAACTGGTAAAGTCTTAGGTTACTGCAGTGTTTTAGTACCAATGCGTATGAATGTGATTGAATGACTTGTATTTGACTATACAAACTGTAAAACTCTTTAATTGTCACATTGACATTCACTGAATGACTAAATGCAATTCAACATATCAATTAGGAAACAAAGTTGACAAAAACTGACATGTGGCGTCCGCCATCTTGTCAATGTTGCCTAACGACGAGTAGCTAAGGGACGTAACTCTAAATCAAGCAGTCAAAGTAGTGCAATCCAAACGAAAGCACGACAGAGGTTAGATGATCATAGGAGTTGTTTCTGTTTTTTTTAAGAAAGTAAATGTACCAAACAAATTAAGTATCGAAACTATCGATAGTTAGACAAACTATCGCCAATAGTATCGATTGTTTCAAGTTGCAATCGATAGTGTACTATCGTGAGACGAGCAATCGCAATCAATCGATAGTTCGATGTATCGTTACACCACTAGGTGGGAGGTCATAATTAAGAATAATGGAAAGTCCATCAATAATGCGCCAGTTTCCATTCACCTAGTGAGCCCTAATGCCACTGCATTGTTATTACCCAGGTCTTGGATTAGCGTGCACTCAAACTACATTCTCAGCCCCCTGGGGAGAATACAACCAAGCTGCCTAATGAGGTGCTAGATTGGTTAACAGTCACATCACCATCTCATCCTACCGTGTATCCATTCACTGCAGGTGAACAGAGGCATATTTTTTAGATAAGTCACTTTCCTAAGGAGACACCACATGTAGCATGTGCTTCAGTGTATAAATGGGCTTAATACATTGTACCCATGTGGGGAATCGAATCCGGGTCTTCGGCTTGACCCAATTTCCTGACTCCCCGGGCTCACATTCTCCGTCAAGACCGAGGGGGGAGTTTATATCCTACTTATGAACCGTCTAAATGCAAGAAATACCAGGAAAAATGAGAAAACATTGACATATCTTATAGTGAAACATTACAGTGTAGCAGGGTATAAAAGGAATTCGCTCAAAGCGTGCGTGAGAAAAAACACGCGGAGCCTGGACTAACTAGAGTCATGACAGGATAATCTGAACAAATTCTCATCACCTGCCCCAGTAGCTCAGTGGGAAAACAGTGGTTTACAAAACCTGACACGATATGTGAGGTTGCAGGTTCTATTCACCTCATGGAATTTTCATGTTTAAAACAAATTTCTGACTTTTAACCAATCATCAACACAATTGTGTTCACATCAAGAGGCAAGTTTATAAAACGTTAAATTTCACAGAATGCCTGCTTACCCGGGCATACTGAGGGAATAACTCCTTCGCAGGTTTACCCCAGAAAAGTCAAACCTGTATTTATAACAGAGTGACACAGTTAGAGGTTTGTAAGTTGGTGTTGCAGCTCTAAGGTGCATCTGTTCCAGGTACGGCTACCCTGACCCGGACTACCTGAAGGGAGTGAAGGAGGAGCTTGCCCTGAAGGGGATCACAGCCTCCCCCTGAGAGGTCAACACTGACCACAGGTCATCGTGGCTGAAACAAGACAAAACTGCTTCCAGGTCTTGCTTCTGTGACCTCATGATGACCCTTGAACTGTACATTTCACAACCGATATTCTGAGTGTCTCAGGTCAGATACAAGCTGAGATCAAGAGGTGCCAAATGCTAGATTAGAAAATTAAAGAGCACCAAACCAGTTTGAAAATGGATTTCAAATAATGTACAATTGCATTAAAATGGTGTGTTTTTTAGGGCTGGCAAAAAAGATCAATAATCAGAATTATAATTGAAGAGAAAAAATATTAATGATTATCGATATGAAAATTGATAAAATCAACAAAAACTTTTTGGATGAAAAGAAGATTAGATTTACCAAAACAGACTTGTTATTGTCAATAATGTCAATTGCTGAAGATGGAAAGTAACTGTTTTGTTCATCTCAAATGTCCACAAAGTAATCCCTGCATAAATGTGCCACCACTCACCAGTAGGGTGACATATGTTGATTTCTTTCAGACTCTTTTTTGCGTATTTGCTTAAAGTTACTTATATTTATCGATAATTGATCAATATTTCGTTAACAATTATCGATCTCTATGATCTGTATCGATAGCCAGCCCGAATACTTTTACATACAATCAGATTTAGTTGAACTAACTCCAGTTCAAGTGTGTGTATCTTCATAGTTATCATGTTGTTGTCATGAATAACAAAACAAGGCAACTTGGTAGGAATTAACGCTGAGAGAAGACAATGTTCGCCCTTGCCTCTAGGACTTGGATTTGGAGTCGCCGTGTTTTGCTCGTTGTGTTTGTTAATATCGTGACTTTTGTTGGACTGTTGTAATGTGACTAAGACCAGTAGACATGTGGAACAGAGCTCATGTACTGTCAAGGATACATTTTGGTTATGATATTTTATGTGTGGTGTCTTGTTACAGTCCTGGGTCCCGATCCACAAATTGATCTTAGCGCTACGACTGTCGTAAGTCTGTGTTAAAGTATGAGAGTTACGTTTGTCTTAGCCCTAAGACCATTGTAAGTCTGTGTTAAAGTATGAGAGTTACGATGACGATGGTCTTCACGCAATGGTCGCTCTGTGCAAGTGACCCAGGTAGTAGTTAACAGTTTCTTGAATTTAAAGACAATAGACGACCAAATGAGTCCAAGAATTCTTTGTTCACTGTGGCTGTTGTCATGTGGTTGTCAGATTAATGCCTTCATACTGGACCAGCCTACTTGCTCAGTGTGTGAAAAATAACTCTAGCTGTCCCTAGACTTGTCCCATGTATCGTATTGTATCCATCTGCTGTGCTGTAGGGATGGCTGATGAGATGGAGGACTGTGTGACTGCATGGAAGATGGGGACGGGGAGGATCCTTGGTTGTGTGACGTCACAGTGTTGACTGTTGATGGCGCGAAAGTGATGGTAGTTGCAGATTACAATAACAAGAGACTCAAAACATATTACACATCAAACTTCAAATCCTTTGATAATCAGCTTCTGCTTTCTAATTATCCTTGGCAAATAGCCAAGTTAAGTGAGAGTCAGATAGCTGTCAGTGTTCCAGACAGTAAGGAAATAGTTACAGTGAATGTTACCCCAGATCCTGTATTACTGTCAACTATCAAAACAAGAAAGCTACGCTCTAGCCTGTCTGAGTCCTTCACAGCTGGCGGCAGGTACATGGGGACAGTCTCACTGTGTGGACATACTGGACCTGACAGGGAGGAGACTGAGGTCTATCAACACGGGGGTGATAGGGAATCCAGGCCACATCCACGTCACCAGAAACAACAACTTGATAGTCAGTGAAGAAGCAGTAAAATCCCTTGTACATGTGACCAGTGAAGGAGACGCTGTTTTCACCTACAAGCCCCGAGAAGTCAGAGCTCTGACAAATCCTCGGGGTATCACAACAACCAGCACAGGAGATATCCTGCTTGCAGACTATGACGCCGAAAAGGTGATTCAGCTGACAGAGTCGGGACAGTTTGTCAGAGTTGTCCTCACACAACAGGATGGTCTGGAATATCCTGGTGGTGTCTGTCTTGATGCTGACGGCCTGCTGTATGTTACTTCCAGAAGATATGTAGAAGTGTTCAAATTCTGCAGACGCTGAATATGGTAATAGAGATAACTTGGATCTCAATACACAGTTGAATCTTTCTAAAGTTGACTCCTGCTTTAGGTCCAGATCGGATCCAGTTCTTCCCTTACACACGTAGTCCATCATGTCATTGATTGAATATAGGACGACCTAACACCAGTAGAAGCCTGACCTGATAGAAGTACTTCTCAAGTAGATCTAGCACCAGTAGTAGTCTGACCTGATAGAAGTACTTCTCAAGTAGATCTAGCACCAGTAGTAGTCTGACCTGATTGAAGTACTTCTCAAGTAGACCTAGCACCAGTAGAAGTCTGACATGATAGAAGTACTTCTCAAGTAGACCTAGCACCAGTAGAATTCTGACCTGATAGAAGTACTTCTCAAGTAGACCTAGCACCAGTAGTAGTCTGACCTGATAGAAGTACTTCTCAAGTAGACCTAGCACCAGTAGAAGTCTGACCTGATAGAAGTACTTCTCAAGTAGACCTAGCACCAGTAGTAGTCTGACCTGATTGAAGTACTTCTCAAGTAGACCTAGCACCAGTAGTAGTCTGACATGATAGAAGTACTTCTCAAGTAGACCTAGCACCAGTAGAAGTCTGACCTGATAGAAGTACTTCTCAAGTAGACCTAGCACCAGTAGAGGTCTGACATGATACAAGTACTTCTCAAGTAGACCTAGCACCAGTAGTAGTCTGACCTGATAGAAGTACTTCTCAAGTAGATCTAGCACCAGTAGTAGTCTGACCTGATAGAAGTACTTCTCAAGTAGATCTAGCACCAGTAGTAGTCTGACCTGATAGAAGTACTTCTCAACTAGACCTAGCACCAGTAGTAGTCTGACCTGATAGAAGTACTTCTCAAGTAGATCTAGCACCAGTAGTAGTCTGACCTGATAGAAGTACTTCTCAAGTAGACCTAGCACCAGTAGAAGTCTGACCTGATAGAAGTACTTCTCAAGTAGACCTGGCACCAGTAGTAGTCTGACCTAATAGAAGTACTTCTCAAGTAGATCTAGCACCAGTAGTAGTCTGACATGATAGAAGTACTTCTCAAGTAGATCTAGCACCAGTAGTAGTCTGACATGATAGAAGTACTTCTCAAGTAGACCTAGCACCAGTAGTAGTCTGACCTGATAGAAGTACTTCTCAAGTAGACCTAGCACCAGTAGTAGTCTGACCTGATAGAAGTACTTCTCAAGTAGACCTAGCACCAGTAGTAGTCTGACCTGATAGAAGTACTTCTCAAGTAGACCTAGCACCAGTAGAAGCCTGACATGATAGAAGTACTTCTCAAGTAGACCTAACACCAGTAGAAGTCTGACCTGATAGAAGTACTTCTCAAGTAGACCTAGCACCAGTAGTAGTCTGACCTGATAGAAGTACTTCTCAAGTACATTTGTGAAAGGAACGCACAATGACAGTACTGAATGAGGACAACGCTACACGAGAGATCACGTGACCTAGACAGTATTGTTGGTATATGTTGTTTATACAACAGTAATGTTGTGTTGTGTAGTGTACTATATATCTGACGTGTGTTGTCATGGAGTAACCTGTTCACATTATTGCGCATGCTATCCGTCTTTAGATTATCAGTTCGACAACCCATTTCCTTATGTTATAAAGAGGCGCTTTACTCTTATAAAACATCACCAGCGTTCAGTGATCTACAGCGGATATAATAATGTGTGGATGCTGTGTGAACTGGTTGAGTTCTGTAAATGTACTATTTGTATCTGTTATTTCAACAATCTGTGGTATTGAGTAGAGTATTATAGTGACACGATTCACCTCATTTCGGACAATACACTCTCTATCAGTCATATCCCAGACACATAGGAGATAAGGAAATCTTTGCCGTAGCGATGTTCAAGGAAAACAATGCTATACACCCATGCAGGTGAATTTGTATTCATTGTTTACATGGGACGGTGTGGTTTGACAGGTGATCAAAGGGACACAACTCTGTGCATAAATATGTCATTCGTCACCACTCGCCCCTTTCCGAAACCTGGAAGAAGACTCATCCATATCTCGATGAATGTTCATTCGTGACCAACTCGTGTTATTCCGGGACAAGCCGAATAGCGACTCGTGTCCCCCTCATGGCCATTTTTGCGACCGGGTTCCGTCTTAGCGCAAACGGGAATACCTAAACAATTGTCAACTCGTTGCGTAATGGTTCACATATATTTCTCCATAGATTATATATATTTCAAATGCAATTTAAAGCACATTGGGACATGCGAAGTTATACAGTATGATTGAACACCTTTAACTGTGTCTTGGGTATAATTTTAGATGCAAGACATATGTAAAATCAAAAATTATTTCTGAGGGATTCTTTGACGAAGAACTTGAAATCATACGCGCATTCTGATTGGTTTGTCGTATTTTCGCACATAACATTCATCGATAGGGGGACGAGTCTTCTTGCAGGTTACGGAAAGGGGCGAGTGATGACGAATGGATGAATGTTATGTTAGTGAGTGAGTGAGTGAGTGACGGGGGCTACATTACTGTAGCCATTAATGAGTGAGTGAGTGAGTGCGGGGTCTTCATTACTTTAGTCATTAGTGAGTGAGTGAGTAAGTGAGGGGGGCTACATTACTGTAGTCATTAGTGAGGGAGTGAGTGAGGGGCCTACATCACTGTAGTCATTAGTGAGGGAGTGAGTGAGGGGGCTACATCACTGTAGCCATTAGTGAGGGAGTGAGTGAGTGAGGGGGCCTACATTACTGTAGTCATTAGTAAGGGAGTGAGTGAGTGAGGGGGCCTACATTACTGTAGTCATTAGTGAGGGAGTGAGTGAGTGAGTAAGTGAGGGGGGCTACATTACTGTAGTCATTAGTGAGGGAGTGAGTGAGGGGGGCTACATTACTGTAGTCATTAGTGAGTGAGTGAGTGAGGGGCCTACATCACTGTAGCCATTAGTGAGGCAGTGAGTGAGTGAGGGGGCCTACATTACTGTAGTCATTAGTGAGGGAGTGAGTGAGTGAGGGGGCCTACATTACTGTAGTCATTAGTGAGGGAGTGAGTGAGTGAGTAAGTGAGGGAGGCTACATTACTGTAGTCTTTAGTGAGGGTGTGAGTGAGGGGGCCTACATTACTGTAGTCATTAGTGAGTGAGTGAGTGAGTGAGGGGCCTACATTACTGTAGTCATTAGTGAGTGAGTGAGTGAGTGAGGGGCCTACATTACTGTAGTCATTAGTGAGTGAGTAAGTGAGGGGGGCTACATTACTGTAGTCATTAGTGAGTGAGTGAGTGAGGGGGGGCTACATTACTGTAGTCATTAGTGAGGGAGTGAGTGAGGGGGGCTACATTACTGTAGTCATTAGTGAGGGAGTGAGTAAGTGAGGGGGGCTACATTACTGTAGTCATTAGTGAGGGAGTGAGTAAGTGAGGGGGGCTACATTACTGTTGTCATTAGTGAGGGAGTGAGTGAGTGAGTAAGTGAGGGGGGCTACATTACTGTAGTCATTAGTGAGGGAGTGAGTGAGGGGGGCTACATTACTGTAGTCATTAGTGAGTGAGTGAGTGAGGGGCCTACATCACTGTAGCCATTAGTGAGGCAGTGAGTGAGTGAGGGGGCCTACATTACTGTAGTCATTAGTGAGGGAGTGAGTGAGTGAGGGGGCCTACATTACTGTAGTCATTAGTGAGGGAGTGAGTGAGTGAGTAAGTGAGGGAGGCTACATTACTGTAGTCATTAGTGAGGGTGTGAGTGAGGGGGCCTACATTACTGTAGTCATTAGTGAGTGAGTGAGTGAGTGAGGGGCCTACATTACTGTAGTCATTAGTGAGTGAGTGAGTGAGTGAGGGGCCTACATTACTGTAGTCATTAGTGAGTGAGTAAGTGAGGGGGGCTACATTACTGTAGTCATTAGTGAGTGAGTGAGTGAGGGGGGGCTACATTACTGTAGTCATTAGTGAGGGAGTGAGTGAGGGGGGCTACATTACTGTAGTCATTAGTGAGGGAGTGAGTAAGTGAGGGGGGCTACATTACTGTAGTCATTAGTGAGTGAGTGAGTAAGTGAGGGGGGCTACATTACTGTTGTCATTAGTGAGAGAGGGAGTAAGTGAGGGGGGCTACATTACTGTTGTCATTAGTGAGTGAGTGAGTAAGTGAGGGGGGCTACATTACTGTAGTCATTAGTGAGGGAGTGAGTTAGTGAGGGGGGCTACATTACTGTTGTCATTAGTGAGTGAGTGAGTAAGTGAGGGGGGCTACATTACTGTAGTCATTAGTGAGTGAGTGAGTGAGGGGGGGCTACATTACTGTAGTCATTAGTGAGGGAGTGAGTGAGGGGGGCTACATTACTGTAGTCATTAGTGAGGGAGTGAGTTAGTGAGGGGGGCTACATTACTGTTGTCATTAGTGAGTGAGTGAGTTAGTGAGGGGGGCTACATTACTGCAGTCATTAGTGAGGGAGTGAGTAAGTGAGGGGGGCTACATTACTGCAGTCATTAGTGAGGGAGGGAGTAAGTGAGGGGCCTACATTACTGTAGTCATTAGTGAGGGAGTGAGTAAGTGAGGGGGGCTACATTACTGTAGTCATTAGTGAGGGAGTGAGTAAGTGAGGGGGGCTACATTACTGTAGTCATTAGTGAGGGAGGGAGTAAGTGAGGGGGGCTACATTACTGTTGTCATTAGTGAGTGAGTGAGTGAGTGAGTAAGTGAGGGGGGCTACATTACTGTTGTCATTAGTGAGGGAGTGAGTTAGTGAGGGGGGCTACATTACTGTTGTCATTAGTGAGTGAGTGAGTAAGTGAGGGGGGCTACATTACTGTTGTCATTAGTGAGGGAGGGAGTAAGTGAGGGGGGCTACATTACTGTAGTCATTAGTGAGGGAGTGAGTAAGTGAGGGGGGCTACATTACTGTAGTCATTAGTGAGGGAGTGAGTAAGTGAGGGGGGCTACATTACTGTAGTCATTAGTGAGGGAGTGAGTAAGTGAGGGGGGCTACATTACTGTTGTCATTAGTGAGGGAGTGAGTAAGTGAGGGGGGCTACATTACTGTTGTCATTAGTGAGGGAGTGAGTAAGTGAGGGGGGCTACATTACTGTAGTCATTAGTGAGAGAGGGAGTAAGTGAGGGGGGCTACATTACTGTAGTCATTAGTGAGTGAGTGAGTAAGTGAGGGGGGCTACATTACTGTTGTCATTAGTGAGGGAGTGAGTAAGTGAGGGGGGCTACATTACTGTTGTCATTAGTGAGTGAGTGAGTAAGTGAGGGAGTGAGTGAGGGGGCCTACATTACTGTTGTCATTAGTGAGGGAGTGAGTAAGTGAGGGAGTGAGTGAGGGGGCCTACATTACTGTTGTCATTAGTGAGGGAGTGAGTAAGTGAGGGAGTGAGTGAGGGGGGCTACATTACTGTAGTCATTAGTGAGGGAGTGAGTGAGGGGGGCTACATTACTGTAGTCATTAGTGAGGGAGTGAGTGAGTGAGGGGGGCTACATTACTGTAGTCATTAGTCAGTAAGTAAGTGAGGGGGCCTACATTACTTCAGCCATTAGTGAGTGAGTGAGTGAGTGAGTGAGTAAGGGGGCCTACATTACTGTAGTCATTAGTGAGGGAGTGAGTAAGTGAGGGGAGCTGCATTACTGTAGTCATTAGTGAGTGAGTGAGTGAGTGAGTGGGCTACGTTACTGTAGTCATTAGTGAGTGAGTGTTAGTGTTACCATTGTCGGCTCCTTCTTGTTACGTCCAGGCCAATCACTAGACCTTCACTGTAATTGGCTTCACTCCTGTAAACATCATTGGCGTCGTCATTATGTTGTTATTTGTGTACATTTATCCCACCTTGTGTGAATGTATCGTCATGTATATATATTAACTCCATGTAGTTACTCAGCATTCACCTGATGAAGGGACAAGACGTAGCTCTGAAACGTCGTCACAAAGAATAATGTTATCCATAAAAGGTCTCCTGTGTTCGTATTCTTTCAACTTCAAACAACTTCAAAACTTCCCCGATGTCCTGGACTCCTTTAGTGCTGCACTTATTGAAGTAGCCACATGGCAGATTGGATATGTACATAGGCCTCAAGTATGTAATGCCACTTTGACCAACGCCTGCACTGTTTCTTGTACAGTAAACTACGGTTATAACGAACTCAAAGGGACCACACATTTTAGTTCGTTATAACCGTAGTTCGTTATAAGCATATATACAGCATATATAGAGCAAATGTACGGGAGCCCCAAAAAAAGTTCGTTATATCCGCCGGTTCGTTATAAGCGTGTTCGTTATAAATGTAGTTTACTGTATGTAGATTTTGTACCAGCTTAGACTGACAGTATCAAGGGTCAACCAATCTTCTGTACCAAGTTTAGAAATGCAAAAAATCTAACCAAAGTTAGATTTAAACACCAGCCCACACATGGCTAATGCATATGAATATCTGACCAATAACCAGAAAGCCGTTTCCCTTTGGTTTCAACTAAGCCCCTATGTATATATTTCTGTATACGACCCCCAGTGTATTATTCAAGTCTCAATGTGTCATGTGACCGGATGTGGACAGAGTGACTCGTGCAACATACATCTGTCATTCACAGACAAACATTCTGTACATCATTGTTTACACCCAAGGAAACTCTCGTCAAGTCACTTGTAAAACATTGCTTCAGAAACACTGAATTATCCTAGCTGCTTTGAAGAACAAAGCAGTGCAATATCTTCAGCTTCTGAATCCTGCATTGTCTCTACACACCTACCTCAGCACTAAGTGGCTACGTACACGTGACATCACAGACATGTAAAAAACATTTCAGGAGAAAATGTATACCCGTTATCGTACTTGGTCCGAATTAATAACAGTTATATTTTCCCTATGTGAACTAAGTGGGGTACATGGAATGTTTTAGTCTGACTTGGGTGTTGGTATATTGTGGCACAAATAGGGTGTTGCCCTTTCTTTAGCTGTAATACGGAAAACACAACACAGACATGCTCATATGCAAAATGACTTGATGGCATTATCAATTGTACAACTACAATTTTGTTGAGGATGATGATTTGATGATATAACAAAACATCCAACAAATAAAGTGTGTTTGGACTTTCTGGTCTGTTTAACGCCGACTCAGAATATTCCAGCTATATGAGGGTGGTTTGTAAATAATCGAGTCTGGACCAGACAGTCCAGTGATTGACATCATGAACATCTCTCTACTCAACTGGGATAAGATGTCCTGCGGACCTTGTGACTGTAACATGAACACGTGCAGCTATTAATACAACTAGTGTGTGATAAGCAACATAACGCCTTTTCTTATGACATTGTTATTGCTGTTGTAAATCATACTTTACAGGAAAGGGGCATGAGTGACGTATTGACAGGTCATAATTTCAGAAAGGGAGGAGCTAGTGTGGTGTTTGAAATAGGGTTTAGCGGGCGGCAGATCCAAGATGTTAGATTCAGGAGGAGTAATGTATATCGTTGTTATATTCAAAGGTGTAGCAAACGCAAGCTATTGGCAATGGAAGCATGTGGAGCTTCTCTGCCGAAGGATTAGATTCCTGTTAATATTCGGTGTATGGTACCTTTTATAGATGGGCTTCTTTCCTATGGTATGTTATCATATTACTATAGGTATGTTATCCTATTCCAATGGGTATGAAAGAGGCGACTAAGGGGATCGGGTGGTCAGGCTCGCTGACTTGATTCGTTGTTGTTGAATAAGCCCTGGGATGTTGAGAGATTTCAATATTTGTTTGTGAAACTTCTTCCCGCAGTACATTAAGACGGGCTTTGGTCTTACACAAGGTGTGATACAGCTGTATGTGTATTAAACCGATGATCTCTTCAACGGGTGATCTGGCAAGTAATAAAGATTAGTACGCACTCATGAGGTCAATCTTTGCGAGGAAAATGCCTGGGGTGATCAACTTTTAGTGTCCCTCAAGTTGGCAAGACATCATCTGCAACACAGAAATCAACTTAGCCAGAGCTCCTGCACATTCTTCGACTGAACTGTACACAATCAGTCTCTATGTGGGCTATAAACCCTCATGTTATGACGCACTTTCGTCAGGCAACACACTGCCGAACTGAAGGTTTGAAATATCTTAGGGCTCTTTGCTGCAGCCAAAGGTAGCTTTTTATGCTACAAGTATAGGTAGTACAGCACAACACTGATCATGGTTACTTGGGTGCAGTCGTATTGATCTGAACCGCCCTTCAGGTCAACCTTTGCGAGGAAACTACCTGGGTGATCCACTTTTTACCGTCCTTTAAGTCCAAGTATGAGCACTGACACTTTACCATGTAATAATTCATATCTTTTCCCATATCTCCCCATACGTATTTTTATGCAAGGTGACTGACATCTAGCATGTATTTCAGACAGTCAAGTATCCCAGATATATCCCCTCCTTTGTCAGTAATCATCTTTCAAGACGCCTACACTGGCGTATGTCCACATCTCTGACGTGAAGTTATCACCGTACCCTTTTGAACTACCAAGGTCAAGTTTGTACCATCCCCGGAATCGAGAAACTTTGCCTCCAGGTCTTGTGCTAACGATTCTATCCACTCATAATTTTCAGCTTTCTAACGTTTGCCTTACCTTGGACAGCACAAGTCTTTTCTTTGATAGGCAATTTGGGAAGCGATTTCCCCGGGAGCCTTCTGGCTACAAATCATCATCAATCGCACTCTTCCTCAACGCATATATGATTTCAGGCATCTTTGTCCCTGCCGCCTTCTCTCTGATTTTGTTTCAGCTCCCCTGACATCTTAGAGTCCTTTTCATATTCCGCGGCCATATTACTTGTTAAATGTAAATTGTTTGTTTGTTGTTTAACGCCGCACTCGGCAATAATCCAGCTATATGACGGCGGTCTGTAAATAAGCGTCACACATTATACCAATGTTGGGAATCATTGACGTGACGAGCGAACGCTTTTATCTCTTATATCTCTTTTATCCAGTGATTGACATTATGAGCACCGATCTACGCAATTGGGATACGATGACATGCATCAACCAAGTCACCGAGCCAGACCACCCGATCCCGTTAGTCGCAAGCATGGGTTTCTGAACACCTATTCTAACAAAACCCGGATATTGAGTGAGTATGGTTTTACACTGCTTTTTGTAATATTCCATCAATATCCCGGCGGGGGACACCAGAAATGATTTTTGTTGGTTTGTTGTATAACGCTGCACTCAGCAATATTCCATTATATGACGGCGGTCTGTAAATAAGCGTCACACATTATACCCATGTTGGGAATCTTTGACGTGACGAGCGAACGCTTTTACCACCAGACTACCCCACCGCCCTAAAACGGAAAAACCTCCGAAGGGTCATGAGCGGCAACCAAGTTCAATTTGCAATATTATGGTCTAAGGGGGACAACTCCTACCTGTGTTACAATACATTATCTCGAAAACTACACCTAGTATCAGTTCACGTTTGATTGAAATAACAAAAGAGATTGCACACATTATTTCAGATAAATGACTAATGGTCAAACTGAGAAAGAATCTCTTGCATCCTGGAGTGTTGGCTTGATGGTACAGATCTGAAGAGAGTCGTACAAAGTTGCTTCTAATGAGATACAAGTACATACCTGCACACATCAGATCACGTGATCCACTAACACGACAGGCGATGAGCGGGTTGTAGTTATTCTAGGAACCAGGAAGAGAGACGACTTCAGAGAAGAGAGCTCCACGTTGTAAAAGAGGTAAGTCACATATTTAGACGCCATTGCACATACACACGTATAGATTTTATATTATGTGACAGTTCATGATTGTGTTACCCATGTTTTACTCTATACACGCGAGGGCAAAGGTTTGACTTTAACACAGCACGTATCCACCATGATTACATTCATATATGGTCTGGAAGGTAATTTAAGGTACGGACGTTTACTACAATGTCTGAAAAACTATCGGACCTACTGCAGTCAAAGTTGGTAAGAGATTATTAAACAGTCATACATAACTGGATATTACATTTTTAAGAAAATCGGTGCATGAATAAAAAATCTGTCTATTTAGCTATCACTATATTTTATCAACAATTAGACCTGTTCGTCACGGGTGGAACGAGCATTCATTGAAACAGCTATCTGCATAATGCTACCCCTGCGTCACAGGGCCATATGACACAGTTGAACCAATCAGCTCAACTCGAAAGGGTGCACGGGAACCACGCACGTTGAGACGCCCAACGCTAACACCGTGTGGAACAGGTCTGGTTGTTGATGAAATATTGTAGCAGGTGTATATATTTGTATTTTAGCTTTGTTTGTAAATAAAACTATTTCAAGTTTTATTTCTGTTGAACTATATTCAACAGAGGTATGTTTGTTTTTATCCCATCATTCTAAGTCCAGCCCTCAGTGATCAATCACAACCCAAGCTCTACTACATTCTTTGTCCAGCCTCTACTGATCAATGACATCCCAAGCGACCCTGTGATTGGCCAAATTCAAACTTTACCTTCTTTCTCTGACTAACTCCATATTGCCACCTTCACTATGCACTGCACTGGGAGTATTCATAGATCACAACAAAAGGGTGTCTATCCTGATTATAAATAAACATAATCCTCACACCCCGTAGCCGTCTTGGTGTCATCTGTTTTAAATAATGGATAAAGCCAAGGAAACCCGGTTACAATATAGTGATAGCTAAATAAGACAGATTTTTTATTCATGCACCGATTGTCTTTAAATGTAATATCCAGTTATGGCGATGTACACGATTTGACCAGAGTTATGTCCCATGACAGTATATGCCTGTACGATTTTGTCTGTTGTGTGTGTGATGTGTGTGTATTTGAGTGTGCGTGCGTGCGTGCGTGCGTGCGTGCGTGCGTGCGTGCGTGCGTGCGTGCGTGCGTGCGTGCGTGCGTGCGTGCGTGCGTGCGTGCGTGCGTGCGTGTGTGTTGACAATCCGTATCCGGTCATGAAGACAGTCACTCCACTTCATGAAATGTATACAGAATATTAAACAGCTCCCGTGTAATACCAATTTTATGAAACTCGTGAATAGTTGTGGTATCTGACGAGGGAAAGCGAGTCAGACACCACAACTATTCACTCGTGTCATAAAATTGGTTTTACACGGGGCGAATTTAGTATTTTATTTATTACTTGCCATTTATAACGTTTGTAGAATTATACTGTCGAGTGTGAATGGGATGACACTTACACGATCCACGGCATAATACAATTGAGTTTAACAGAATAATACTTCAAACACGTCAAAAGTTGAAACGTATGAATTTAAAACCATACAACGGTCCATCTTTAGAATTCAGGCGTGCGTTCCACAAAATTATCGTAGCGTTAAGGTTATCGCAACTCAAATACTTAACTTAGACCAACGACTGTCGTTGCGCTACAGTACGATCGCCTTGTGGAACGGGGCCTTGCACCTAAAAGTTTACAATCACGTCACAATAACCGATGACGTAATTTCATCGAGTGTGCATAAGCTCCTCTCAGTGATGTTTCATCTCCACACGCAATGTCGTTGAATAAGCCAAGGGATGTTGAGAGCTTTCAATATTTTTAGTGAAACGTGTTCCGAGAGTACATAAGCACGCGTTTTGGTATTACACAATGTGCAATACAACAGTATGTTTCTTAAACCGATGATCTCTTCACGGGCAAGTAATAAACATATTGATTACTTAGGGGGCGAACGTGAAATGGTATCATGATACTGCGTGGTATTTGAGGTTTAGGGCGACTTCCGTAAAACATAATTAACAAGAGTCGTGATGTTCCACAGATATACATGCAATGGGGCGCCGTGTTGTAACCTAAACTCCTGTCTCGCTGTCTTGTAATGATGTCACGTCGTGGGACGTTGGGGATGATGCATTCATGTACATGTTGTATGATTCTGTCTATAACATGTGCCTATATACTTCACTAAACTATCGGTTTGGCTTCAGTTTGGCTAAGAAGCCGACAGAGAACGACCTCACTTGTGTCATCTGTACAGAGGTGTTCACAGACCCAGCCACACTTCAGTATCATCATACATTCTGTAAGTCCTGTCTGCTGAAATACACATACACACAGCCGGAAGCAGTACAAGCCAAGTCCATCCCATGTCCCTCCTGTAGACAACAGACGAATGTGACCAACCCTGACAGTCCAGTAGAGGAGTGGGTCAGTCAGCTGAAACCAAGCCACGTCATACAGGGGCTGATGGACGACTTTGGACCCGGCACAAAGGGTAATCACCTTATTATTGTACTGCCTGACTAATATACCTTTTTAAAGGGTTTTTTAACAGCCACACATGTGTGCATTGACGAGCATTCACTAATAGAATTGCTTATTTTGACTTCATGTTAATCGATTTTGATGCAGGATAAATATTTCTTTCCTGCAAAGGGAAATATATTACATTCTGTTTGCGTCAAAGAGCTTCCGGTGAACTCAAATACCTATTACCATAATTTTATGAAATCGACATGAATTTTATGTCCTACCCCTACCAAGTCGTCATTCCTTTTTGTTATATTATTGTCAGTTATTAATACAATCTGTATGACATGCTAGCATATAAATGTCACAATTTGTGTCTGCTTATCCTGATTGGGGGCTGCAATATATGCCACAGCTAGGACGGGATGTGTTGACAGAACTGTGGGGTTGATCTTAGTCGCCCTCCACTGTGACATGCCACAGCTAGCACAGAGATGTGTTGACAGAACTGTGTGGTTGATCTTAGTCGCCCTCCACTGTGACATGCCACAGCTAGCACAGAGATGTGTTGACAGAACTGTGGGGTTGATCTAAGTCGCCCTCCACTGTGACATGCCACAGCTAGCACAGGGATGTGTTGACAGAACTGTGGGGTTGATCTTTGTCTCCCTCCACTGTGACCTTCCACAGCTAGGACGGGTTGTGTTGACAGAACTGCGGGGTTGATCTTAGTCGCCCCCCACTGTGACATGCCACAGCTAGCACAGGGATGTGTTGACAGAACTGTGGGGTTGATCTTTGTCTCCCCCCACTGTGACCTTCGACAGCTAGGACGGGTTGTGTTGACAGAACTGTGGGGTTGATCTTAGTCGCCCCCCACTGTGACATGCCACAGCTAACACAGGGATGCGTTGACAGAACTGTGGGGTTGATCTTTGTCTCCCCCCACTGTGACCTTCGACAGCTAGGACGGGTTGTGTTGACAGAACTTTGGGGTTGATCTTAGTCGCCCTCCACTGTGACATGCCACAGCTAGGACGGGTTGTGTTGACAGAACTGTGGGGTTGATCTTAGTCGCCCTTCATTGTGACCTTCCACAGCTAGCACAGGGATGTGTTGACAGAACTGTGGGGTTGATCTAAGTCGCCCTCCACTGTGACATGCCACAGCTAGCACAGGGATGTGTTGACAGAACTGTGGGGTTGATCTTAGTCGCCCTCCACTGTGACATGCCACAGTTAGGACGGGATGTGTTGACAGAACTGTGGGGTTGATCTTAGTCGCCTTCCACTGTGACATGACACAGCTAGGACGGGTTTAGTTGACAGAACTGTGGGGTTGATCTTAGTCGCCTTCCACTGTGACATGACACAGCTAGGACGGGTTGTGTTGACAGAACTGTGGGGTTGATCTTAGTCGCCTTCCACTGTGACATGCCACAGCTAGCACAGGGGTGTGTTGACAGAACTGTGAGGTTGATCTTTAGTTGCAGGTACATCTTACAGGTTATGCCATGGCCCAACATTGTAACAAAGCATGTTAAATGAAAACGTGTATGTTAAGTTCTCTGTCAGTTCAGTCTCCCATCTAAAAAGACGCTGTAACCCCCGAGGGGTTTTAATATGCATCTGTTATTGTATATCTAGTCAGCAAATAATAATCTTGTGATTATGATTACCTGTAGGTCATGATTGACTAGGGAGTCCTACATTGTGAGACAGCATCATTGTTTCATTACAACCTGTGTCATATGATATGTTCATCTCCAGAAAGGGCGTGGCCGTTTATGACAAAACTAATGTGTTATATGTTATTATTTCTTTAGATGGTGTGCGATTCTTATCATGTTTTTGACAAATGAAAAAAAAACCACTTGTCTTTTTAGCTGTGGAGGAACATGTGTGCAGTGTTTGTACGAAACAAGGAAAGACAACTCCCGCCACTTCTTGGTGCTCTGTCTGCGATGTTGTGTACTGTGAAGGATGTCTCCAGTTGCACAACATGATGCCAGTGTTGTGTGACCATGAAGTGGTTCACTTGTCTGATCACACCAAGACAAAGGTCAAGCGTCGCTTCATGTGTCAAGTCCACAGAGACAAACAGATAGAGTTGTTCTGTAAAGACTGCAAGCAGGCAATATGCACGATATGCTGCAGTATAAAACACAGGACATGTAAGGATGTTGATACAATAGAGAGTATGACCCCTCTTGTGAAGGAACAACTGACAAACAAAATAGAGACACTCGGAATCAACATGGCAGCTAGGAATAATAACATAACCTGGAGAAAATCTAAAATTCAAGATGTGAAGAGTAATTCACAAACCTTCAAAGATCAAGTCATGAAGACACGGGGTACAGTGATGCGTGCTATTTTAAGAAAAGAGAAGCAACTCCTTGGTGTCATCGATAAAGCTACTGATGAACAATTACATGAGTTACAAGCAGATCTACAATCCCAGGAGATCGATCTACAGATGTACCAGCAGCAGTATGATTTCACAGCCAATGCTGTGACGTCCAACTGTGAGATGGACATGTATGCCATCTATGAGTCGATGGGTGAGACTTTTACAGACAACAGAGACACGGACAACAGACCAGAACAAGGAATGGTTGTGTTCACACACGACCTGGACAAGCTGAGTAAAGCAGTTGATGAGCTACAGCTGGGGGAGGTTCAAGTCGTCCATGGAGTGAGTGATCCCGAGTCTTCTCCCGTTCTACTTCACACCCTTGACTGCAAGGAAGATGGGGACGGGGAGGATCCTTACTTGTATGACGTCACAGTGTTGACTGGTGATAGTTCAGTGAAAATGATGGTAGTTGCAGATTATGATAACAAGAGACTCCAAACATATTACACACAAAACTTCAATTCATTCCAATATCAGCTCCTGTGTTCTAATGGTCCTTGGCAAATAGCCAAGTTAAGTGAGAGTCAGATTGCTGTCAGTGTTCCAGACAGTAAGGAAATAGTTACAATGAATGTTACCCCAGTTCCTGAATTACTGTCAATTATCAAAACAAGCAAGCAGTACTACGCCCTGGCCTGTCTGAGTCCTTCAGAGCTGGCGGCAGGTACATGGAGACAGTCTCACTCTGTGGACATACTGGACCTGACAGGGAGGATACTGAGGTCTATCAACACGGGAGTGATAGGGAATCCAGACTTCATCCACGTCACCAGAAACAACAACTTGATAGTCAGTGAAAGAGACGCAAAATCCCTTGTATGTGTGACCAGTGAAGGGGACGCTGTTTTCACCTACACACCCACAGGAGACAGAGCTCTGTCATATCCTCTAGGTATCACAACAACCAGCACAGGAGATATCCTGCTTGTAGACTATCACTCCCACAAGGTGATTCAGCTGACAGAGTCGGGACAGTTTGTCAGAGATGTCCTCACACAACAGGATGGTCTTATATGTCCTCGTGGTGTCTGTCTTGATGCTGACGGCCTGCTGTATGTTACGTCTGGGAGATATGTAAACGTATTCAAATTCTGCCCACGCTGAATATGGCAACAGAGATAATTTTGATCTCCATACACAGTTGAATATTTCAAAAGTTGACTCCTGCTTTAGGATCGGATCCAGTTCTTCACTTACACACGTAGTCCATCATGTCATTGGTTAACTACAGGGCGACCTAACAGTAGTAGAAGTCTGACCTGATAGAAGTACTTCTCAAGTAGACCTAGCACCAGTAGAAGTCTGACCTGATAGAAGTACTTCTCAAGTAGACCTAACACCAGTAGTAGTCTGACCTGATAGAAGTACTTCTCAAGTAGACCTAGCACCAGTAGAAGTCTGACCAGATAGAAGTACTTCTCAAGTAGACCTAGCACCAGTAGTACTCTGACCTGATAGAAGTACTTCTCAAGTAGACCTAGCACCAGTAGTAGTCTGACCTGATAGAAGTACTTCTCAAGTAGGCCTAGCACCAGTAGAAGTCTGACCTGATAGAAGTACTTCTCAAGTAGACCTAGCACCAGTAGAAGTCTGACCTGATAGAAATACTTCTCAAGTAGACCTAACACCAGTAGTAGTCTGACCTGATAGAAGTACTTCTCAAGTAGACCTAGCACCAGTATAAGTCTGACCTGATAGAAGTACTTCTCAAGTAGACCTTGCACCAGTAGTAGTCTGACCTGAGAGAAGTAATTCTCAAGAAGTCCTAGCACCAGTAGAAGTCTGACCTGACAGAAGTACTTCTCAAGTAGACCTAGCACCAGTAGTAGTCTGACCTGATAGAAGTACTTCTCAAGTAGACCTAGCACCAGTGGTAGTCTGACCTGATAGAAGTACTCCTCAAGTAGATCTAGCACCAGTAGTAGTACTTCTCAAAGTATACTTAGCACCAGTAGTAGTCTGACCTGTTAGAAGTACTTCTCAAGTAGACCTAGCACCAGTAGTGAGGTGAGGTGAAATTGGGTTTAACGTCGCGTCCAAGATTATTGCACTTATATAGCGACGTAGCACCAGTAGTAGTCTGACCTGATCTAAGTACTTCTCAAGTAGACCTAGCACCAGTAGTAGTCTGACCTGATAGAAGTACTTCTCAAGTAGACCTAGCACCAGTAGAAGTCTGACCTGATAGAAGTACTTCTCAAGTAGACCTAGCACCAGTATAAGTCTGAACTGATAGAAGTACTTCTCAAGTAGACCTAGCACCAGTAGTAGTCTGACCTGATAGAAGTACTTCTCAAGTAGATCTAGCACCAGTAGTAGTACTTCTCAAAGTAGATCTAGCACCAGTAGTAGTCTGACCTGATAGAAGTACTTCTCAAGGAGATCTAGCACCAGTAGTAGTACTTCTCAAAGTATACCTAGCACCAGTAGTAGTCTGACCTGATAGAAGTACTTCTCAAGTAGACCTAACACCAGTAGTAGTCTGACCTGATATAAGTACTTCTCAAGTAGACCTAGCACCAGTAGTAGTCTGACCTGATCTAAGTACTTCTCAAGTAGACCTAGCACCAGTAGAAGTCTGACCTGATAGAAGTACTTCTCAAGTAGACCTAGCACCAGTTGTAGTCTGACCTGATAGAAGTACTTCTCAAGTAGATCTAGCACCAGTAGTAGTACTTCTCAAAGTAGACCTAGCACCAGTAGTAGTCTGACCTGATAGAAGTACTTCTCAAGGAGATCTAGCACCAGTAGTAGTCTGACCTGATAGAAGTACTTCTCAAGTAGACCTAGCACCAGTAGTAGTCTAACCTGATAGAAGTACTTCTCAAGTAGACCTAGCACCAGTAGAAGTCTGATCTGATAGAAGTACTTCTCAAGTAGACCTAGCACCAGTAGAAATCTGACCTGATAGAAGTACTTCTCAAGTAGACCTAGCACCAGTAGAAGTCTGACCTGATAGAAGTACTTCTCAAGTAGACCTAGCTCCAGTAGTAGTCTGACCTGATAGAAGTACTCCTCAAGTAGACCTAACACCAGTAGAAATCTGACCTGATAGAAGTACTTCTCAAGTAGACCTTGCACTAGTAGAAGTACTTCTCAATGTAGACCTAGCACCAGTAGTAGTCTGACCTGATAGAAGTACTTCTCAAGTAGACCTAGCACCAGTAGTAGTCTGACCTGATAGAAGTACTTCTCAAGTAGACCTAGCACCAGTAGTAGTCTGACCTGATAGAAGTACTTCTCAAGTAGACCTAGCACCAGTAGAAGTCTAACCTGATAGAAGTACTTCTCAAGTAGACCTAGCACCAGTAGTAGTCTGACCTGATAGAAGTACTTCTCAAGTAGACCTAACACCAGTAGTAGTCTGACCTGATAGAAGTACTTCTCAAGTAGACCTTGCACTAGTAGAAGTACTTCTCAAAGTAGACCTAGCACCAGTAGTAGTCTGACCTGATAGAAGTACTTGTCAAGTAGACCTTGCACCAGTAGTAGTCTGACCTGATAGAAGTACTCCTCAAGTAGACCTAACACCAGTAGAAATCTGACCTGATAGAAGTACTTCTCAAGTAGACCTTGCACTAGTAGAAGTACTTCTCAAAGTAGACCTAGCACCAGTAGTAGTCTGACCTGATAGAAGTACTTCTCAAGTAGACCTAGCACCAGTAGTAGTCTGACCTGATAGAAGTACTTCTCAAGTAGACCTAGCACCAGTAGTAGTCTGACCTGATAGAAGTACTTCTCAAAGTAGATCTAGCACCAGTAGAAGTCTGACCTGATAGAAGTACTTCTCAAGTAGACCTAGCACCAGTAGTAGTCTGACCTGATAGAAGTACTTCTCAAGTAGACCTAGCACCAGTAGAAATCTGACCTGATAGAAGTACTTCTCAAGTAGACCTAACACCAGTAGTAGTCTGACCTGATAGAAGTACTTCTCAAGTAGACCTATTACCAGTAGAAGTCTGACCTGATAGAAGTACTTCTCAAGTAGACCTAGCACCAGTAGTAGTCTGACCTGATAGAAGTACTTCTCAAGTAGACCTAGCACCAGTAGTAGTCTGACCTGATAGAAGTACTTCTCAAGTAGATCTAGCACCAGTAGTAGTCTGACCCGATAGAAGTACTTCTCAAGTAGACCTAGCACCAGTAGAAATCTGACCTGATAGAAGTACTTCTCAAGTAGACCTAACACCAGTAGTAGTCTGACCTGATAGAAGTACTTCTCAAGTAGACCTATTACCAGTAGAAGTCTGACCTGATAGAAGTACTTCTCAAGTAGACCTAGCACCAGTAGCAGTCTGACCTGATAGAAGTACTTCTCAAGTAGATCTAGCACCAGTAGAAGTCTGACCTGATAGAAGTACTTCTCAAGTAGACCTAGCACCAGTAGTAGTCTGACCTGATTGAAGTACTTCTCAAGTTGACCTAGCACCAATAGAAGTCTGACCTGATAGAAGTACTTCTCAAATAGACCTAGCACATGTAGTAGCCTGACCTGATAGAAGTACTTTTCAAGTAGATCTAGCACCAGTAGTAGTCTGACCTGATAGAAATACTTCTCAAGTAGACCTAGCACCAGAACATTTGTGAAAGGAACGCACAATGACAGCACTGAATGAGGACAACACAACACGAGAGATCACGTGACACAACCAGATGATATTGGAGAGTATTGTTGTTATATGTTGTTCATAGAACAGTAATGTTGTGTTGTGTTGTATAATATATATCTGACGTGTGTTGTCATGGAGTAACATGTTCACATAATTGCGCATGCTATCTGTCTTCAGATTATCAATTTCGACAACCCATCTCCTAATGTTTTAAAGGGGCGTTTAACTCTTATAAAATACCACCAGCGTTCGGTGATCTACAGCGGATATAATAATGTGTGGATGCTGTGAGAACTGGTTCAATTCTGTAAATGTACTAATCTGTATCTGTTATTTCCACAATCTGTGGTATTGAGTAGAGTATAATAGTAACAAGATTCCACTCAATTCGGACAATACGCTCTCTCAGTCATATCCCAGACACATAGGAAATAAGGAAATCTTTGCCGTAGCGATGTTCAAGGAAAACAATGCTGTACACCCATGCAGGTGAATTTGTATTCATAGTTTACAAGGGACAGGGTGTGGTTTGACAGGTGATCAAAGGGACGCAACTCTGTGCAGAAATATGTATCTCTTTATGCTCTTAATATCCTCTTCCGGAGCCTGGGAATATTCATTAGTCTACAATTTGTCCTGAGGTTTTACAAAAGCAATTATTTGCTCACTGGACATGTTTGATCTTCTGAATAAAATGCGTCATAAAAAGTTATTATTTTTGACTGCTACTTTCATACAAACAAGTTTGGTGTTCTATAGCAATGACTGAAAACATATCCTGTCTGGAACAGAAATCCCATGTGTAAAGTGTAAACGTTGTTTATTCTGGCAAACAGTTTCTGCTTGAACTCTCTCACCTAAGTTAATCACGTTAATACGTGGCATCACAACTACTACATGATTATACATATATGTTTAATTGTCTTTACATATACTAGTATATAATCAATTTGCCTTTATTGCATATGCAGGAAACTAGGATATCAGCTAAGTAAGGATGGATGAACAACTTCTATATTACTTCGTACTCCAACTTCTAAATGCCTCGCAAAGACGTCATGATATCAGCTGACGATTTTGCATTTTGTCAGAAACAAGTGTGAGCAAGTAGTCACAAGAGCGGAGTTAACAGCACACACAACAAAATGCAAGCAAGAGTATGTCATCAACTTATATTTTTTTCATTTAATCTTTATATTTCTAATAACATGACATGTTATAGGTATGGAGATAGTAATGTTTTTCACACTATGAATGAGTGACATATTTCATCCATCCTTGTGTATTCCAATAGTTCGTGATACATTTTAATTGATAAACGTGTTGAGATCTGTATATAATAGTCTAATGCAAAGTAAAACATTTTCAAGGGTAGAAGTTGGAAATTATTTGTCATTTCACACTTTTTTGACTTGTTGTCAATCATGTTGTTAGATTGACAGGTGGCGATAGGTTAATTGATAGAGATACTTTTATCACTTCTGTGGCTAATTCAATTGATTGGATAATTTGCCTTGATCTATATCCGTATATCATTTTTATTAATGAAACTACTTTACTTTTCTGGAGACAAGAATAGTTCAGTGTTTGAAACAGAATGTATCAATAAAAACACAGATGCTTTTATCAAAGCTCTAAGGTATATTCATGTTTTACTCATTCAGTGTACAGACAAATAGCTCTCATACCATGCCACTTGCCAGTCTACGACACCGGCATCGATATGACAAAGTCAGAAGTCACCAAGATTGCCTTATCATGCATGGCACTTTGTCCTTCCCGGGTAATGAGTTGTATGATATTAACAAGCAACTGTATGGATCTTTACCCCACTGTGACAGCATCTGTATCCACCATTTTGCTTACATCTTCATCAAAGTATACTTTAAGAGGTCGCCATCTATTTAGCTGCTTGTTTGATTTCATCAATAGTCAACCCTGTCCATCCAAAAACCATCCTATGATGTGTCCGAAGAAAAGTAGAGATGCATGATTCAGGAGTGGTCGTTGTTTGTGTGAGTGAGTTGTTTACATTACTGTAGTCATTAGTGAGCGAGTGAGTGAGTGAGCCTTTAGTGAGTGAGTGAAGGGCCTACATTACATTACCCATTAGTGAGTGAGTGAGTGAGGGGGGGCTACATTACTTTACCCATTAGTGAGTGAGTGAGTGAGTGAGGGGGCCTATATTACTGTTGCCATTAGTGAGTGAGTGAGGGGGCTACATTACTGAAGCCCTTAGTGAGTGAGTGAGTGAGGGAGGGGCCTACGTTACTGTAGCCATTAGTGAGTGAGTGAGTGGGTGAGTGGGTGAGGGGCCTATATTACTGTAGCCATTAGTGAGTAAGTGAGTGAGGGGGGCTACATTATTGTAGCCATTAGTGAGTGAACGAGTGAGTGAGGGGCCTATATTACTGTAGCTATTAGTGAGTGAGTGTGTGAGTGAGGGGCCAATATTACTGTAGCCATTAGTGAGTGAGTGAGGCTACATTTCTGTAGTCATTAGTGAGTGATTGAGTGAGGGGGGGCTACATTACTGTAGCCATTAGTGCGTGAGTGAGGGGTGAGGGGCCTATATTACTGTATCCATTAGTGAGTGAGTGGTTGAGTGGTTGAGGGGTCAACATTACTGTAGCCATAGTGAGTGAACGAGTGAGTGAGTGAGTGAGTGAGTGAGTGTGGATGCCTACATTACTGAAGCCCTTACTGAGTGAGTGAGTGGCCTATATTACTGAAGACATTAGTGAGTGAGTGAGGGGGGCTACATTACTGTAGCCCTTAGTGAGTGAGTTGGTCAGTGAGGGGCCTACATTACTGTAGCCATTAGTGAGTAATTGAGGGGACTACATTACTGTAGCCATTAAACAGGTTCAGACTCCCGACCTTGTCTGGACCACCTGAGGTATTGTGCTACCCCGTTTCGTACCTACTACGCCACGAGGAAACTCAAACTGAAACAAGGTGGGTCTTGTTCCATGCAGTTCCAAGTTGATTCGCCTGCTCTTGTGAAAATGGATATTTTAACCACACTGACAAGAAAATGCCAACTTGCAACATGAATATTTAGATGTTGTCCTAAAACGAATTCAATTCTATGAAACAGACAAATGATGAATCAGCTCTTCAGTAAAACACAAACTTAAATTATCCTTGATAATGGTACCTGTGAAAGGTACGAGTCAAGAAGTCCATTTGTGACATCATCAACTACAAATGTACATCTTGATTGCCACACTGTTAGTGTTACCATTGTGGGCTCCTTCTTGTTACGTCCAGGCCAATCACTAGACCTTCACTGTAATTGGCTTCTCTCCTGTATTAGTGAGTGAGTGTTAGTGTTACCATTGTCGGCTCCTTCTTGTTACGTCCAGGCCAATCACTAGACCTTCACTGTAATTGGCTTCTCTCCTGTATTAGTGAGTGAGTGTTAGTGTTACCATTGTCGGCTCCTTCTTGTTACGTCCAGGCCAATCACTAGACCTTCACTGTAATTGGCTTCTCTCCTGTATTAGTGAGTGAGTGTTAGTGTTACCATTGTCGGCTCCTTCTTGTTACGTCCAGGCCAATCACTAGACCTTCACTGTAATTGGGTTTTCTCCTGTATTAGTGAGTGAGTGTTAGTGTTACCATTGTCGGCTCCTTCTTGTTACGTCCAGGCCAATCACTAGACCTTCACTGTAATTGGCTTCTCTCCTGTATTAGTGAGTGAGTGTTAGTGTTACCATTGTCGACTCCTTCTTGTTACGTCCAGGCCAATCACTAGACCTTCACTGTAATTGGCTTCTCTCCTGTATTAGTGAGTGAGTGTTAGTGTTACCATTGTCGGCTCCTTCTTGTTACGTCCAGGCCAATCACTAGACCTTCACTGTAATTGGCTTCTCTCCTGTATTAGTGAGTGAGTGTTAGTGTTACCATTGTCGGCTCCTTCTTGTTACGTCCAGGCCAATCACTAGACCTTCACTGTAATTGGCTTCTCCCCTGTATTAGTGAGTGAGTGTTAGTGTTACCATTGTCGGCTCCTTCTTGTTACGTCCAGGCCAATCACTAGACCTTCACTGTAATTGGCTTCTCTCCTGTATTAGTGAGTGAGTGTTAGTGTTACCATTGTCGACTCCTTCTTGTTACGTCCAGGCCAATCACTAGACCTTCACTGTAATTGGCTTCTCTCCTGTATTAGTGAGTGAGTGTTAGTGTTACCATTGTCGGCTCCTTCTTGTTACGTCCAGGTCAATCACTAGACCTTCACTGTAATTGGCTTCTCTCCTGTATTAGTGAGTGAGTGTTAGTGTTACCATTGTCGGCTCCTTCTTGTTACGTCCAGGCCAATCACTAGACCTTCACTGTAATTGACTTCTCTCCTGTATTAGTGAGTTAGTGTTAGTGTTACCATTGTCGGCTCCGTCTTGTTACGTCCAGGCCAATCACTAGACCTTCACTGTAATTGGCTTCTCTCCTGTATTAGTGAGTGAGTGTTAGTGTTACCATTGTCGACTCCGTCTTGTTACGTCCAGGCCAATCACTAGACCTTCACTGTAATTGGCTTCTCTCCTGTATTAGTGAGTGAGTGTTAGTGTTACCATTGTCGACTCCGTCTTGTTACGTCCAGGCCAATCACTAGACCTTCACTGTAATTGGGTTTTCTCCTGTATTAGTGAGTGAGTGTTAGTGTTACCATTGTGGGCTCCTTCTTGTTACGTCCAGGCCAATCACTAGACCTTCACTGTAATTGGCTTCTCTCCTGTAAACATCATTGGCGTCGTCATTATGTTGTTATTTGTGTACATTTATCCCACCTTGTGTAAACGTATTGTCATATATATATATATATATTAACTCCATGTAGTTACTCAGCATTCACCTGATGAAGGGACAAGAAGCTCTGAAACGTCGTCACAAAGAATAATGTTATCCATAAAAAGTCTCCTGTGTTCGTATTCTTTCAACTTCAAACAACTTCAAAACTTCCCCGATGTCCTGGACTCCTTTAGTGCTGCACTTATTGAAGTAGCCACATGGCAGATTGGATATGTACATAGGCCTCAAGTATGTAATGCCACTTTGACCAACGCCTGCATTGTTTCTTGTACAGTAAACTATGGTTATAACTCAAAGCGACCACCAGTTTTAGTTCGTTATAACCATAGTTTGTTATAAGCATATATAAAGCATATATACAGCAACTGTACGGGACCCAAGAAAACAGTTCGTTATATCCGCCGGTTCGCTATAAGCGTGTTCGTTATAAACGTAGTTAACTGTATGTAGATTTTGTACCAACTTACACTGGCAGTATCATGGGTCAATCAATCTTCTGTACCAAGTTTAAAAATGCAAAATGTCTAACCAAAGTAAGATTTAAACACCAGCCCACACATGGCTAATACATATAAATATCTAACCAATGACCAGAAAGCCGTTGCCCTTTGGTTTCAACTAAGCCCCTATGTATATATTTCTGTATACGACCCCCAGTGTATTGTTCAAGTCTCAATGTGTCATGTGACCGGGTGTGGACAGAGTGAGTCGTGTACCATACATCTGTCATTCACAGACAAACATTCTGTACATCATTGTTTACACCCAAGGAAACTCTCGTCAAGTCACTTGTAAAACATTGCTTCAGAAACACTGAATTATCCTAGCTGGTTTGAAGAACAAAGCAGTGCAATATCTTCAGCTTCTGAATCCTGCTTTCTCTCTACACACCTACCTCAGCACTAAGAGGCTACGTACACGTGACATCACAGACATGTAAAAACATTTATCGTACTTGGTCCGAATTAATAACAGTTATATTTTCCCTATGTGAACTAAGTGGGGTACATGGATTGTTTTAGTCTGACTTGGGTGTTGGCATATTGTGGCACAAATAGGGTGTTGCCCTTTCTTTAGCTGTAATACGGAAAACACAACACGGACATGCTCATATGCAAAATGACTTGATGGCATTATCCATTGTACAACTACAATTTTGCTGAGGATGAAGATTTGATGATATAACAAAACATCCAACAAATAAAGTGTGTTTTGAGTTTGCTGTTTAACGCCGCACTGATAATTTCCAGCTATATGAGGGTGGTTTGTAATTAATCGAGTCTGGACCAGACAGTCCAGTGATTGACATCATGAACATCTATCTACTCAACTGGGATAAGGCGTCATGCGGACCTTGTTACTGTAACACGTGTGTGTAACTAGTGTGTGATAAGCAACATAGCGCCTTGTCTTATGACATTTGTATTGGAGTTGTAAATCATATTTTACAGGAAAGGGACGTGAGTGACGTATTGACGGGTCATACTTTCAGAAAGGGGGGAGTTAGTTGGGTGTTTGAAATAGGGTTTACCGGGCGGCAGATACAAGATGTTGGATTCAGGAGAAGTAATGTATATCGTTGTTATATTCAAATGTGTAGCAAACGCAAGCTATTGGCAATGGAAGCATGTGGAGCTTCTCTGCCGAAGGATTAGATTCCTGTTAATATTCGGTGTATGGTACCTTTTATAGATGGACTTCTTTCCTATGGTATGTTATAATATCACTATGGGTATGTTATCATATTCCAATGGGTATGAAAGAGACGACTAATGGGATCGGGTGGTCAGGCTCGCTGACTTGATTCGTTATCGTTGAATAAGCCCTGGGATGTTGAGAGATTTCAATATTTGTTTGTGAAACTTATTCCCCAGTACATTAACACAGTACTTTGGTCTTACACAATGTGTGATACAGCTGTATGTTTATTAAACCCACGATCTCTTCAACGGGTGATCTGGCAAGTAATAAAGATCAGTACGCACTCATGAGGTCAACCTTTGCGAGGAAACTGCCTTGGGTGATCAACTTTTAGTGTCCCTCAAGTCCGCAAGACATCATCTGCAACACAGATATCAACTTAGCCAGAGCTCCTGCACATTCTTCCGCTGAACTGTACACAATCAGTCTCTATGTGGGCTATAAACCCTCACGTTATACCGCACTTTCGTTAGGCAACACACTGCCGAACTGAAGGTTTGAAATATCTCAGGGCTTTTTGCTGCAGCCAAAGGTAGCTTTTTATGCTACAAGTATAGGTAGTACAGCACAACTCTGATCATGGTTACTTGGGTGCAGTCGTATTGATCTGAACCACCCTTGAGGTCAACCTTTGCGAGGAAACTACCTTGGTGATCCACTTTTTACCGTCCCTTAAGTCCAAGTATGAGCACTCACACTTTACCATGTAATAATTCATATCTTTTCCCGCGGAAACACTTATCGTGGATAAGTCTTATCTTGCTGTCAGTCTTCGGGATAGCAACAAACACACTAGCAACTCTAGGTTTAGGTGTGGCAATCCCATAATTCCCTAACATTAATTCTTCCTTTATCTGCAGTTCTGTTTGCTTCCGGTTTAAACATGCCGACCTATGATTCTTAGTTTCTCTGTACTCCTGTCATAGGCCAGTATATCTCCCCATACGTATTTCTATGCAAGGTGACTGACATCTAGCATGTATTTCAGACAGTCAAGTATCCCAGATATATCCCCTCCTTTGTCAGTAATCATCTTTCAAGACGCCTCTACTGGCGTATGCCCACATCTCTGATGTGAAGTTATCACCGTCCCCTTTTGAACTACCAAGGTCAAGTTTATACCATCCCCGGAATCGAGAAACTTCGCCTCCAGGTCTTGTGCTAACGATTCTATCCACTCATAATTTTCAGCTTTCTAACGTTTGCCTTACCTTGGACAGCACAAGTCAACACACACGGAGATGGTGAGCCAATTTGGGCGGCGTCTTTCATCATCAATCGCACTCTTCCTCAACGCATCTATGATTTCAGGCATCTTTGTCCCTGCCGCCTTCTCTCTGATTTTGTTTCAGCTCCCCTGACACCTTAGAGTCCTTCTCATATTCCGCGGCCATACTACTTGTAAAATGGATATTGTTTGTTTGTTTTTTGTTTAACGCCGCACTCGGCATTATTCCAGCTATATGACGGCGGTCTGTAAATAATGGAGTCTGGAACAGACAATCCAGTGATTGACATTATGAGCATCGATCCACGCAATGTGGATACGATGACATGCATCAACAAAGTCAGCGAGCCTGACCACCCGATCCCGTTAGTCGCCTACGGCAAGCATGGGTTTCTGAACACCTATTCTAAAAAAACAACGGATATTGAGTGAGTATGGTTTTACACTGCTTTTTGTAATATTCCATCAATATCACGGAGGGGGACACCAGAAATTGTTTTTGTTTGTTTGTTGTTTAATGCCGCACTCGGCAATATTCCAGTTATATGACGGCGGTCTGTAAATAAGCGTCACACATTATACCCATGTTGGGAATCTTGACTTGACGAGCGAACGCTTTTATCTCTAGACTACCCCACCGCCCTAAAACGGAAAAAAACTCCTAAGGGTCATGAGCGGCAACCAAGCTCAATATGCAATATTATGGTCTAAGGGGGACAACTCCTCCCTGTGTTACAATACATTCTCTCGAAAACTACACCTTGTATCAGTTCACGTTTGATTGAAATAACAAAAGAGATTGCACACATTATTTCAGATAAATGCCTAATGGTCAAACTGAGAAAGAATCTCTTGCATCCTGGAGTGTTGGCTTGATTGTACAGATCTGAAGAGAGTCGTACAAAGTTGTATCCCGGGCTGTTACGTTTGGGATATCTGTCCTGCAAACACAGAAGTCCATCCGTGGGTCCACAGCACTTTATTTGTGATATGATAGTTACAGCATCTGTATGATTACGATTGTGGTGAAGGGACAGACATGGCCAGGCATATCAGAGGCGTCAGAGCCGCTGTCCGAGGGTCAAGTCCCACTCACAGAAAGCGTACTACCTTTAACCCTCACTGTCAGACTGTCATGTATCGTGTTACGTTACATACATGGTCAGCCTGCAGTATTCCGCACCTCATCCACAATGTCAAGCTTCAGTGGCCAACCGGCCATTCTCTGGCACTAATTAGGAACCACTGACCGGTAACCTCCCAAAACCCCTACATCCCATTTCCCCTACAGCTTAAGACAACAAAGTTCACGGTCCATGGTACTGCTAATCCCTAGTCTGTTACCTATTTCATACAATGGAACAACCCAAGAAACACGAATAGATTGAGATAAATATTTAATTACGATTACGAAATTATTCATAATTCATAATACATTATAATAAAATGTTCATTTTTCATAATTCATAATACATTATAATAAAATGTTCATTTTTCAAAATTATGATAAATTTCATCTCAAATGTTCAGTGCACTCTTTATCCCAGCCTGAGTAGATGGCCAACCGCATCTAAAAACTGCATTGGGGATTTCACCTCTCTATTCAACTCGTCCTTCGGGCGGCAGAGACGCTTCTCCACCTCTCTATACACTCTCTTCCTGCCTCTTGGAGCTGCTCCAAAGTCGAGCTGTAGAATCTTAGCTCGTTCTGCCTGTTCCACCTTCCCGACTACCTACACAAATCGGTAGATGTTGGGATGTCGGTGAGGGAGACCTCGGTTGAGTCGGTTATGAAAGCCTTCCAGGTTGTATTTCGTCCTGGGACCTGTTGTACCGTGATGGTTCCACAGTGGTAGGGGGAATCGTGCTCCGTGGTCGACCAAGGTAGTGACGATGTAGTCGTTGAAGGCGATAGCTCTTGGTACATCTGGTGTGTTGTCCATTGCGTCAACCCACGTGTCCTGCATCTTGTTCTGGGGGAGTAGGGGTAGGCCAGCTGCTCTTCTTATCCACTTGCAGACTTCAGGATCTTCTCGATACGCGACAGCTAGTCCCAGATCCTGGACCTTCCTCCATATCGCCTGGCTGTAATGGAAGAAACAAGTGTAATAATTGTTTCTTCCTATTGTTATTTTTGTAATTTCTAAAAATTGTCTTCTCGTCATACAGACATCTTTCATTACACTACCATTAATTCTTTTCTTTTTTAAACTTTCCTTTAAGTCCCCTTATCCCCTAAAGCTCTACCCCTTTCATATTACTACCTCTACTTCAGACCTTAATCTCTCCTTCAGGTGAGTTCATAATACCAGACAGGTAAATGCCGTGTGTTGTTTTAACTTATTGTAGGGGAACTGGGTTGTAGGGGATATGGGATGTAGGGGTTTGGGGAGATAACCCACTGACCTGCACATGACTCCGTGCTGTTTGCCATAGTAATAATAGCCCAGCTGGTGTTATACTTAGGGCAACGATGTGAATATTTATCTATATATATATTTAACTAATTCAACTCAAGGAATATATAAGACATATATATATTCCCTGTTAAAACCTATACTCTGCCAAACTGCCTCCGATAGTTGCTTCTAATGTGATACAAGTACATACCTGTAGGCATTGCCTAAAAGTCGGGCCGGTCCGAGTTGGCCCGTGCTGTCAAAATCAACTTTAACCTCACAGTGTATTATCAAATGGATTCATATGTTTAGATTTGTATCATATCTACCTAACTACCACTTTATTATGTCACAGTCCATCGTTTTTAAAGAAAACAAGGTGCTCAAAGTGAAACATTTTTACAATATTTTCTTAAGAAAATCTATGTCAGAAGTGTTCAGTCCGACTTGGCCTGGGCAGTCAAAATCACTTTAAACTTCACAGATGTATCATCAAATGGATTCACATCTTTAGATTAGTATTATATCTACCTAAATACCACTTTATAGTGTCTCAGATCGCTATACTTAAAGTAAACAAGGGGCTCAAAGTGAAGCCCTTTTCCCGCTACATTCTCAACATAGTCTCTATCAGAAGTGTTCTGCTTGTGTTGGGTCCGACTTGCCCCGGGCAGTCAAAATCAACTGAAACCTCACAGATGTATCATCAAATGGATTCACATCTTTAGATTAGTATTATATCTACCTAAATACCACTTTATAGTGTCTCAGATTGCTGTACTTAAAGAAAACAAGGGGCTCAAAGTGAAGCCCTTTTCCCTCTACATTCTCAACATTGTCTCTATCAGAAGTGTTTGGCTTGTGTTGGGTCCGACTTGGCCCGGGCAGTCAATATCAACTTTAAACACACAGAAGTATCTTCAAATGTGTTTACATCTTTAGATTATTGTTATATCTACCTATATACTACTTCATAATGTCACGGTACATCGTATTTAAAGAAAACAAGGGGCTAAAAGTGAAGCCTTTTTCCCTCTACATTCTCAACATAGTCTCTATCAGAAGTGTTTGGCTTGTGTTGGGTCCGACTTGGCCCGGGCGGTCAATATCAATTTTAAACACACAGATGTATCTTCAAATGTGTTTACATCTATAGATTATTGTTATATCTACCTATATACCACTTTATAATGTCACGGTACATCGTATTTAAAGAAAACAAGGTGCTCAAAGTGAAACATTTTTACAATATTTTCTTAAGAAAATCTATGTCAGAAGTGTTCGGTCCGACTTGGCCCGGGCTGTCAAAATCAACTGAAACTTCACAGATGTATCATCAAATGGATTCACATCTATAGATTAGTATTATATCTACCTAAATACCACTTTATAGTGTCACAGAACGCTATACTTAAAGTAAACAAGGGGCTCAAAGTGAAGCCCTTTTCCCTCTACATTCTCAACATAGTCTCTATCAGAAGTGTTCTGCTTGTGTTGAGTCCGACTTGGCCAGGGCAGTCAATATCAACTTAAAACACACAAATGTATCTTCAAATGTGTTTACATCTATAAATTAGTGTTATATCTACCTATATACCACTTTATAATGTCACGGTACATCGTATTTAAAGATAAGAAGGTGCTCAAAGTCAAGCATTTTTACAATATTTTCTTAAGAAATTCTATGTCAGAAGTGTTCGCGTATTTATGCTTTAAGTCACTTTGACATTGTTTAGCTTCATAAACTGTTCATAAGAAACATGTCAGACAACTTTGACATCATTGATGACTTAGGGGAAATGAGTTCAAGTAAATACAGAAAGAGAGGGTCTAAAATTGCCACAGTGTTAGGCCCGAAAGTCTATTTAGGATTTAAATTGTGATTAAGGAAGTAGAGGATAGAGAGAGAACAAGATAACAAATCTTAACAAAACCTACCTGCCAAACAAGTGCTAGTTCGTTCGTATCCGTAATCCGTCACAAACTCTGAAGAACGCATAGTGTGTTCGATGAAGGAAATACAGCCCTTCAGATCTTTGTTTACTGAATACACCTTGACCTATAATTTATAAGATATTGAAGGTACATGGCCGCCCATAGTTTCGAGGAAATGTCCTGGCTACACTTCAAGGTTTCGTGCTCAACAAATATATATGAATGTATATGATGTCTCATCTTGATGTACTTTAATAATGCAATTCGACAAAGAAGATGTACAGATGCCTCGACAGCATTTTTGGCAGTCAACTACAAGTACAGGTAAACATGGCTATTAATGTTCGTGTGTGTCAGGTTGCCCTTACCTCGCCGTCACATCTGTACACAAAGCAAGTGCATAGTCTAAACTAGGCTACATTTGCATTTCTTTAGCCGTTAACAGATGCCCCGACAACATTTTTCACACATGAATGACTTCAACCTTGGCTCTCAACTATTACAGGTTAACACGGCTATTAATGCTCATGTGAGTCAGGTTGCCCCAACCTCGCCGTCGTATCTGTACACAAAACAAGTGCATAGTCTAAACTAGGCTACATTTGCATTTCTTCAGCCGTTTCAATAATGCAGTGCGCTGTCACAGGTCTGTACAGCACAATGTATTTTATTAGTAATTGGTCGATCCTTTATAAATCATATTTTTCCATTCATTTCACATATGCCTCGGTAGAATTGAGGTAGGGGAAGGACTTCCGGACATCCTTTTAGAAAAAGCAATTGTCCGGATAAGCGAGGTTCGACTGTATAGCGCGTGATACATGACAAAACAGATGTGTTAGGACCTGATTCGCACTTGCTGAAGGGATACCAATGGACCCTGATCATAATACATTGGTTGCTTATTATTATTATTAAACATATCGTATTGTCCAAAAAGACAAAGGGATTGGGCACAAGTGCAGCACTTATTACCACCTTCTCCCTATATACAGTTATACATAATATTGCATAATGAAAATTAAAAATTGACAGTTGAAGCATCACATTGTGGAAACATAGTGCACAATATAAATTTATATACAGTGCTCATATGAAGGATATGTACAATGTGCTGGAAAGTGAAGACAGTGTGCATCTCATACATATGCTAATATTATACATTTTAGTGTTGTATATATATTTAACAATATTAATGATTAACAGTTTGGAAACAATAATATGCTAGCTACTTAATCTGTTAGTCGTTTCTATAAATTTGTGTACAGACAAGAATATTTTTGTATTCAGGAAAACATCTAAGTTTGGATCACAAAAAAGAATACTATTTAGAGTTTTTTGTCCTCCAAGATTATCGATAGCTGTCAGTAATGTCTCCCTAATATCATCATATAAGGTACATTGGAAGAAGAAATAGAATGAATTTTCACAAGGAGCTCCGCATTTACAGGAAATAGTATCAGATAATTAACACGAAACAGGTTGGAATTTAGTGTGCTACAATTGTGTCTCAATCTAATGTGCAATATGTTTGTAGAACCGCAATTATAGTGCATAGGTGGTGACGTAGGCTGCTTAGATGCGACAGCTTTAAAATAAGATATTGACGGACTATCCCTGATTCCTGATGATAGATTATTCCATTGGCCTAATGTATCTATAATATAAGACCTTTTAAACGTAGTTGTCCGTGCACATGGAACTACAAAATCATGGCGGTTTCTGAGATTATAACTGACCTTCTGTGACACAGCTGGTGGTATAAGATCAGTTACATATGAAGGACATGGCTTATTTATTATTTTATACATAGTTACAAGTTTGTTGACGTTTCTTCTATACGCTTATATATATATATGTATCCACGTTACCCACACCTAGAACAAGTACACTTATTTGAATATTACTAATATTACATGAATGTTACTGAGCAGTCAGTTAGAGTTTATAATTATTTTTTTTAAATTTGCGCTTAATCAGCAACATTAAGCCTTTCACGTATATTACAACTTTGTAAGTTAACTTTCCTTTCCAGAAATACCATAGCATGGTGACAGAGATGAACTTCTACACCAAGAGATGTGTCATTATTTTAAAATCTGCTTTGTTAATTTGATTTCAAGAGATAGCCTTCACCTGGAAGGAATTTATATTTGTATTATTTCAATTTTTCTTTTCATATTTATCCCTCTGAATTTTGGGTTTTGAAATAGCATGTCGCAGAAATAGCTCCTGTTGGACCCTTAGACTTGCAAGAATACTCTTGTGCTTCTTGCTTTGTCAGACCAAACCCATACTGTTGAATTTCTCAAAAGCTTTAAAAGGGTTAAAGCTATTTTTGGAAGTATAAATGGGTTGATTGGTGACTACCACAGAAGTAGCAAATGGAGTTATGTCCGATGAAATTCTCTGTTTTGACTTGTGCTAATCGTTTCCGTGTTTTTCAGGTTTAACAACTAACTTGCCTTTGTGTGTGTTTTCTTCCACCGGTGGTGCAGGATACGCTCACCTCTATGCAAACACCTGTTATCCTCACTGTTTGATAGTAGTTTATACACGTAAGTATGTATAAGTTGTATGTCATCTTAATACATCACTTGTGTTATCCCTCTTCTTGGGGTGTACTGGCCTAAAATGCGTCACGAAAGTAATGCGATTAACTTTGCTTTTGACCTGTAAAAGCTAACCAGCAAACGAAAACACGGCGTTGTTTACAACGAACACATGTCTAAACAAACATCCTTTTTTATATACTTAAGTAGAAGTATCACGATGGACAGTGCATACAACTGTTTGGCAAACAATATCAAGCAATATTTTAGATTCAGAACCAACATACCATGACATAACAGAAACATATATATTAAATTGTATATATTCATATTTGCCGCTATTCAAGATAAATTTATTTTACCGTCACTGTTTAAAACTACTCTGAACTACTTGTATGTATAGATCATCTTATTTGTAAACAGTAGGCGGACGTATTATATATCTAACAGTTACAAAAGTCTGCTGAAATCTTCTATTTCTTTATTATGTAAAATGCTGTCAACATGAATAAATGCCAATTATTTTATAACACTCAAAATATAGTTGTCATAATGAACAAAGTTTTAAAGTATATTTGTCACATGCAATAATACTGTCCGGTATTATTAGTAATATGTTCAATATCAACCACATATTGTGAGAATCCAGTAAAAAGGAACTGAGTAAAGCAGTGGTAAAATCTATCCATATATACAAAATTGTATATTTTTGGATATACCATATATACAAAATTGTATATTTTTGGATATACCATATATACAAATTGTATATTTTGTATATATTGGAATTTTCCCTTGTGATACTTTCACTGGCCACTGACAAAGATTAGCAGTATTAGAATAAGAAACTAAATTAAATCCAGTATGACGTGATGATGTGTAAGCATACAGAAAACTAAGAGAGCCCAACTTACTTCAGTTTCTGTACCGTACTTGCGCTTACCTCCTTTTGCATCCTGCGTATCATTCAACCTGTCGGATCGATGTCTTAAACATCACGACTGTAAAACAAAGTTGCTTACTTCCTTACTTACTTTGGAAATTTAACGTGCGCTTTCCGGCTGATGCGTATTTCGCACACGGCCCGGCCAGGCCAAGCAAGGGATTTTCCGACCAGTCACATACCATGAAAAAAGGGCTTCACTTTAAAGAGTATACTTCACTCCAACACTCCCTTAGTTCCCTCCTCCACCCACCTCGGCATTTATTCCAAATTTAAAAATTTCAAAAATTAAATATAAGCAACCCCTAAAATCCCCCTCTTGGGTTGCACACACCACTTTCATCCTTTTCGGAATACACTAAATGGTCCGGACAGGCCCGTGTGCGAAATACGCTACAGTCGGAAAGCGCACATTAAATCTCCTATATCAGTCAGTCAGTCAGTCCAACACATTTGGTGAATTTTTCTTGAGAAGATACAGTGAAAGTGCTCGACTTTAACAGACCACTTTTCTTTGAGTTATCGCGCGACATTATTAAGTATTATGTAGGTAGATATAATACTAGTCATGTTGAGAATGGAGAGGAAAAAGGGCTACACTTTGAACTCATGGTTTTCTTTAAATGCGATAAACTGTGACATTATCTGTGAGGTTTAAGATGATTTTGACAGCCCGGGCTAAATCAGACCGAACACTTCTGACATAGATTTTCTTAAGAAAATATTGTAAAAATACTTCCCTTTGAGCACCTTGTTTTCTTTAAATACGATGTACCGTGACATTATAAAGTGGTATATAGGAAGATATAACACTAATCTATAGATGTTAACACATTTGAAGATACATATGTGTGCTAAAGTTGATTTTGTAGAACCGCAATTATAGTGCATAGGTGGTGACGTAGGCTGCTTAGATTCGACAGCTTTAAAATAAGATATTGACGGACTATCCCTGATTCCTGATGATAGATTATTCCATTGGCCTAATGTATCTATAATATAAGACCTTTTAAACGTAGTTGTCCGTGCACATGGAACTACAAAATCATGGCGGTTTCTGAGATTATAACTGACCTTCTGTGACACAGCTGGTGGTATAAGATCAGTTACATATGAAGGACATGGCTTATTTATTATTTTATACATAGTTACAAGTTTGTTGACGTTTCTTCTATACGCTTATATATATATATATGTATCCACGTTACCCACACCTAGAACAAGTACACTTATTTGAATATTACTAATATTACATGAATGTTACTGAGCAGTCAGTTAGAGTTTATAATTATTTTTTTTAAATTTGCGCTTAATCAGCAACATTAAGCCTTTCACGTATATTACAACTTTGTAAGTTAACTTTCCTTTCCAGAAATACCATAGCATGGTGACAGAGATGAACTTCTACACCAAGAGATGTGTCATTATTTTAAAATCTGCTTTGTTAATTTGATTTCAAGAGATAGCCTTCACCTGGAAGGAATTTATATTTGTATTATTTCAATTTTTCTTTTCATATATATCCCTCTGAGTTTTGGGTTTTGAAATAGCATGTCGCAGAAATAGCTCCTGTTGGACCCTTAGACTTGCAAGAATACTCTTGTGCTTCTTGCTTTGTCAGACCAAACCCATACTGTTGAATTTCTCAAAAGCTTTAAAAGGGTTAAAGCTATTTTTGGAAGTATAAATGGGTTGATTGGTGACTACCACAGAAGTAGCAAATGGAGTTATGTCCGATGAAATTCTCTGTTTTGACTTGTGCTAATCGTTTCCGTGTTTTTCAGGTTTAACAACTAACTTGCCTTTGTGTGTGTTTGTTCCACCGGTGGTGCAGGATACGCTCACCTCTATGCAAACACCTGTTATCCTCACTGTTTGATAGTAGTTTATACACGTAAGTATGTATAAGTTGTATGTCATCTTAATACATCACTTGTGTTATCCCTCTTCTTGGGGTGTACTGGCCTAAAATGCGTCACGAAAGTAATGCGATTAACTTTGCTTTTGACCTGTAAAAGCTAACCAGCAAACGAAAACACGGCGTTGTTTACAATGAACACATGTCTAAACAAACATCCTTTTTTATATACTTAAGTAGAAGTATCACGATGGACAGTGCATACAACTGTTTGGCAAACAATATCAAGCAATATTTTAGATTCAGAATCAACATACCATGACATAACAGAAACATATATATTAAATTGTATATATTCATATTTGCCGCTTGAACACTTCTGACATAGATTTTCTTAAGAAAATATTGTAAAAATACTTCCCTTTGAGCACCTTGTTTTCTTTAAATACGATGTACCGTTACATTATAAAGTGGTATATAGGAAGATATAACACTAATCTATAGATGTTAACACATTTGAAGATACATATGTGTGCTAAAGTTGATTTTGACCGCCCGGGCCAAGTCGGACCCAACACAAGCCAAACACTTCTGATAGAGGGAATGTAGAGGGAAAAGGGCTTCACTTTTGAGCATTGTGTTTGCTACTGCAATATGAGACACTAAAGTGTTATATGGGTAGATATGATATAATTAGTCTATAGATGTAAAGTATGTGTTATTAACACGTGTCGTGTCAGTCCTATGACATTCGCGAATATCCACTTGCAGAAAACATCCTGTGTTGGTTTAACATGAATTAGTAAAGGTTAATTAGGTATGCCAAACACTAATTAATGAAAGAAGAGTAGTCAAAACACTGTCATTTCGAATTCCTGCCCAGGACATCACACCCCTGCACTAAGGTCGGTGAGAAACCTTCTCATCAAAGTAAAGACGCAGTCAAGAAACTGACTTTTCGGTATGAACTCTAGTACGTAGCTATAATTATCAGTTTATTACATCGCTGAAGATACATTTTGATTCAAACTCAATTAAATGAGCAAAACTATCCGTTTCTGGACATTTGAGATCTGCCTAGATATGCACGTTTCGTTTTATTATTCTGCAATCCGTTTTTAGTATTACCCGCTGGCCCGGCCCGGCCCGACTTTTCTTGGCCCGACTTTTAGGCAATCCAATACCTGCACATACTAGATCACGTAATGTACTTAACACGACAGGCGACGAGCGGGTTGTAATTATTCTAGGAACCAGGAAGAGAGGCGACTTCAGAGAAGAGAGCTCCACGTTGTAAAAGAGGTATGTCACATATTTAGACGACATTTCACATACACACGTACAGATTTTACATTATGTGACAGTTCATGATTGTGTTACCTATGTTTTACTATATACACGCAAGGGCAGAGGCTTGACTTTAACACAGAAAGTAGACTTGACATTGACATATCCAGCAGGTGTCCACCATGATTACATCCATATATGGTCTTGAAGGTAATTTAAGGTACGGACGTTTACTACAATGTCTGAAAAACTATCGGACCTACTGCAGTCAAAGTTGGTAAGAGATTATTGAACAGTCATACATAACTGGACATTACATTTAAAGACATGAATAAAAAATCTGTCTGTTTAGCTGTCACTATATTTCATCAACAACCAGACCTGTTCGTCATGGGTGGAACGAGCATTCATTGTAACAGCCATCTGCATTATGCTACCCCTGCGTCACAGGGCCATATGACACAGTTAAACCAATCAACTCAACTCGAAAGGGTGGACGGGGATCACGCAAGTTGAGAAGCCCAACGCTAACACCGTATTTGTCCGTGTGTGATTCCCGGGCACCCTTTCGAGTTGAGTTGATTGGTTCAACTGTGGAACACGGAGCTAGGGAGACAGATTATGGTCTGCCTTTATAACACAAGCTGTTACAAGTTATAACGAAAGTAGAAATGAGCTTAAACGTCCATCCATATAGTTCTGTACGATGTCAGTTAGCAGCTGAATCGTCATCGCTGATGACAGGCTACACACTCAAGATTACTGTTTTCAAAATCAATTAACATGGAGCTAACACGGACGTTTCCAGTTATCTATTCACGTAATTTTCGCAAGAAACAACACCAAAGAAAACGAATACACACCCGAGGAGGACATAATCGAAATAACCCACTCTGCCCTTAAAAAAAACAGGAACTTTAAACGTAAACCCCAAACACCTAACAACAACAAATTAATACACAACATTACTGTCCTTCTAGCATACATGCTTAAAGAAATAAACCCAAACGCCAGCACTAAAGCCCTATACTCCGTAGCGCACAAACTCAAACTAACGACCCAAACATACGAAATCTTCATCATTACCCTACAATCAGTAACCTCAAAGTAAAACCAAACCCTAAAAACTTAATCTCCAACCAATAAAAAAATAAATAATGACAGGACTAAACATATTCCAGTGGAACGCCAACGGTCTTAACTCCAACGGCCATGAACTTAAAGATAAATTTAAACTAAACAAAGGAACGCACATTGCTTGCATCCAGGAAACCAAATTCTCCAAAAAATCTAAACTTACCCTGGCAAACTACAACTCAGTAAGAACAGACCGAACCAAAACCAAAACCACTAGAGCAGCAGGAGGGTTAATCATACTAATCAGAGAAGATATAAGCTATGAAGAAATTAAAATTAACACACCAAACCTAGAAGCAAACGGCATTCAAATCACAATAAACAACCAAAAAATAAACATCATTAATATCTATCACTGGTCAGAACAAAAAGTCCAACCCGAGGACCTAAACAAACTAATACAAATAGGCACAAAATCCACAATAATTCTAGGAGATTTTAATGCCCACCACCTATCGTGGGGAATAAATGACAAACTAGACAGTCAAGGCAAATTAATCGCTGAATGGATAGAAACAAACAATCTCGTACTGCTAAATAATAACCATCCCACTAGATATGACAAGGGAAATAAAACAATGTCGGCTATCGACCTAACCATCAGTACTGCAGATCTTGCACAAAGTACCAAATGGGAAATTCACGACGCCCCACTAGGTAGTGACCACTTCCCAATAAACATAACCATAGGCAATACCAACGTCCCTACCCAAACAGAAAACTCATAACCTAAATTTAGCTATAACCAGGCTTACTGGGACAAAATTCAAGAGATCTGCAACCAAGCTAACCTAAAGGAACTAGAAAATAGCGATCCAGAAATCTACTGTCAAAACCTTACAGAATACATAATTAACGCAGCTAAAAACTCAATTCACTATAAAACAAATAGAATAGGCAAACCCTCTTTACCATGGTGGAACGAGGAGATAGAAGAAGCTAGACGCAAACGCAAAACAGCCTTTAATAAAGCCAAACGAGACTATAACCACATTAAAAGAGCCCACGAATTAAACCACAAAGTACAAAGCTTAGTTAAAATAGCTAAAACTAGAGATTGGAAAAAATTCTGTGAGGGAGTGAACAACCGAACGGATGCCAGAACAGTCTGGCGTAAAATACACGCCATTAGAGGCATTAAACGTCACTCCAAAACCCCAAATATACATAATTCAACAAATTCCACACAAAAGGCAAATAATCCTGCAAACCACTTCTCGGCCATAAGCAGTAATAAAAACTTCAGCCCAAAATTCCAAGATTTAAACGGAAGAGCAACCTAGCAGAGAACCAAACAACAATAACCTTGAAATTAACCAACCCTACTCAATGGAAGAACTAACTCACGTACTTCAAAATAGGAAAAAGGGCACAGCCCAAGGACTAGACCTAACATCATACCAAATAATCAAAAAGCTCCCCCCTAAACTACTCCAGGCACTACTTAATCTCTATAACATTATCTATCAAAACGGACAGGCACCTACTCCCTGGAAACAGGCACTAGTCATCCCGATACCTAAACCCGGTAAACCAACTAATCAGGCTAACTCGTACAGACCAATTTCCTTAACCTCAAACTTATGTAAAGTAATGGAATCTATGGCCAAAAACAGATTACAACACTACCTTACTCAAAATAACATCATAAATCAAGACCAAAGTGGTTTCACTCCTGGCCGCTCAACCTTAGATAACCTCGCCCGACTAGAGCAGGTTATTAAAACAGGTCAGCTAAACAAACAATATACAACAGGCATCTTTCTAGACTTCTTAAAAGCATTCGACATGGTTTGGCACAACGGGCTAATACAAAAACTCAAGAAAAAAGGATTAAAAGGACAAATACTAAACTATATCCAGGACTTTCTAAACGATCGTAAAATAACAGTAGGATTAGACCAAACACTATCGGACCAGTGTCCCTTAGAAAATGGCACCCCCCAAGGCAGTATCCTAAGCCCCATTCTCTTCAACATAATGATAAACGACTTATTCGCGGGCCTATCCCCTAAAATAAACACATCCAAATTCGCGGATAACGGAGCCATCTGGATCCGCACTAAAAGTATCAATATGTCCCAAACTCTACTCTAAAAGTCCTTTTACCAAATACAACACTGGGCTGATAAATGGGGCTTCTCCCTAAACTCGGAAAAAACAACAGGAATAGTTTTCAAACATAAAAATATGAAACCTGCTACTCCAACCCTCCAGCTAAAGAACAAACCAATAAAATTCCAAAAACAAACTAAATTCCTAGGGCTAATCTTCGATGAACACCTCACATTGGGGGCTCATGTTAATCACCTAACCACTAAATGCAACAAAGACTTAAACACATTAAAATGCCTCATGAGCTCCAACTTGGGGGCCTGTAAAGAAACTCTCCTCTCACTCTATATCTCACTAATTAGATCTAAACTAGGCTACGGCTGTGCAATCTACAACACCTTAAACCAAACTCTCTCCCAAAAACTAGACTCAATACAATGTCAAGCCCTTAGACTGGTCACTCGTACCCAATATGGCACTTCCCTCACTTCACTTCAGGCCCTTACAGGAGAAATGCCACTAAATCTCCGAAGGGAACACCTCACCTTAAACTTCTGGGCCGTGTCCCAATCCAACCCCCTAATCAATAACTTAATAAACCAAAACATCCGACCCCCAAATCAAGCTCTAACTAGGAAACACCCACTACTCTCACCAATATCTCAACGAATAAATAACTATCTAAAAGAACACAAAATTACCAACCTAAAGTTAAACTGCAAACCATCAAAAATCTTCACACCAACGCTCCAAACTCCCAAAATAGATATATCACTAGCCAATACAATCAACAAACAAACCGACCCAAACATAGCTAAAACTACCTCCCTAGCATACATAAACGAAAATTGGCCGAATTGGTGCAACATCTACACAGACGGATCCTCTGATCCGATATCCAACCACACAGGTTTCGGAATCCACATCGCACAACCTACTAAAAGCACACAATCCTTTCGACTCCCAAACAATCAATCTATCTTCACAGCAGAGCTAATGGGCATGGCCTCAGCTCTCCATAACCAACAAACTAAAAAACACCAAAATATCCTAATCCTCACAGATTCCCTCAGCGGTTTACAGGCCCTCCAAAACAAAAACACTAAAAACCGCCAAAAACTTATAAACCAAATATTAAAAAGCTCTAACGAACTAGCCAAAGCAGGTAAACAAATAGTATTCATTTGGATCCCTGCACACTTAGGAATCTACGGCAACGAACACGACGATAAAGCTGCTAAACAATCACTCAAAATACCAGAAATAAGCCTAAACCTACCAATCTCAAAATCAGAAATCAAAAGTATCAACAAACGCAACCTCACCAAAAAATGGCATTCCCAATATCAAAATTCAAGTAGTCAAATTAAAAAAATCCTAAAATAACCACTTACCAAACCTAAAACCCTCCATCCTTCCAAAAGAATCGACAGAGTAATCACAAAACTCCAAACCGGACACACTAACCTAAACACCCACTTAAATAAAATTAAAAAAACACGCAACAGGAAACTGCCCACACCGCAAACAACTAGAAACTCCAGAACACGCACTCATACACCGCACCCACTACCAGACACATAGAGTTACTCTACAAACCAAACTAAATAAGGCTCTTACGTTACCAACTATCCTTAACCCTAAAAATAAGTCAGAAGAATTCAAAGCCTTAGGCGTATTCCTAATTAAAACCGACCTAATCAAGCGCATCTAAACCCAACCTCCTAAACACACCAACCACATAAACCACTAACCACACCATAACCTGCTCCCTTAGTACGCCCACCATTCCCTCTTAGCATTTATTCCAAATCTAAAAATTTAAAAAATCCTTTTCTAAGCAACCACTTAACTCCTCCTCTGGGTTGCATAATCCTTCAACCCTTTCGGAAACTCACTAAATGGTCTGGCCGGGCCCGTGTGCGAAATACGCTAGAGTCGGAAAGCGCACGTACAATCTCCAATGTAAGTAAGTACACACGTATAGATTTTACATTATGTGACAGTTCATGATTGTGTTACCTATGTTTTTTATTGATACACGTGAGGGCAGAGGTTTGACTTTAACACAGAAAGTAGACTAGACATTGACATATCCAGCAGGTGTCCACCATGATTACATCCATATATAGTCTGGAAGGTTATTTAAGGTACGGACGTTTACTACAATGTCTGAAAAACTATCGGACCTACTGCAGTCAAAGTTGGTAAGAGATTATTAAACAGTCATACATAACTGGACATTACATTTAACGACAATCGGTGCATGAATAAAAAATCTGTCTGTTTAGCTGTCACTATATTTCATCAACAACCAGACCTGTTCGTCACGGGTGGAACGAGCATTCATTGTAACAGCCATCTGCATTATGCTACCCCTGCGTCACAGGGCCATATGACACAGTTGAACCAATCAACTCAACTCGAAAGGGTGGACGGGAATCACGCAAGTTGAGAAGCCCAACGCTAACACCGTATTTGTCCGTGTGTGATTCCCGGGCACCCTTTCGAGTTGAGTTGATTGGTTCAACTGTGGAACACGGAGCTAGGGAGACAGATTATGGTCTGCCTTTATAACACAAGCAGTTACAAGTTATAACGAAAGTAGAAATGAGCTTAAACGTCCATCCATATAGTTCTGTAGGATGTCAGTTAGCAGCTGAATCGTCATCGCTGATGACAGGCTACACACTCAAGATTACTGTTATCAAAATCAATTAACATGGAGCTGGAAAGACAGATTATCGTCTGCTTTTATCTGCGGTCATAGTACCAGTAGTTACCGGTTAAAACGAAAGTAGAAATTAGCTGAAACGTCTGCTGGTGTCCACCCACCTACCCCGCACATTAGCATACTCGGGTCATTTGATTTGCTGCCTAAGTGAAGATTCCGTTTTATGTACATTAACATGCGTGCTGGAAACACCACATGAACGATAGGTAAGTTCTTCGGGTCGGGGGAGGTGTTGTGGCGATAACAAGGTTGGATCAGAGTTATGTCCCTTTAAGCATCATTGGCTTGCGTGTATGTTTAATATCAGTCATATGACAGTAGATGCCTGTATGATTTTGTCTGTCGTGTGTGTGTGTGATGTGTGTGTATTTGAGTGTGCGTGCGCGCATGCGTGTGCATGTGTGTGGACAATCTGTATCCGGTCATGAAAACAATGAAGACTTTAAGTTTTTACTCATCCATACACCCGGTGTCGTCACTGATTCCCAGTTATCTATTCATAACATTTTCACCACTGTTTTGCCTTAGATGACGCCCAATGGAATGCTTTTCGGCAGATGCTGGTTATTCTTTGGCGTTGTCGATTTTTATAAAATCTTAACGTAGTACTTCATAGAGGAGAGTGCGTATCCCAAACACGCCAATATTTGACGACGGTTTAATACACGTGTCTACTCGCCGTCTTGACCTGGTAAGGTCACGTGAGAAAGTTGTGGGGTGACAGGCAACCAGGAAATAAAGTATTGAAGTACGTGCAGTACTCGGGGGAGGTGTGGTGTGTGTTTCAAACCTGATTTACCTTTCACTACAAGAAGCTGAAACATCAACCTGTGTTTATGGAAATGGGTCCATGGCTTAAACGACTGTTGTTCTTGTTTCGGTTTGAAATTAGTCTACTGTTAGATTGTTGAATTAAGATCGTTTTATGGAACTAATTTTAATATCCATGTGCATTAATTCTGTGTCATGTGTTTGAAAAACATGGCATACATTCCACCCAGTCTCTCCACTTCATGGAATGTACATATTCATTACTTAGGGGAAAAAGTGAAATGGTATCATGATACTGCGGGTATTTGAGGTTTAGGGCGACTTACGTAAAACATATTTAACAAGAGTCATAATGTTCCACAGATATACATGGAATGGGCGCCGTGTTGTCACGTAAACTCCTGTCTCAGTGTCTTGTAATGATGTCACGTCTTGGGACGTTGGGGATGATGCATTCATGTACATGTTGTATGATTCTGTCTATAACATGTGCATATATATTTCACTAAACTATCGGTTTGGCTTCAGATGGCGACCGCGAAGAACCTGACAGAGAACCACCTCACCTGTGTCATCTGTTCTGAGGTGTTCACAGACCCAGCCACACTTCAGTGTCATCATACATTCTGTAAGTCCTGTCTGCTGAAATACACCTACACACAACCGGAAGCAGTACAAGCCAAGTCCATCCGATGTCCCTCCTGTAGACAACAGATGAAGGTGACTAACCCTGGCAGTCCAGTAGAGGAGTGGGTCAGTCAGCTGAAACCACGCCACATCATACAGGGGCTAATGGACGACTTTGGACCCAGCACAAAGGGTAATCAGCTCATTATTGTACTGCCTGACTAATATACCCTTTTAAAAGATATGTAAACAACCACAAAGGTGTACATATACAAGCATTCACTCATTTGAGTTCTTATTGTGACTTCATGTTAATAGATTTTGATGCAGGATACTCATTTCTTTCTTGCAAAAGCAAATAAATTAGATTCCGTTTGCGATTAAGAGTTTCCGATAATTTTATGAAATCAACATGAATGTCATGTCCTACCCCTACCACGTCGTAATTCCTTTTTGTTATATTATTGTCAGTTAATATTAGAATTTGTATGACAAGCTAGCATATAAATGTCACAATTTGTGTCTGCTTATCCTGATTAGGGACTACAATACATGTCACAGCTAGGACGGGTTGTGTTGACAGAACTATGGGGTTTATCTTAGTCGCCCTCCACTGTGACATGCCACAGCTAGAACGGGTTGTGTTGACAGAACTGTGGGGTTGATTTTAGTTGCCCTCCACTGTGACATGACACAGCTAGCACAGGGATGTGTTGACAGAACTGTGGGGTTGATCTTTAGTTGCAGGTACATCTTACTGTCTGTGCCATGGCCCTACATTGTAACAAAGCATGTTAAATGAAAACGTGTATGTTAAGTTCCCTGTCAGTTCAGTCTCCCATCTATAAAGACGCTATAACGCCCGCAGGTTTTAATATGCATCTGTTATTGCATATCTAGTCAGCAGATAATGATCTTGTGGTTATGATTACCTGTAGGTCATGATTGACTAGGAAGTGCTACATTGTGAGACAGCATCATTGTTTCGTTACAACCTGTGTCATATGATATGTTCATCTCAAAAAAGGGCGTGGCCGTTTATAACAAAACTAATGTGTTACCTGTTATTATTTCTTTAGATGGTGAGCGATTCTTATCATGTTTTTGACAAATGAGTAAAACACACTTGTCTTTTTAGCTGTGGAGGAACATGTGTGCAGTGTTTGTACAAAACAAGGAAAGACAACTGGTGCTCTGTCTGCGATGTTGTGTACTGTGAAGGATGTCTCCAGTTGCACAACATGATGCCAGGGTTGTGTGACCATGAAGTAGCTCACTTGTCTGATCACACCAAAACAAAGGTCAAGCGTTGCTTCATGTGTCAAGTCCAAAGAGACAAACCGATAGAGTTGTTCTGTAAAGACTGCAAGCAGGCAATATGCACGATATGTTGCAGTATAAAACGCAGGGCATGTAAGGATGTTGATACAATAGAGAGTACCACCCCTCTTGTGAAGGAACAACTGACAAGCAAAATAGAGGAACTCAGAATCAACATTGCAGCTACGAATAATATCATAACCCAGATAAAATCTACAATTCAAGATGTGAAGAGTAATTCACAAACCCTCAAAGATCAAGTCACAAAGACACGGGAAACAGTGATGTGTGCTATTTTAAGAAAAGAGAAGCAACTCCTTGGTGACATCGACAAAGCTACTGATGACCAATTACGTGAGTTACAAGCAGATATAAAAATCCAGGAGATCGAGCTACAGATGTACCAGCAGCAGTATGAGTTCACAGCCAATGCTGTGACGTCCAACTGTGAGATGGACATGTATGCCGTCTATGAGTCGGTGGATGAGACGTCTACAGACAACAGAGACACGGACAACAGGCCAGCACCAAGATGGGTTGTATTGACACACGACCTGGACAAGCTGAGTAAAGCAGTTGATGAGCTACAGCTGGGGGAGGTTGAAGTTGTCCATGATGTGAGTGACCCCGGGTCTTCTCCTGTTCTACATCACAACATTTAACTGCAAGGAAGCTGGGGACGGGAGGGATCCTTCGTTCGTTGACGTCACAGTGTTGACTGTTGATGGCATCAAAGTGGTGGTAGTTGCAGATTATAATGACAAGAGCCTCAAAACATATTACACCTCAAACCTCAAATCCTTTCATAATAAGCTTCTGCTTTCTAATTATCCTTGGCAAATAGCCAAGTTAAGTGAGAGTCAGATAGCTGTCAGTGTTTGAGGCAGTAAGGAAATAGTTACAGTGAATGTTACCCCAGGTCCTGTATTATTGTCAACTATCACAACAAGCAAGCAGTACCGGTCTCTAGCCTCTCTGAGTCCTTCACAGCTGGCGGCAGGTACATGGAGACAGCCTCACTCTGTGGACATACTGGACATGGCAGGGAGGATACTGAGGTCTATCAACACGGGGGTAATAGAGAGTCCAGACTACATCCACGTCACCAGGAACTACAACTTAATAGTCAGTGCAGGAGACGTAAAATGCCTTGTATGTGTGACCAGTGAAGGGGACGCTGTTTTCACCTACGATTCAACAGGAGACAGAGCTCTGACATGTCCTCTAGGTATCACAACAACCAGCACAGGAGATATCCTGCTTGTAGACTATGACTCCCACAAGGTTATTCAGCTGACACAATCGGGGCAGTTTGTCAGAGATGTCCTCACACAACAGGATGGTCTGGAATATCCTCGTGGTGTCTGTCTTGATGCTGACGGCCTGCTGTATGTTACGTCTGACAGATATGTGAAAGTATTCAAATTCTGCCGGCGCTGAATGTGGAATTAGAGATAACTTTGATACATACACAGTTGAATCTTTCAAAAGTTGAATGCTGCTTTAGGTCCAGATCGGATCCAGTTCTTCCCTTACACACGTAGTCCATCATGTCATTGATTAAATAAAGGGCGACCTAACACCAGTAGTAGTCTGACCTGATAGAAGTACTTCTCAAGTACCTTGCGAAAGGAACGCACAATGACAGCACTGAATGAGGGCAACACTGTACGAGAGATCACGTGACCTAGACAGATGGTATTGGACAGTATTGTTGTTTTATATTGTTCATAGAACAGTAATGTTGTGTTGTGTAGTGTACTATACATCTGACGTGTGTTGTCATGGAGTAACATGTTCACACAATTGCGCATGCTATCGGTCTTTAGATTATCAGTTCGACAACCCATCACCTAATGTTTTAAAGGGGCGTTTAACTCTTATAAAACACCACAAGCGTTCTGTGATCTACAGCGGATATAATGTGTTGATGCTGTGAGAACTGGTTGAGTTCAGTAAATGTACTAATTTGTATCAGTTATTTCCACAATCTGTCGTATTGAGTAGAGTATAATAGTAACAACATTCCACTCAATTCGTACAATACACTCTCAATCAGTCAAGGAAATCTTTGCCGTAGCGATGTTCAAGGAAAACAATGCTATACACCCATGCAGGTGAATTTGTATTCATTGTTTACAAGGGACAGGGTGTGGTTTGACAGGTGATCAAAGGGACACAACTCTGTGCAGAAATATGTATCTCTTTATGCTCTTAATATGCTCTTCCGGAGCCTCGGAATATTCATAAATCTATAATTTGTCCTGAGGTTTTACAAAAGCAATTTATTGCTCACTGGACATGTTTGATCTTCTGAACAAAATGCGTCATAAAAAGATATTGATCGGCTGCTACTTTCATAAAACAAGTTTGGTGTTCTATAGCAATGACTGAAAACATATCCTGTCTGGAACAGAAATCCCATGTGTAAAGTGTAAACGTTGTTTATTCTGGCGAACAGTTATTGCTTGACCGCTCACCCAAGTTAATCACGTTAATACGTGGCATCACAACTACTAAATGATTATACATATATGTTTAAATAGTCTGTACATATACTAGTATATAATCAATTAGCCTTTATTGCATATGCAGGAAACTAGGATATCAGCTAAGTAAGGATGGATGAACAACTTCTATATTACTTCGTACTTCAACTTCTAAATGCCTCTCAAAGTAGTCATGATATCAGCTGACGATTTTGCATTTTGTCAGAAACAAGTGTGAGCAAGTAGCATTGAACCTGTCACAAGAGCGGAGTTAACAGCACACACAACAAAATGCAAGCAAGAGTATGTCATCAACTTATATTTTGTCATTTAATCTTTATGTTTCTAATAACCTGACATGTTATAGGTAAGGAGATAGTAATGTTTTTCACACTATGAATGAGTGACATATTTCATCCATCATTGTGTATTCCAATGGTTCGTGATACATTTTAATTGCTTAACGTGTTGGATCTGTATATAATAGTCTAATGTACAGTCAAACATTTTTAAGGGTAGAAGTTGGAAATTATTTGTCATTTCACACTTTTTTGATTGGTTGTCAATCATGTTGTTAGATTGACAGGTGGCGATAGGTTAATTGATAGATATACTAATATCACTTCTGTGGCTAATTTAATTGATTGGCTAATTTGCCTTGATCTATATCCGTATATCATTCTTATTAATAAAACTACTTAACTTTAATTTTCTGGAGACAAGAATAGTTCAGTGTTTGAAACAGAATGTATCAATAAAAACACAGATGCTTTTATCAAAGCTCTAAGGTATATTCATGTTTTACTCATTCAGTGTACCAACAAATAGCCCTCATACCATGCCACTTGCCAGTCTACGACACCGGCATCGATATGACAAAGTCAGAAGTTGCCAAAAACCATCCTATGATGTGTCCGAAGAAAAGTAGATATGCATGATTCAGGAGTGGTCGTTGTTTGTGTGAGTGAGGGGCCTACATAACTGTAGTCATTAGTGAGTGAGTGAGTGCGTGAGTGAGTGAGTGAGGGGGACTACATTACTGTAGCCATTAGTGAGTGAATGAGCGAGGGGGACTGCATTACTGTAGCCATTAGTGAGTGAATGAGTGAGTGAGGGGGTCTACATTACTGTAGTCATAAGTGAGTGCGTGAGTGAGTGAGTGAAGGGGACTACATTACTGTAGCCATCAGTGAGTGAATGAGTGAGGGGGACTACATTACTGTAGCCATTAGTGAGTGAATGAGTGAGGGGGACCACATTACTGTAGCCATTAGTGAGTGAATGAGTGAGGGGGACTAAATTACTTTAGACATTAGTGAGTGAATGAGTGAGTGAGGGGCGTACATTACTGTAGTCATTATTGAGTGAATGAGTGAGGGGGACTACATTACTGTATCCATTAGTGAGTGATTGAGTGAGTGAGGGGCGTACATTACTGTAGCCATTAGTGAGTGAATGAGTGAGGGGGACTACATTACTGTAGCCATAAGTGAGTGCGTGAGTGAGTGAGTGAGGGGGACTACATTACTGTAGCCATTAGTGAGTGAATGAGTGAGTGAGTGAGTGAGGGGGTCTACATTACTGTAGTCATTAGTGAGTGAGTGGGTCTACATTACTGTAGCCATTAGTGAGTGAGAGTGAGTGAGTGAGGGGGACTACGTTACTGTAGCCATTAGTGAGTGAATGAGTAAGTGAATGAGTGAGGGGGTCCACATTACTGTAGCCATTAGTGAGTGAATGAGTGAGTGAGTGAGTGAGGGGGTCTACATTACTGTAGTCATTAGTGAGTGAGTGAGTGAGTGAGTGAGGGGGTCTACATTACTGTAGCCATTAGTGAGTGTGTGAGTGAGTGAGGGAGTCTACATTACTGTAGTCATTAGTTAGTGAGTGAGAGGTCTACATTACTGAAATGATTTGTGAGTGAATGAGAGGGCCTACATTACTGTAGCCATTAGTAAGTGAGTGACCTACATTACTGTAGCCATTAGTGAGTGTGTGCGGGGTCTACATTACTGAAATCATTTGTGAGTGAGTGAGGGGCCTACAATAATATAGCAATTAGTTAGTGTGTGAGGGGTCTACATTACTTAAATCATTTGTGAGTGAGTGAGGGGCCTACATTACTATAGCTATGAGTAAGTGAGTGAGGGGTCTACATTACTGAAATCATTTGTGAGTGAGTGAGGGCCTACATTACTATGGCTATTAGTTAGTGTGTGAGGGGTCTACATTACTGAAATTATTTGTGAGTGAGTGAGGGGCCTACATTACTATAGCTATTAGTTAGTGAGTGGGGGTCTACATTACTGAAATTATTTCTGAGTGAGTGAGGGGCCTACATTACTATAGCTATTACTTAGTGAGTGAGGGGTCTACATTACTGAAATCATTTGTGAGTGAGTGAGGGGCCTACATTACTGTAGTTATTAGTTAGTGAGCGAGGGGTCTCCGTTACTGTGAACATAGGTGAGTGATTGAGTGAGTGAGAGGGCCTACATTACTGTAGCCATTATTGAGTGAGTGAGGGGCCTATATTACTGTAGCCATTAGTGAGTGAGTGAGGGGCCAACATTACTGTAGCCATTAGTGAGTGAGTGAGGGGCCTACATTACTTTAAACATTGAGTGAGTGAGGGGCCAACATTACTGTAGCCATTAGTGGGTGAGTGAGGGGCCTACATTACTGTAGCCATTAGTGAGTAATTGAGGGGACTACATTACTGTAGCCATTAAACAGGTTCAGACTCCCGACCTTGTGTGGACCACCTGAGGTATTGTGCTACCCCGTTTCGTACGTACTACGCCACGAGGCAACTCAAAGTGAAACAAGGTGGGTCTTGTTTCCATGCAGTTCCAAGTTGATTCGCCGGCTCTTGTGAAAATTGATATATTTTAAGAAAATGCCAACTTGCAACATGAATATTTAGATCTTGTCCTATAACGAATTCAATTCTATGAAACAGAAAAATGATGGATCAGCTCTTCAGTAAAACAAAAACTTAAATTTTCCTTGATAAGGGTACCTGTGAAAGGTTTGAGTCAAGAAGTCCATTTGTGACATCATCAACTACAAATGTTCATCTTGATTGCCACACTGTTAGTGTTACCATTGTCGGCTCCGTCTTGTTACGTCCAGGCCAATCACTAAACCTTCACTGTAATTGGCTTCTCTCCTGTATTAGTGAGTGAGTGTTAGTGTTACCATTGTCGGCTCCTTCTTGTTACCTCAAGGCCAATCACTAGACCTTCACTGTAATTGGCTTCTCTCCTGTATTAGTGAGTGAGTGTTAGTGTTACCATTGTCGGCTCCTTCTTGTTACGTCCAGGCCAATCACTAAACCTTCACTTTAATTGGCTTCTCTCCTGTATTAGTGAGTGAGTGTTAGTGTTACCATTGTCGACTCCTTCTTGTTACGTCCAGGCCAATCACTAGACCTTCACTGTAATTGGCTTCTCTCCTGTATTAGTGAGTGAGTGTTAGTGTTACCATTGTCGGCTCCTTCTTGTTACGTCCAGGCCAATCACTAGACCTTCACTGTAATTGGCTTCTCTCCTGTAAACATCATTGGCGTCGTCATTATGTTGTTATTTGTGTACATTTATCCCACCTTGTGTAAACGTATCGTCATGTATATATATTAACTCCATGTAGTTACTCAGCATTCATCTGATGAAGGGACAAGAAGTAGCTCTGAAACGTTGTCACTAAGAATAATGTTATCCATAAAAAGTCTCCTGTGTTCATATTCTTTCAACTTCAAACAACTTCAAAACTTCCCCGATGTCCTGGACTCCTTTACTGCTGCACTTATTGAAGTAGCCACATGGCAGATTGGATATGTACATAGGCCTCAAGTATGTAATGCCACTTTGACCAAAACCTGCACTGTTTCTTGTACAGTAAACTACGGTTATAACGAACTCAAAGGGACCACACATTTTAGTTCGTTATAACCATATTTCGTTATAAGCTTATATACAGCATATATACAGCAAATGTACGGGACCCAGAAAAACAGTTCGTTATATCCGCCGGTTCGCTATAAGCGTGTTCGTTATAAACGTAGTTTACTGTATGTAGATTTTGTACCAACTTACACTGGAAGTATCATGGGTCAACCAATCTTCTGTACCAAGTTTAGAAATGCAAAATGTCTAACCAAAGTTAGATTTAAACACCAGCCCACACATGGCTAATACATATGAATATCTAACCAATGACCAGAAAGCCGTTTCCCTTTGGTTTCAACTAAGCCCCTATGTATATATTTCTGTATACGACCCCCAGTGTATTATTCAAATCTCAATGTACCATGTGACCGGATGTGGACAGAGTGACTCGTGCAACATACATCTGTCATTCACAGACAAACATTCTGTACATCATTGTTTACACCCAAGGAAACTCTCGTCAAGTCAAACATTGCTTCAGAAACACTGAATTATCCTAGCTGGTTTGAAGAACAAAGCAGTGCAATATCTTCAGCTCCTGAATCCTGCTTTGTCTCTACACACCTACCTCAGCACTAAGAGGCTACGTACACGTGACATCACAGACATGTAAGAAACATTTCAGGAGAAAATGTATACCCGTGTATCGTACTTGGTCCGAATTAATAACAGTTATATTTTCACTCTGTGAACTAAGTGGGGTACATGGAATGTTTTAGTCTGACTTGGGTGTTGGTATATTGTGGCAAAAATAGGGTGTTGCCCTTTTTTTAGCTGTAATACGGAAAACACAACACAGACAAGCTCATATGCAAAATGACTTGATAGCATTATCCATTGTACAACTCTAATTTTGCTGAGGATGAAGATTTGATGATATAAGAAAACATCCAACAAATAAAATGTGTTTTGAGTTTGCTGTTTATCGCCACACTCAGAATATTCCAGTTATATGAGGGTGGTTTGTAATTAATCGAGTCTGGACCAGACAGTCCAGTGATTGACATCATGAACATCTATCTACTCAAATGGGATAAGACGTCATGCAGACCTTGTTACTGTAACATGAACATGTGCAGCTAATAATACAACTAGTGTGTGATAAGCAACATAACGCCTTGTCTTATGACATTTTTATTGGAGTTGTAAATCATATTTTACAGGAAAGGGGCGTGAGTGACGTATTGACAGGTCATAATTTCAGAAAGGGGGGAGCTAGTTGGGTGTTTGAAATAGGGTTTACCGGGCGGCAGATCCAAGATGTTAGATTCAGGAGGAGTAATGTATATCGTCGTTGTATTCAAAGGTGTAGCAAATGCAAGCTAATGGCAATGGAAGCATTAGGAGCTTCTCTGCCGAAGGATTAGATTCCTGTTAATATTCGGTGTATGGTACCTTTTATAGATGGGCTTCTTTCTTATGGTATGTTATCATATTACTATGGGTATGTTATCATATTACTATGGGTATGAAAGAGGCGACTAAGGGGATCGGGTGGTCAGGCTCGCTGACATGGTTCGTTGTCGTTGAATAAGCCCTGGGATGTTCAGAGATTTCAATATTTGTTTGTGAAACTTGTTCCCGCAGTACATTATTACGCGCTTTGGTCTTACACAATGTATGATACAGCTGTATGTTTATTAAACCGATGATCTCTTCAACGTGTGATCTGGCAAGTAATAAAGATCAGTACGCACTCATGAGGTCAACCTTTGTGAGGAAACTGCCTTGGGTGATCAACATTTAGTGTCCCTCAAGTCCGCAAGACATCATCTGCAACACAGATATCAACTTAGCCAGAGCTCCTGCACATTCTTCGACTGAACTGTACACAATCAGTCTCTATGTGGGCTATAAACCCTCACGTTATACCGCACTTTCGTTAGGCAACACACTGCCGAACTGAAGGTATGAAATATCTTAGGGCTCTTTGCTGCAGCCAAAGGTAGCTTTTTATACTACAAGTACAGGCAGTACAGCACAACTCTGATCATGGTTACTTGGGTGCAGTCGTATTGATCTGAACCACCCTTGAGGTCAACCTTTGCGAGGAAACTACCTGGGTGATCCACTTTTTACCGTCCTTTAAGTCCAAGTATGAGCACTCACACTTTACCATGTAATAATTCATATCTTTTCCCGCGGAAACTCTCATCGTGGATAAGTCTTATCTCGCTGTCAGTCTTCGGGATAGCAACAAACACACTAGCAACTCTAGGTTTAGATGTGGCAATCGCATAATTCCCTAACATTAATTCTTCCTTTATCTGCAGTTGTGTTTGCTTCCGGTTTAAACATGCCGACCTATGATTCTTAGTCTCTCTGTACTCCTGTCATAGGCCAGTATATCTCCCCATACGTATTTCTATGCAAGGCGCCTTACATCTAGGATGTCATTCAGACAGTCCAGTATTCCAGATATATCCCCTCCTTTGTCAGTAATCATCTTTCAAGACGCCTATGCTGGCGTATGTCCACATCTCTGGCGTGAAGTTATCACCGTCCCCTTTTGAACTACCAAGGTCAAGTTTATACCATCCCCGGAATCAAGAAACTTCGCCTCCAGGTCTTGTGCTAACCATTCTATCCACTCATAATCTCTTTGCTTTCTAACGTTTGCCTAGCAAAAGTCAACGCACACGGAGAGTCCTTTTCATATTCCGCAGCCATATTACTTGTAAAACGGATATTGTTTGTTTGTTTGTTGTTTACCGCCGCACTCAGCAATATTCCAGCTATATGACGGCGGTCTGTAAATAATCGAGTTTGGACCAGACAATTCAGTTATTGACCTCATCTGCATCGATCCATGCAATTTGGATCGATGACATGCTTCAACCAAGTCAGTGAGCCTGACCACCCGATCCCGTGAGTCGCCTCTTACGACAAGAATACTAGCCTTTTACGGCAAGCATGGGGTGCTGAGGACCTATTCTACAAAAAAAAACAACTGATATTGAGTGAGTGAGTATGGTTTTAGACTGCTCCTAATGTAATATTCCATCAAAATCTGGCAGGGGACACCAGAAATGGTCGTCACACATTATACCCACCCATGTTAGGCATCACTAGACTACCCCACCACCCTAAAACGGAAAGACCTCCTCAGGATCATGAGCGGCAACCAAGCTCAATATGCAATATTATGGTCTAAGGGGGACAACTCCTCCCTGTGTTACAATACATTCTCTCGAAATTTACACCTTGTAGAAGTTCACGTTTGATTGAAATAACAAAAGAGATTGCACACATTATTTCAGATACATGACTAATGGTCAAACTGAGATAGAATGGCTTGCATCCTGGAGTGTTGGCTTGATGGTACAGATCTGAAGAGAGTCGCACAAAGTTGCTTCTAATGATATACAAGTACATACCTGCACATACCAGATCACGTGATCTACCTAACACGACAGGCGACGAGCGGGTTGTAGTTATTCCAGGAACCAGAAAGAGTGGCGACTTCAGAGAAGAGAGCTCCACGTTGTAATAGAGGTATGTCACATATTTAGACGCCATTGCACATACACACGTATAGATTTTATATTATGTGACAGTACATGGTTGTGTTGCCTATGTTTTACTCTATACACGTCAGGGCAGAGGTTTGACTTGACATTGACATATCCAGCAGGTGTCCACCATGATTACATCCATATATAGTCTGGAAGGTAATTTAAGGTACGGACGTTTACTACAATGTCTGAAAAACTATCGGACCTACTCCAGTCAAAGTTGGTAAGAGATTATTAAACAGTCATACATAACTGATTATTACATTTAAAGACAATCGGTGCGTGAATACGAAATCTGTCTGTTTAGCTATCACTATTTTTCATCAACAACCAGACCTGTTCGTCACGGGTGGAACGAGCATTCATTGTAACAGCCATCTGCTTAATGCTACCCCTGCTTCAAAGGGCCATTTGATTTGCACGGGAATCACGCACGTTGAGAAGCCCAACGCTAACACGTATTCGGATGTGCATGATTCCCGTGCACCCTTTCGAGTTGAGTTTATTGGTTCAACTGTGGAACACGGAGCTAGGGAGACAGATTATCGTCTGTCTTTATAACACAAGCAGTTGCAAGTTATAATGAAAGTGGAAATGAGCTTAAACGTCCATCCATATAGTTCTGCAGGATGTCAGTTAGCAGCTGAATCGTCATCGCTGATGAAAGGCAACAAACACAAGATTACTGTTTTCAAAATCAATTAATACGGAGCTAGGCAGACAGATTTTCAACTGCGCTTATCTGAGGTCGTGGTACCAGTAGTTACCGGTTATAACGAAAGTAGAAATTGGCCGAAACGTCTGCTGGTGTCCACCCACCTACCCCGCACATTAGCATACTCGGGTCATTTGATTTGCTGACTAAAATGAAGATTGCGTTTTATGTACATTAACATGCGTGCTGAAAACACCACATGAACGATAGGTAAGTTCTTCGGGTCGGGGGAGGTGTTGTGGCGAAAAACACGATTTGATCAGAGTTATGTCCCTTTAAGCATCATCGACTTGCATGTATGTTTTATATCAGTCATGTGACAGTAGATGCCTGTATGATTTTGTCTGTTGTGTGTGTGTGTGAAGTGTGTGTATTTGAGTGTGCGTGGATGCGTGGGTGCGTGCGTGCATGCGTGTGCGTGTGTGTGGACAATCCGATTCGGTCATGAAGACAACGAAGAATTTAAGTTTTTACTCATCCATGAAGTAAACGTTTGTTGCCAGCGAACACCTGGTGTCGACACTGATTTCCAGTTATCTATTCACATAATTTTCACCACTGGTTTGCCTTAAATGGAACGCGCTTCGGCAGATATTGGTTATTCTTTGGCGTTGTCGATTTTTATTAAATCTTAATGTAGTACTTCTCAGAGGAGAGTGTGTATCCCCAAACACGCCAATATTTGACGACGGTTTAAACCACGCTTCTACTCGCCGTCTTGACCTGGTAAGGTCACGTGAGGGGTGTGGGGTGACAGGCAACCAGGAAGTAAAGTATTGAAGTACGTGCAGTACTCGGGGGAGGTGTGGTGTGTGTTTCAAACCTGATTTACCTTTCACTACAAGAAGCTGAAACATCAACCTGTGTTTATGGAAATGGGTCCATGGCTTAAACGACTGTTGTTCTTGTTTCGGCTTGAAATTAATCTACTGTAAGATTGTTGAATTAATATCGTTGTATGGAACTAATTTTAATATCCATTTGCATTAATTCTGTGTCATGTGTTTGAAAAACATGGCATACAATCCACACAGTCTCTCCACTTCATGGAATGTACATATTCATTACTTAGGGGAAAACGTGAAATGGTATCATGATACTGTGTGGTATTTGAGGTTTAGGGCGACTTACGTAAGACATAATTAACAAGAGTGATGTTCCACAAATATAATATACATGGAATGGGGCGCCGTGTTGTCATGTAAACTCCTGTCTCACTGTCTTGTAATGATGTCACGTCTTTGGACGTTGGGGATGATGCATTCATGTACATGTTGTATGATTCTGTCTATAACCATGTGCAACTTTAATTCACTAAACTATCGGTTTGGCTTCAGATGGCGACCGCTAAGAAGCCGACAGAGAACCACCTCACTTGTGTCATCTGTACAGAGGTGTTCACAGACCCAGCCACACTTCAGTGTCATCATACATTCTGTAAGTCCTGTCTCCTGAAATACACCAACACACAGCCGGAAGCAGTACAAGCCAAGTCCATCCGATGTCCCTCCTGTAGACAACAGACGAATGTGACCAACCCTGACAATCCAGTAGGGGAGTGGGTCAGTCAGCTGAAACCAAGCCTCGTCATACAGGGGCTGATGGACGACTTTGGACCCGGCATAAAGGGTAATCAGCGTATAATACTACTGCCTGACTACTAATATACCTTTTAAAAGGTTTGTAAACAACCACTCATGTGTGCATAGACGAGCATTCACTCATAGAATTGCTTATTTTTCTTCATGTTAATAGATTTTGATGCAGGATACACATTTCTTTCTTGCAAAGGCAAATAAATTACATTCCGTTTGCGATAAAGAGTTTCCGATGAACCAAAATACCTATCGCGATAATTTTATGAAATCAATATAAATTTCATGTCGTCATTCCTTTTTGTTATATTATTATCAGTTATTAATAGAATTTGTAGGACAAGCTAGCATATAAATGTCACAATTTGTGTCTGCTTATCCTGAATAGGGACTACAATATATGTCACAGCTAGGACGGGATCTGTTGACAGAACTGTGGGGTTGATCTTAGTCGCCCTCCACTGTGACATGCCACAGCTAGGACGGGATGTGTTGACAGAACTGTGGGGTTGATCTTAGTCGCCCTCCACTGTGACATGCCACAGCTAGGACGGGATTTGTTGACAGAACTGTGGGGTTGATCTTAGTCGCCCTCCACTGTGACATGCCACAGCTAGCACAGGGATGACAGAACTGTGGGGTTGATCTTTGTCGCCTTCCATTGTGACATGCAACAGCTAGGACAGGGATGTGTTGACAGAACTGTGGGGTTGATCTTTAGTTGCAGGTACATTTTACTGGCTGTGCCATGGCCCTACATTGTAACAAAGCATGTTCAATGAAAACGTGTATGTTAAGTTTTCTGTCAGTTAAGGCTCCAATCTATAAAGACGCTGTAACCCCCGCAGTTTCTTATATGCATCTGTTATTGTATATCTTGTCAGCAAATAATACACTTGTGATTATGATTACCTGTAGGTCATGATTGACAGGGGAGTGCTAAATTGTGAGACAGCATCATTGTTTCATTACAACCTGTGCCATATGATATGTTTATCTCCAGAAAGGGCGTGGCAGTTTGTTACAAAATTAATGTGTTACCTGTTATTTTTTCTTTAGATAATGTGTGATTCTTATCATGTTTCTGACAAATGAAATAAAACACACTGGTTTGTTTTAGCTGTGGAGGAAAACTTGTGCGGTGTTTGTACAAAACAAGGAAAGACAACTCCCGCCACTTCTTGGTGCTCTGTCTGCGATGTTGTGTACTGTGAAGGATGTCTCCAGTTGCACAACATGATGCCAGTGTTGTGTGACCATGAAGTAGCTCACTTGTCTGATCACACCAAGACAAAGGTCAAGCGTCGCTTCATGTGTGAAGTCCACAGAGACAAACCGATAGAGTTGTTCTGTAAAGACTGCAAGCGGGCAATATGCACGATATGCTGCAGTATAAAACACAGGACGTGTAAGGATGTTGATACAATAGAGAGCACCACCCCTCTTGTGAAGGAACAACTGACAAACAAAATAGAGGAACTCAGAATCAACATGGCGGCTACTAATAATAACATAACCAGGGGGAAATCTACAATTCAAGATGTGAAGAGTAATTCACAGGACGTTAAAGATCAAGTTATAAAGACACGGGAAACAGTGATGCGTGTTATTTTAAGAAAAGAGAAGCAACTCCTTGGAGACATAGACAAAGCTACTGATGAACAATTACATGAGTTACAAGCAGATATACAATCCCAGGAGATCGAGCTACAGATGTACCAGCAGCAGTATGAGTTCACAGCCAATGCTGTGACGTCCAACTGTGAGATGGACATGTATGCCGTCTATGAGTCGATGGGTGAGACGTCTACAGACAACAGAGACACGGACAACAGACCAGCAGCAGGAAGGGTTGTATTCACACACGACCTGGACAAGCTGAGTGAAGCAGTTGATGAGCTACAGCTGGGGGAGGTTCAAGTCGTCCATGGAGTGAGTGACCCAAGGTCTTCCCCTGTTCTACATCACACCATTGACTGCGAGGAAGATGGGGACGGGAAGGATCCTTGGTTGTGGGACGTCACAGTGTTAACTGTTGATGACATCAAAGTGGTGGTAGTTGCACATTACAATAACAACAGACTCCTAACATACTACACATCAAACTTAAAATCCTTTGATAATCAGCTTCTGCTTTCTAATAGGCCTTGGCAAATAGCCAAGTTAAGTGAGAGTCAGATAGTGGTCAGTGTTCCACACAGTCAGGAAATAGTTACAGTGAATGTTACCCCAGATCCTGTATTGCTGTCAACTATCAAAACAAGAAAGAAGTACTGCGCTCTGGCCACTCTGAGTCTTTCACAGCTGGCGGCAGGCACATTTGAACAGTCTCACTCTGTGGACATACTGGACATGACAGGGAGGAGACTGAGGTCTATCAACACGGGGGTGGTAGGGACTCCAGAATATATCCATGTCACCAGAAACAACAACTTGCTAGTCAGTGAAACTGCAGTAAATTCCCTTGTGTGTGTGACCAGTGAAGGAGGCGCTGTTTTCACCTCCACTCCCACAGGAGTCAGAGCTCTGTCATATCCTTGGGGTATCACAACAGCCAGCACAGGAGATATTCTGCTTGTGGACAAATACTCCCACAAGGTGATTCAGCTGACAGAGTTGGGGCAGTTTGTCAGAGATGTCCTCACACAACAGGATGGTCTGGAATATCCTGAAGGTGTCTGTCTTGATGCTGACGGCCTGCTGTATGTTACGTCTGGGAGATATGTAAAAGTATTCAAATTCTGCAGGCGCTGAATATGGAAATAGAGATAACTTTGATCTCCATACACAGTTGAATCTTTCAAAAGTTGACTGCTGTTTTAGTTCCAGATCGGATCCAGTTCTTCCCTTACACGCGTAGTTCATCATTTCATTGGTTAAAGACAGGACAACCTAGCACCAGTAGAAATCTGACCTGATAGAAGTACTTCTCAAGTAGACCTAGCACCAGTAGTAGTCTGACCCGAAAGAAGTACTCCTCAAGTAGACCTAGCACCTGTAGTAGTCTGACCTGATAGAAATACTTCTCAAATAGACCTAGCACCAGTAGTGGTCTGACCTGATAGAAGTACTTCTCAAGTAGACCTAGCACCAGTAGGAGTTTGACCTGATAGAAGTACTTCTCAAGTAGACCTAGCACCAGTAGTAGTCTGACCCGATAGAAGTACTCCTCACGTAGGCCTAGCACCAGTAGTAGCCTGACCTGATAGAAATACTTCTCAAGTAGACCTAGCACCAGTAGAAGTCTGACCTGATAGAAGTACTTCTCAAGTAGACCTAGCACCAGTAGTAGTCTGACCTGATAGAAGTACTTCTCAAGTAGACCTAGCACCAGTAGTAGTCTGACATGATAGAAGTACTTCTCAAGTAGACCTAGCACCAGTAGTAGTCTGACCTGATAGAAGTACTTCTCAAGTAGACCTAGCATCAGTAGAAGTCTGACCTGATAGAAGTACTTCTCAAGTAGACCTAGCACCAGTAGTAGTCTGACCTGATAGAAGTACTTCTCAAGTACATTTGTGAAAGGAACGCACAATGACAGCACTGAATGAGGACAACACTACACGAGAGATCACGTGACCTAGACAGATGATATTGGACAGTATTGTTGTTTTATGTTGTTCATAGAACAGTAATGTTGTGTTGTGTAGTGTACTATATATCTGACGTGTGTTGTCATGGAGAAACCTGTTCAGATAATTGTGCATGCTATCGGTCTTCAGATTATCAGTTCGACAACCAATCTCCTAATGTTTTAAAGGGGCGTTTAACTCTTATAAAATACCACCAGCGTTCGGTGATCTACAGTGGATATAATAATGTGTGGATTCTGTGAGAACTGGTTGAGTTCAGTAAATGTACTAATTTGTATCTGTTATTTCCACAATCTGTGGTATTGAGTTGAGTATGATAGTAACAAGATTCAACTCAATTCTCACAATACACTCTCTATCAGTCATATCCCAGACACATAGGAGATAAGGAAATCTTTGCCGTAGCGATGTTCAAGGAAAACAATGCTGTACACCCATGCAGGTGAAATTGTATTCATAGTTTACAAGGGACAGGGTGTGGTTTGACAGGTGATCAAAGGGACACAACTCTGTGCAGAAATATGTATCTCTTTATGCTCTTAATATGCTCTTCCGGAGCCTGGGAATATTCATAAATCTACAATTTGTCCTGAGGTTTTACAAAAGCAATTTATTGCTCACTGGACATGTTTGATCTTCTGAACGAAATGCGTCATAAAATTTATTGTTCGGCTGCTACTTTCATACAAACAAGTTTGGTGTTCTACAGCAATGACTGAAAACATATCCTGTCTGGAACAGAAATCCCATGTGTAAAGTGTAAACGTTGTTTATTCTGGCGAACAGTTACTGCTTGATCGCTCACCCAAATTAATCACGTTAATACGTGGCATCAAACTACTAAATGATTATACATATATGTTTAAATAGTCTTTACATATACTAGTATATAATCAATTTGCCTTTATTGCATATGCAGGAAACTAGGGTATCAGCTGAATAAGGATGGTTGGACAACTTCTATATTACTTCGTACTTCAACTTCTCAAAGAAGTCATGATATCAGCTGACGATTTTGCATTTTGTCAGACAATAGTTCCTCCTACGGCAGTGTACGCCCCCAAACCCGATCTGCACTCTTTCCGGGACATTAATTACATCATTACTCGAGACAGCGTGACGCACCATTGCAAGACGGGGTTGGCACTAAGGGCATAATCTTCTAACCACACTTCTATTCAGTTTGGCAGTTTTTATGTGAAGGAGACTCGCATAATTCTTGGTAAATTCGATTCGAACATTTATGCAATTGATTTCCGGTCTATTCTGACCGAACGGAGCAATGAATGTAATTTCGATTCGGCTTCAAATAGAAATAAAATCGGGGGGAGACAGCCTCTGAACATCCCGGGACGGTTGCCTCATCAGGAATTTGTTTTGCTTTATATCTACATTCCACCTACATACATTGTTGTATGTATGTAGTTTTAGTATCACTATTAACAATAAAATGTAAAATATTTGTAGTAATTATCAGTGGCAGCCAATGATTGAACTGATTGTAAAAAAATATCAATTGCTGTCGTGATCAGATTTGAACAGCTTCGGTGGCAGGTATTGGAATTTAGAGTTACCTCCCCTGGTAGTTTACAAACATGAGAGGCTCGATCGTTCGAGACGTTTCGGGATGGGGAGTTTCAAGGCTTGCTGGACCTTATGGGAGTAACAAGAGAGCAATTCTAGGCCTGTTTCTAACCAGGCATCCATTCACACATTCCAACTATCACATTCCAGAATCGAACCAAAGTCTTCGCAACAACCACTAGACTTCCTACAACCCTGATCGTGAGGTTTTTTTTACGACATCACAAATGGTCTGTACCCTCAAGGTCATATCAATAAGGAACACGAAACTGCATCGTAACACACCAATGATTGTGAATATGTACGAATTCCCTTGAGGAAAATGAAAGAAAAACATGTTGACGCATTGCAAATGATTCCATATAAACACTACAGGAATATATTTATTACTCTTTGACACAGTCATGCAACTGTAACACTATAGGTCATACTTCCCGGTACCCATCATACGACTAACTAAACCGAAACTAAAGCGTTTGGAATAAACCTTACATACAATACAATCTCAGAGAGGATAACTATCTAAATTACGTCGAGCTATCCACACTTCTAGATAAGAGATGTATTTTAAGGTCATAGAGTCGGTAAGGAATTAACCGTGGCCATAAAGTGCCATTGTCCTAAAAAGTATTTCCAGATCCCGAAGACAATGAAGTCTGAATTCAAATGGTAAAGTTATCAATCGGTATGATCTTGTTAAGCAAACATATTGCAACTTAACACGTATGCAGGCGATTATTACATGTATACTACTCAAACGAAGATAAGGACCGCTCGATTATTTGAGAGCATGACAGATGAAAGACTATGAAAGAATTAACTTCTATTGAGTAGTATATTTTTGTCCTGCGAGAATACATTGCAGTGACACGCCCGTAATATTTTAAGCTGGGATACCGGATAACGAGTATTAGACATCGGAATTCAGCGTTATTGAAATATTTCAAAAATTTAACTCGCATATTAGCGTGTTCCTACCTCGAGGACAGTCATGGCTTCTGGGTGTTGACAGATGACGTTGTGTGTGTTCATGTGGTGAGTACAGGGTCCGCCATGACAGAGAAGTGTTTCGTGGGCTAGGCGGTTGATGTGCCGGGTGGAAACATCTGATCCATGTCGTGGTTTCAGCGTTTGAAATGTCATTGTGCTATTGTCATAGTTAATGATAACATGTGAAACTCGGTTTTCTGTATGAGTCATTCAAGCTTAACGCCAAGCCACGTAGTTATGCAACAATACCCACGACGGTGATAAGTATAGAATTACATACATGCCGGGAGACACAATCTTATCGAGTTATCTACTGAAATAAATAGGGCGGGCCGACATGGCGATGTTCATTGTGCCAAGTAGAATATTTAATGTTCGTACAAAGTATTTTGCGTTGATGCTGTGGCACACAATGTAGGTAAACAAAACAAAATGTTTTTGTGAAAGAGCGAACAATAATGAGTTAAATAGTGTGCAGGAGAGTTTTGTTTGTTGTTTAACGCCGCATTCAGCGATATTTCAGCTATATAGACTTGCAACAAAATTTTGCAAATTACGTGATAGGATGTGGCATGTTTGTGAAATTTCTGGTGCTGAATTCTAAAGTAGGTCGTGATGTGACTTTAAATTTATACGTGTTAAATTTAAATTTAATCACAACAAAAAAATACTGCACAGTGCATGTTCGTGGTACATTGTTGTGAAAATATGCTTGTTTGTTTGTTTGTTGTTTAATGCTGCTCTCAGCAATATTCCAGCTATATGACGGCGGTAAATAATTGAGTCTGGACCAGACAATCTAGTGACTGACATCATGAACATCGATCTACGTAATTGGGACACGATGACATGCATCAACCAAGTCAGCGAGCCTGACCACCCAATACTATCAGTGATCTCACAAATATGGATGCTGAAGACTAATGCTAGCCCGAATCTTCATCAATATTATTAAAATCAGATCTTAGTTCTTGCTACCGCTAAACAAAGATCTGAGTGAGTGAGTGAGCGAGTGAGTGGATGGGTGGTAGGGTGGGTGGTTGGGTGAGTGAGTGAGTGAGTGAGTACGAACCCTGTTGCCTATACTTGTGCGAAATTGCGTGCCTGTGATAGTGGGTGGTTCGCCAATATTATGTTTCTAGGTTTGTTACCACTATGCCAGTGTTCGTGGATTTCACCAAAGGGGTAAACGTGTAAGACCTGCAGCACTTCCGGCTTGCCCCACATCACGTTACTTCTCCGAAATATACCTGGAGAGGTGTTCAAAGCGGCGTTGAACCACACTCACTCACATGCCGTGAAGGTCATGGAACAGTAATATTAAAGTCGCTATCCCGCTACAGTGGGTGAGTGAGTGAGTGAGTGTATGGCGAAATCGCCGGCAATACCCAAGCTGTACCACGTGTCATGACACAAACGTTTACATTGATTCTGGACCTGACAAACCAACACTGAATATAGAAGCTGCTATCAACGTCATCGGTGCACAAAACAACATGCAATCATGACCGAGAAAGACACTCGATGACCGTTGTAGCCGTTATTTCGACAAGTATCAGGTATTGGGTACCTACCCTGACACACAATCCTCAAAGAATCAGCAGTCAGGGGCTGCGAGTGGTTATATTTAGCAGTGAACTTATAGCGCATTCGTGACCAACTCGTGTTATTCCGGGACAAGCAGAATAGCGACTCGTGCCCCTCTCGTGGGCATCTTTGCGACTGGGTTCCGTCTAAGCGCAAACGGGCATAGCTAAAAGAATTCACGTATATTTCCTCCATATATCATATATATTCCTGATGCTATTCGGAGTAAAACACATCGGGACTTACATTATTATACAGTATTGTTGAACACCTTTAAATGTATCATGGATATATTTTTAAATGCAAGACATATGTAAAATCAAATATTGTTCTAAAGGGATTCTTTGACCGAAGTACTTTAAGTCATACACGCATTCTGATTGGTTTGTCGTATTTTCGCACATAACATTCATCGATAAGGGGACGAGTCTTCTTGCAGGTTACGGAAAGGGGCGAGTGACGACGAATGCTCATAGCGCTTATGAGCGGTGGGGTAGCTTAGTGGTTAAAGCGTTCGCTCGTCACGCCGAAGATCCGAGTTCGATTCCCCACAATGGTTCAATGTGTCAAGCCCATTTCTGATGTCCCCCGCCGTGATATTGCTGGAATGTTGCTAAAAGCGGCATAAAACCATACTCACTCATTCACTTACAGCGCTTTGCAAATACTATATCCACATGACACGGACTGGTAATGAATGTCAGCCGGATGCGTTGCTAAATATAGCCTCAATATAGTCACATGACTGCCGAGGCTTACCCAGATAGTAATCACGTGATCAAATGTTTGTCGCCAGCAAAATGGCTGTTTCTTGAAAAGCGCCTTTTGATTTTTTTTACATCACTGTAAGTAATATTTTTTACGGGGGATTGGCTTGTTTTCTCTTTATAAGTATTAACACACATGCAGATAATAATCGCGATATTTCGTGATTTAATTTCAAGGACGAGGGAAATCCCAGTTTCCCATAGTCAACATTTATATATAAATAGCTGTATATGAGCGAAGAATTGTATCATTTGTAAGTTACATCTCACGGTCTTTTTATGCCTATGCCGCACAACCAAATGACGAAGAAATTGAGCTTGAAATGACCCAATAGTGTGGTCAGGCTGCCAAATGTGATACATCTTTCCTTTGAAGTTGCGGCTGTTGTCCACAAGGCGGAAATATACGCCTTCAACCGCCTTACCTAAGGATGGATGGACAACTTCTATATTACTTCGTACTCCAACTTCTAAATGCCTCTCAAAGACGTCATGATATCAGCTGACGATGTTGCATTTTATCAGAAACAAGTGTGAGCAAGTAGTATTGAACCTGTCACAAGAGCGGAGTTAACAGCACACACACCAAAATGCAAGCAAGAGAATGTCATCAACTTATATTTTGTCATTTAATCTTTATATTTCTAATAACATGCCATGTTACAGGTATGGAGATAGTAATGTTTTTCACACTGTGAATGAGTGACATATTTCATCCATCATTGTGTATGCCAAAAGTTAGTGATACATTTGTAATTGCTAAACGTGTTGAGATCTGTATATAATAGTCAAATGCACAGTAAAACATTTTGCAAATGATTTGTCATTTCACACTTTTTGACTTGTTGTCAATCATGTTGTTATATTGACAGGTGGTGATAGGTTAATTGATATAAATACTAATATCACTTCTGTGGCTAATTTAATTGATTGGATAATTTGCCTTGATCTATTTCCGTATGTCATTTTTATTAATAAAACTACTCTACTTTACTTTTCTGGAGACAAGAATAGTTCAGTGTTTGAAACAGAATGTATCAATAAAAACACAGATGCTTTTATCAAAGCTCTAAGGTTTATTCATGTTTCACTCATTCAGTGTACCAACAAATAGCCCTCATACCATGCCACTTGCCAGTCTACGACACCGGCATCGATATGACAAAGTCAGAGGTCGCCAAGATTGCCTTATTTTGTATGGCACGTTGTCCTTCCCGGGTAATGAGTTGTATGATATTAACAAGCAACTGTATTGATCTTTACCCCACTGTGACAGCTTCTGTATCCACCATTTTGCTTATATCTTCATCAAAGTATACTTTAAGAGGTCGCCATCTATTTAGTTGCTTGTTTGATTTCATCAATAGTCAACCCTGTCCATCCAAAAACCATCCTATGATGTGTCCGAAGAAAAGTAGATATGCATGATTCAGGAGTGGTCGTTGTTTGTGTGAGTGAGTTGTCTACATTACTGTAGTCATTAGTGAGTGAGTGAGTGAGTGAGTGAGTTGGTGAGTGAGTGAGCCTTTAGTGAGTGAGTGAGGGGGGCTACATTACTGAAGCCCTTACTGAGTGAGTGAGTGAGTGGCCTATATTACTGAAGACATTAGTGAGTGAGTGAGGGGGGCTACATTACTGTAGCCCTTAGTGAGTGAGTTAGTCAGTGAGGGGCCTATATTACTGTAGCCAATAGTGAGTGAGTGAGTGAGGCACCTACATTACTGTAGCCATTAAACAGGTTCAGACTCCCGACCTTGTGTGGACCACCGGAGGTATTGTGCTATCCCGTTTCGTACGTACTACGCCACGGGGCAACTCAAAGTGGAACAAGGTGGGTCTTGTTCCATGCAGTTCCAAGTTAATTCGCCTGCTCTTGTGAAATTGGATATTTTAACCACACTGAGAAGAAAATGCCAACTTGCAACATGAATATTTAGATGTTGTCATAAAACGAATACAATTCTATGAAACAGACAAATGATGAATCAGCTCTTCAGTAAAACACAAACTTAAATGTTCCTTGATAATGGTACCTGTGAAAGGTATGAGTCAAAAAGTCCATTTGTGACATCATCAACTACAAATGTACATCTTGATTGCCACACTGTTAGTGTTACCATTGTAGGCTCCTTCTTGTTACGTCCAGGCCAATCACTAGACCTTCACTGTAATTGGCTTCTCTCCTGTATTAGCGAGTGTTAGTGTTACCATTGTCGACTCCGTCTTGTTACGTCCAGGCCAATCACTAGACCTTCACTGTAATTGGCTTCTCTCCTGTATTAGCGAGTGAGTGTTAGTGTTACCATTGTCGACTCCTTCTTGTTACGTCCAGGCCAATCACTAGACCTTCACTGTAATTGGCTTCTCTCCTGTATTAGTGAGTGAGTGTTAGTGTTACCATTGTCGGCTCCGTCTTGTTACGTCCAGGCCAATCACTAGACCTTCACTGTAATTGGCTTCTCTCCTGTATTAGTGAGTGAGTGTTAGTGTTACCATTGTCGGCTCCGTCTTGTTACGTCCAGGCCAATCACTAGACCTTCACTGTAATTGGCTTCTCTCCTGTACTAGTGAGAGAGTGTTAGTGTTACCATTGTCGGCTCCTTCTTGTTACGTCCAGGCCAATCACTAAACCTTCACTGTAATTGGCTTCTCTCCTGTATTAGTGAGTGAGTGTTAGTGTTACCATTGTCGGCTCCTTCTTGTTACGTCCAGGCCAATCACTAGACCTTCACTGTTATTGGCTTCTCTCCTGTATTAGTGAGTGAGTGTTAGTGTTACCATTGTCGGCTCCTTCTTGTTACGTCCAGGCCAATCACTAGACCTTCACTGTAATTGGCTTCTCTCCTGTATTAGTGAGTGAGTGTTAGTGTTACCATAGTCGGCTCCTTCTTGTTACGTCCAGGCCAATCACTAGACCTTCACTGTAATTAGCTTTTCTCCTGTATTAGTGAGTGAGTGTTAGTGTTACCATTGTCGGCTCCGTCTTGTTACGTCCAGGCCAATCACTAGACCTTCACTGTAATTGGCTTCTCTCCTGTATTAGTGAGTGTTAGTGTTACCATTGTCGACTCCTTCCTGTTACGTCCAGGCCAATCACTAGACCTTCACTGTAATTGGCTTCTCTCCTGTATTAGTGAGTGTTAGTGTTACCATTGTCGGCTCCTTCTTGTTACGTCCAGGCCAATCACTAGACCTTCACTGTAATTGGCTTCTCTCCTGTATTAGTGAGTGAGTGTTAGTGTTACCATTGTGGGCTCCTTCTTGTTACGTCCAGGCCAATCACTAGACCTTCACTGTAATTGGCTTCTCTCCTGTATTAGTGAGTGAGTGTTAGTGTTACCATTGTGGGCTCCTTCTTGTTACGTCCAGGCCAATCACTAGACCTTCACTGTAATTGGCTTCTCTCCTGTATTAGTGAGTGTTAGTGTTACCATTGTCGGCTCCTTCTTGTTACGTCCAGGCCAATCACTAGACCTTCACTGTAATTGGCTTCTCTCCTGTATTAGTGAGTGAGTGTTAGTGTTACCATTGTGGGCTCCTTCTTGTTACGTCCAGGCCAATCACTAGACCTTCACTGTAATTGGCTTCTCTCCTGTATTAGTGAGTGAGTGTTAGTGTTACCATTGTCGGCTCCTTCTTGTTACGTCCAGGTCAATCACTAGACCTTCACTGTAATTGGCTTCTCTCCTGTAAACATCATTGGCGTCGTCATTATATTGTTATTTTTGTACATTTATTCCACCTTGTGTAAAAGTATTGTCATACATATGTATATTAACTCCATGTAGTTACTCAGCATTCACCTGATGAAGGGACAAGAAGTAGCTCTGAAACGTCGTCACAAAGAATAATTTTATCCATAAAAAGTCCCCTGTGTTCGTATTCTTTCAACTTCAAACAACTTCAAAACTTCCCCGATGTCCTCCACTCCTTTAGTGCTGCACTTATTGAAGTAGCCACATGGCAGATTGGATATGTACATAGGCCTCAAGTATGTAATGCCACTTTGACCAACGCCTGCACTGTTTCTTGTACAGTAAACTACGGTTATAACGGACTCAAGGGGACCACAAATTTTAGTTCGATATAACCGTAGTTCATTATTAGCATATATACAGCATATATACAGCAACTGTACGGGACCTAAAAAACAGTTCGTTATATCCGCTGGTTCGTTACAAACTTACTTTACTGTATGTAGATTTTGTACCAACTTAGACTGACAGTATCATGGTTCAACTGATCGTCTGTACCAAGTTAAGAAATGCAAAATGTCTAACCAAAGTTAGATTTAAACACCAGCCCACACATGGCTAATACATGTGAATATCTAACCAATGACCAGAAAGCTGTTTCCCTTTGGTTTCAACTAATTCCCTATGTATATATTTCTGTATACGACCCCCAGTGTATTATTCAAGTCTCAATGTACCATGTGACCGGGTGTGGACAGAGTGACTCGTGCAACATACATCTGTCATTCACAGACAAACATTCTGTACATCATTGTTTACACCCAAGGAAACTCTCGTCAAGTCACTTGTAAAACATTGCTTCAGAAACACTGAATTATCCTAGCTGGTTTGAAGAACATAGCAGTGTAATATCTTCAGTTCCTGAATCCTGCATTGTCTCTACACACCTACCTCAGCACTAAGAGGCTACGTACACGTGACATCACAGACATGTAAAAACATTTCAGGAGAAAATGTATACCCGTGTATCGTACTTGGTCCGAATTATTAACAGTTATAGTTTCACTCTGTGAACTAAGTGGGGTACATGGAATGTTTTAGTCTGACTTGGGTGTTGGTATATTGTGACACAAATAGGGTGTTGCCCTTTCTTTAGCTGTAATACGGAAAACACAACACGGACTTGCTCATATGCAAAATGACTTGATGGCATTATCAATTGTACAACTACAAATTTCTTTGAGTGCCATTTAGAAGTTAGTGTGATGAAGAAAGACAAGTTCTATGGATGAACAACTTCTTTATTACAATTAGTGCGACGTTTCGGTGTAGATCCTAACACCTTTATCAAGCAAGTGATAGATAGGGCTTACTTACTTACTTACTTTGGAGATTTAACGTGCGCTTTCCGACTGATGCGTATTTCGCACACGGGCCCGGCCAGGCCATTTTATGTGTTTCCAAAAGGTGCGAAGGTGGTCTGTGCAACCCTAAGAGGGGGCTTTAGGGGTTGCTTAAATATAATTTGGGAATTTTGAGATTTGAAATAGATGCCAATGGGGTTGGGGAGGAGAACTAAGGGAGCTGGGTATGGTGGATGTTTGTTTGTTTATGTGATTTTGATTTGGTAGGTTATTATGTTTTTAGATGCGTTTTATTAGTTCCGTTTTGATTAAGAATACGCCTAAGGCCGATAGATAGGGCTGAACAACATAGGTATATATACACTTATTGACATCTAAGTTTATACAGTGACTAGTTGATGGACACAGAGAGGTGATTAAGATAATTATAAGCCAGTGGATGACCCAATGAACACAGAGTAAACAAGCAGAGTAAACAAGCAGACTGATGGAGATGATGGAAGCCACTGGATTAATTGGATGGACAAAGGGATTTAGCAATTAGGTGATGGTAAGCAGGCGGGATGTAATAGCCTTGGTCTCTGTGCATTGCTGGTTGGATCCTTTTGATGTAGATGGCTTCTAGGAATTTCCTGATTTTGTAGTCTGATTGGTTGTTGGCCAGGATCTTGATGTTGTTCCACTGGATGTTGTGATCGGGGTGGGTTTGGGTGTGGTCGGAGATGGCTGAGATGTCTTGTGTTCTTTTATTCTAATGGGTAGGGGCCTGGATGTTACAATTTTGCCGAGGATGAAGATTTGATGATAAAACATCCAACAAATAAAGTGTGTTTTGAGTTTTCTGTTTAACGCTGACCTAGAATATTCCAGCTATATGAGGGTGGTTGTAAATAATCGAATCTGGACCAGACAGTCCAGTGACTGACAGCATGAACAACTGTCTACTCAACTGAGATAATGTGTCATGCGGACCTTGTTACTGTGACATAAACACGTGCACCTAATAATACAACTAGTGTGTGATAAGCAACATAATGCCTTGTCTTATGACATTTTTATTGGAGTTATAAATCATATTTTACAGGAAAGGGGCGTGAGTGACGTATTGACAGGCCATACTTTCAGAAAGGGGGGAGCTAGTTGGGTGTTTGAAATAGGGTTTACCGGGCGGCAGATCCAAGATGTTAGATTCAGGAGGAGTAATGTATATCGTCGTTATATTCAAATGGGTAGCAAACGCAAGCTATTGGCAATGGAAGCAATTGGAGCTTCTCTACCGAAGGATTAGATTCCTGTTAATATTCGGTGTATGGTACCTTTTATAGATGGGCTTCTTTCCTATGGTATGTTATCATATTACTATGGGTGTGTAATCATATTCAAATGGGTATGAAAGAGGCGACTAATGGGATCGGGTGGTCAGGCTCGCTGACTTGGTTCGTTGTCGTTGAATAAGCCCTGGGATGTTCAGAGATTTCAATATTTGTTCGCGAATCTTGTTCCTGCAGTACATTAACACGGGCTTTGGTCTTACACAATGTGTGATACAGCTGTATGTTTATTAAACCGATGATCTCTTCAACGGGTGATCTGGCAAGTAATAAAGATCAGTACGCACTCATGAGGTCAACCTTTGCGAGGAAACTGCCTGGGGTGATCAACTTTTAGTGTCCCTCAAGTCGGCAAGACATCATCTGCAACACAGAAATCAACTTAGCCAGAGCTCCTGCACATTCTTCCACTGAACTGTACACAATCAGTCTCTATGTGGGCTATAAACCCTCACTTTATACCGCACTTTCGTTAGGCAACACGCTGCCGAACTGAAGGTTTGAAATATCTCAGGGCTCTTTGCTGCAGCAAAAGGTAGCTTTTTATGCTACAAGTATAGGTAGTACAGCACAACACTGATCATGGTTACTTGGGTGCAGTCGTATTGATCTGAACCACCCTAGAAATCAACCTTTGCGAGGAAACTACCTGGGTGATCCACTTTTTACCGTCCTTTAAGTCCAAGTATGAGCACTGACTCTTTATCATGTAATGATTCATATCTTTTCCCATATCTCCCCATACGTATTTCTATGCAAGGTGACTGACATCTAGCATGTATTTCAGACAGTCAAGTATCCCAGATATATCCCCTCCTTTGTCAGTAATCATCTTTCAAGACGCCTACACTGGCGTAGGTCCACATCTCTGACGTGAAGTTATCACCGCCCCCTTTTGAACTACAAAGGTCAAGTTTATACCATCCCCGGAATCGAGAAACTTCGCCTCCAGGTCTTGTGCTAACGATTCTATCCACTCATAATTTTCAGCTTTCTAACGTTTGCCTTACCTTGGATAGCACAAATCTTTTCTTGGTAAGGCAATTTGGACAGCGATTTTCCCGGGAGGCTACTGGCTACTAATCATCATCAATCGCAGTCTTCCTCAACGCATCCATGACATCTTAGAGTCCTTTTCATATTTCGCGGCCACATTGTTTGTTTGTTGTTTAACACCGAACTCAGCATTATTCCAGCTATTTGACGGCGGTCTAGAAATAATCGAGTCTGGATCAGACAATCCAGTGATTGACATCATGAGCATCGATCCAATTGAGATACGATGACATGCATCAACCAAGTCACCGAGCCTGACCACCCGATCCCGTTAGTCGCCTCTTACGACTAGCATAGTTGTCTTTGACGGCAAGCATGGGTTCCTGAAGACCTATTCCAAAAAAAACGGATATTGAGTGAGTGAGTATGGTTTTGCACTGCTTTTTGTAATATTCCATCAATATCACGGCGGGGGACACCAGAAATGATTTTTGTTCATTTGTTGTTTAACGCCGCACTCAGCAATATTCCAGCTATACGACGGCTGTCTGTAAATAAGCGTCACACGTGACGAGCGAACGCTTTTACCACTAGACTACCCCACCGCCCTTAAACAGAAAAAAACCTAAGGGTCATGAGCAGCAACCAAGCTCAATATGCAATATTATGGTCTAAGGGGGACAACTCCTCCCTGTGTTACAATACATTCTCTCGAAAAATACACCTTGTATCAGTTCACGTTTGATTGAAATAACAAAAGAAATTGCACAGATTATTTTAAATAAATGCCTAATGGTCAAACTGTCAAACTCTTGCATACTGGAGTGGTGGCTTGATTGTACAGATCTGAAGAGAGTCGTACAAAGCTGCTTCTAATGAGATACAAGTACATACCTGCACATACCAGATCACGTGATCTACCTCACGTGATCTACCTCACATGACAAGAGGTGGGCGGTTGCAGTTATTTCAGGAACCAGAAAGAGAGGCGACTTCAGGGAAGAGAGCTCCACGTTGTAACAGCGGTATGTCACATGTTTAGACGCCATTGCACATACACATATAAATTTTACATTATGTGACAGTACGTTGTGTTACCTATGTTTTAATCTGTACACGTCAGGGCAGAGGTTAGACTTTAACACAGAAAGTAGACTTGACATTGACATATCCAGCAGGAGGCAACCATGATTACATCCATATAGTTTTGTAGGATGTCAGTCAGCAGCTGAATCGTCATCGCTGGTGAAAGACAGTCAAGAGTATTACAATTATAAAAATCAATTAACATGGAGCTAGGCAGACAGATTATCGTCTGCCTTTAAACACAAGCAGTTACAAGTTATAACGAAAGTGGAAATGAGCTTAAACGTCAATCCATTTAGTTCTGTAGGATGTCAGTCAGCAGCTGCATCGTCATCGCTGGTGACAGGCTACACACTCAAGAATACTGTTATCAAAATCAATTAACACAGAGCTGGGCAGACAGATTTTGAACTGCACTTATCTGAGGTCATAGTACATAGAGGCTATCACACGAGTGTGTTTGTGGATGGTAAATATAATGCATTAGGAAATAAACATTGTATTTAGCTAGCCTTGGCGAGCTAAATGCTTAGTGTTTATTCCTAATACAGGATATTTACCATCCCCAAGCACAGAAGCGTGATAACCTCTTTATCATATAATGTCATTCTTTAATTCTGTGCTTTAAAATCGCTTTCCCTCTCTCACAAACATTCCCGAAACATTACGAGTATTCCTGGAATGCACGCATTAATATTTATTACGTCACAGGGTAAGTGATGTGTCAGTCGGACAGTGACAGTAGCCAATATAGTTCCAACTGAAATCTGTTTCTTATACAGTGGCGAAGCAACATATACGCAAAACAACAGTTGTTTTTTAATGCCTTTCGCGGCAATCCATCGGTCTGTCCGCTAGAGTAACTGCCCTTTGTCAAAGGGAAGCTACTCTAACCCTAGCCTATGAGACGTCACGTCCACGTTCAGACGTTGTTGACAGTCGGTCTGTCCTGTTATAACGTTAAGAAGTGTAGTCAGATGTACACACAGCGACAAAACGAAACAAGGTAACAATTCAAACATATTTCGGCAAAATCCAACTACTTTAATTTGTGGAGAAGGTTTCAAGCCGCAGAGGTCTACAAGCACAGATATGGCTACTGATCCCGCTTGGCTAGGCCTCGTGCCCTCGTAAAATTAATTCGAATATTTTCTGTATATTAAACTGGTTTTTTTATAATGATAGCAATTATCCCTGTAGTTTATCCAGATTCCCATTGGTTAATTCTGACTCGATCGAAGAATGACGAGGGCGACGCCATGTTTGTTTATAAACAGCGAAAGTAGTCCTACTTGACCTTTGATATTTGCATATCTATCCGCATATGACCCCAACGGATATCGTTTTTATCCTTTGGCTTTATCATGCCGAGAAACCTACCCATTATATGATAAAAGTAGTTACCGGTTATAACAAAAGTAGAAATTAGCCGAAACGTCTGCTGGTGTCCACCCATCTACCCCGCACATTAGCATACTCGGGTCATTTGATTTGCTGACTAAGTGAAGATTGCGTTTTATGTACATTAACAAGCGTGCTGGAAACACCACATGAACGATAGGTAAGTTCTTCGGGTCGGGGGAGGTGTTGTGGCGATAACAAGATTGGATCAGAGTTATGTCCCTTTAAGCATCATCGGCTTGCATGTATGTTTAATATCAGTCATATGACAGTATATGCCTGTATGATTTTGTCTGTTGTGTGTGTGTGATGTGTGTGTATTTGAGTCTGCGGGCGTGCATGTGCGTGTGAGTGGACAATCCGTATCCGGTAATGAAGACTTGAAGGTTTTACTCATCCATGAAGTAAATGTTTGTTGCCTGACGATGCACAGCAGAAGCGAACACCTGGTGTCGACACTGATTTCAAAATATCTATTCACATAATTTTCACCATTGTTTTGCCTTAGATGACGCCCAATGGAATGCGTTTCGGCAGATACTGGTTATTCTTTGGCGTTGTCGATTTTTATTAAATCTTAACGTAGTAGTTCACAGAGGAGAGTGGGTATCCCCAAACAAGCCAATATTTGACGATGGCGAAAACTGGTTTTGAATGATTTTTCTCAAACTGTTTGTTGCAATCGCGATTATCAAAAGAGAAAAGCGTTTCAAAATATTTTTATCTTCATTTTATATGAATGCGTGAGAATTCCCTCAACATTGCGTCTACGCGTGACACAGGTGATAAATGAGTGAGACTCACGCGAGATGCTTGAGAGTTGACAGGTATGTGTTTGAAAAACATGGCATACATTCCACACAGTCTCTCCACTTCATGGAATGTACATATTCATTACTTAGGGGAGAACGTGAAATGGTATCATGATACTGTGTGGTATTTGAGGTTTAGTGCGACTTACGTAAAACATAATTAACAAGAGTCGTGATGTTCCACAGATATACATGCAATGGGCGCCGTATTGTCATGTAAACTCCTGTCTCACTGTCTTGTAATGATGTCACGTCTTGGGACGTTGGGGATGATGCATTCATGTACATGTTGTATGATTCTGTCTATAACATGTGCATATATACTTCACTAAACTATCAGTTTGGCTTCAGATGGCGACCGCTAAGAAGCTCACAGAGTACCACCTCACCTGCGTCATCTGTACAGAGGTGTTCACAAACCCTGCCACACTTCAGTGTCATCATACATTCTGCAAGTCCTGTCTGCTGAAATACACCAAGACACAGCCGGAAGCAGTACAAGCCAGGTCCATCCCATGTCCCTCCTGTAGACAACAGACGAATGTGACCAACCCTGACAGTCCAGTGGAGGAGTGGGTCAGTCAGCTGAAACCAAGCCACGTCATACAGGGGCTGATGGACGACTTTGGACCCAGCACAAAGGGTAATCAGCTTATAATACTACTGCCTGACTAATATACCTTTTTCAAAGGTTTTTAAACGACAACACATCTGTGCATTGACGAGCATTCACTCACAGAAGTGCTTATTTTTACTTCATGTTAATTTGTGTCTGCTTATCCTGATTGAGGGCTGCAATATATGTCACAGCTAGGACGGGATGTGTTGACAGAACTGTGGGGTTGATCTTAGTCGCCCTCCACTGTGACAGGCCACAGCTAGGACGGGTTGTGTTGACAGAATTGTGGGGTTGATCTTAGTCGCCCTCCACTGTGACATGCCACAGCTAGCACAGGGACGTGTTGACAGAACTGTGGGGTTGATCTTAGTCGCCCTCCACTGTGACATCCCATAGCTAGCACAGGGATGTGCTGACAGAACTGTGGGGTTGATCTTTAGTTGCAGGTACATCTGACTGGCTGTGTCATGGCCCTACATTGTAATGAAGCATGCTAATGGAAAACGTGCATGTTATGTTCTCTGTCAGTTAAGGCTCCCATATATAAAGCCGCTACAACGCCGCAGTTTCCGTTATGCATCTGTTATTGTATATCTAGCCAGCAAATATAATCTTGTGATTATGATTACCTGTAGGTCATGATTGACAGGGGAGTGCTACATTGTGACACAGCATCATTGTTTCATTACAACCCGTGCCATATGATATGTTTATCTTCAGAAAGGGCGTGGCCGTTTGTTACAAAATTAATGTGTTACCTGTTATTATTTCTTGTTTCTGACAAATGAAATAAAACACACTTGTTTGTTTTAGCTGTGGAGGAAAACTTGTGCGGTGTTTGTACAAAACAAGGAAAGACAACTCCCGCCACTTCTTGGTGCTCTGTCTGCGATGTTGTGTACTGTGAAGGATGTCTCCAGTTGCACAACATGATGCCAGGGTTGTGTGACCATGAAGTCGCTCACTTGTCTGATCACACCAAGACAAAGGTCAAGCGTCGCTTCACGTGTCAAGTCCACAGAGACAAACGGATAGAGTTGTTCTGTAAAGATTGCAAGCGGGCAATATGCACGAAATGCTGCAGTATAAGACACAGGACATGTAAGGATGTTGATACAATTGAGAGTATGACCCCTCTTGTGAAGGAACAACTGACAAACAAAATAGAGCAACTCGGAATCAACATTGCAGCTGCGAATAATATCCTAACCCGGAGAAAATCTAAAATTCAAGATGTGAAGAGTAATTCACAAACCCTTAAAGATCAAGTCATGAAGACACGGGAAACAGTGATGTGTGCTATTTTAAGAAAAGAGAAGCAACTCCTTGGTGACATCGACAAATCTACTGATGAACAATTACATGAGTTACAAGCAGATATAAAATCCCAGGAGATCGAGCTACAGATGTACCAGCAGCAGTATAAGTTCACAGCCAATGCTGTGACGTCCAACTGTGAGATGGACATGTATGCCGTCTATGAGTCGATGGGTGAGACGTCTACCGACAACAGAGACACGAACAACAGGCCAGCAGCAGGATTGGTTGTATTCACACACGACCTGGACAAGCTGAGTAAAGCAGTTGTTGAGCTACAGCTGGGGGAGGTTCAAGTCGTCCATGATGTGAGTGACCCAAGGTCTTCCCCTGTTCTACATCACACCATTGACTGCGAGGAAGATGGGGACGGGAAGGATCCTTGGTTGTGGGACGTCACAGTGTTGACTGTTGATGACATCAAAGTGGTGGTAGTTGCAGATTATAATAACAAGAGACTAAAAACATATTACAAATCAAACTTCAAATCCTTTCATAATGAGCTCTTGCTTTCTAATTATCCTTGGCAAATAGCCAAGTTATGTGAGATTCAGATAGCTGTCAGTGTTCCAAGCAGAATGGAAATAGTTACAGTGAATGTTACCCCAGATCCTGTATTACTGTCAACTATCAAAACCAGCAAGCAGTACTACGCTCTCGCTGCTCTGAGTCCTTCACAGCTGGCGGCAGGTGGATATGAACAGTCTCACTGTGTGGACATACTGGACATGGCAGGGAGGATACTGAGGTCTATCAACACGGGGGTGATAGGGAATCCAGACCACATCCACGTCACCAGGAACAACAACTTGATAGTCAGTGAAAGAGGAGTAAAATCCCTTGTATCTGTGACCAGTGAAGGAGCCGCTGTTTTCACCTACACTCCCACAGGAGACAGAGCTCTGACATATCCTTGGGGTATCACAACAACCAGCACAGGAGATATCCTGCTTGTAGACTATGACTCCCACAAGGTGATTCAGCTGACACAATCGGGGCAGTTTGTCAAAGATGTCCTCACACGCCAGGATGGTCTGGAACATCCTGTTGGTGTCTGTCTTGATGGTGACGGTCTGCTGTGTGTTACGTCTGCAAGATATGTAAATGTATTTAAATTCTGCGCCGCTGAATTTTAAAATAGAGATAATTTTTATCTCCATGCACAGTTGAAGATATACAAAATTGACAACCGACAATGTCCAGATCGGCTCTTGTAAACGTATTTCACCATGGCAGTGATTAAACAGAGGACGATCTTTCACGTGTAGAAATCTGACCTGATTTGTAAAGGACATTTGTTAAAGGAACGCATAGTGACAGGGTTCGTTCCGATTATGTTTCTAGGTTTGTCAGCACCATACCCTTGCTCCTTGGCTTCATCAATAAGGGGATACCGTCTGAGACCTGCATCACTTCGGCTTTCCTTCCACATTAAGCTGACACGCCGTGATATAACTGGAATACTGTTCAAAGCAGCGTAAAACCCAACTCACTCACTCACAGTGACAGAACTAAATGAGAAATCTGCTCACGTAGTTAGGTATGGTGCAAGCCTTTAGATTATCAGTTAAACAACCGAGCTCGTCAAGGCTTCTACGTGTGCTGAACAAATATATAACACAACGAGCGTTCAGCTATTTGTGGAGGCTATAACAGTGAATGGATGCTTTGAGAATTGGTTAACTTGTGTCCTCATTGGTATCAGTTATTTGTACTGATGTATAGTATTTCTGATTGATTGAAGTAACAGTAAATATCCCTATAACATTAAACAACTCTATCTGGATACAAAAAAGGATATAATAAATGTTTTGACGTTTGAATAGTTTAAATGAGGAAGATGTCTTTTTGTGATCTTGTCCGCTTCCAGAAACACCAGACGGAGATTTGAACTCTGACAACAAGTCTAACACACGTCCTTGTGTTGCATTTCAAACTTTCACTAGTTCATTAATACGAGGGCTGACTGTAAAGTTCAAAGCCTAAGTGGGATATCTCAATCGGATTGAAACAAACTTTTGCCACCAACAAGTACAATCATGTAATGAATCATAGACGTAAGATCTGCAACTGTAGTGTTATTATTGTCTTTGTACCAGACCATCTTGTGAACCTACACATTGAAATCACCAGCAATGGACAAAACTGGCTATATGGCAGTCATCGAGTACCTGCAACTGAAAGGGCTAAATCCAACACAGATACATGCTGACATGGTCTCCACTTTAGGGGATGATGCCCCTCCTTTTTCCACTGTAAAGAAGTGGGCTGCAGAATTCAAACGTGGCAGAGAGAACCTTGACGATGACCCGCGTCCAGGAAGGCCTTCAACAGCAACCATTCCAGAAAACATTACCCAGGTACATCACATTGTGATGGCTGATCGACGATTGACCACTCGACATATTGCCAGTGTTGTGGGCATCTCTCATGAGAGGGTTGAGCACATTATCACCAACGAGTTGGGAATGACAAAAGTTTCTGCAAGATGGGTGCCAAACCTCTTGACAGCGGATCAGACACGTGTCAGATTGCTGACGTCCCGTGACAATTTATGCCGTTTTGAAGCAGATCCCGATGATTTTTTGGTCCGATTTGTAACCATGGATGAGACCTGGATTCATCATTTTCAACCAGAAACCAAAATTCAGTCTAAATAATGGAAGCATCCGGAATCACCAGCCCCCCAAAAAAGCCAAGTCTGTTCCTTCCGTTGGCTTCAGTCTCTTTGGGATTCCAGGAGTATTCTGCTGATTCTTCTTGAAAAAGGCCAGCCTATCAATGGAAGTGTTATGCTGTTCTATGGAGACAGTTGCGTGAAGCTATCAAAGCCAAGCGACGGGAAATGCTCACTAAAGGAGTCCTGTTCCACCAAGACAATGCTCCTGTTCACAAATCGGTATATAAGCGTGTCAGATTGCTGACGTCCCGTGACAATTTATGCCGTTTTGAAGCAGAATCCGATGAGTTTTTGGTCCGATTTGTAACCATGGATGAGACCTGGATTCATCATTTTCAACCAGAAACCAAAATTCAGTCTAAACAATGGAAGCATCCGGAATCACCAGCCCCCCAAAAAGCCAAGTCGGTTCCTTCCGCTGGCTTCAGTCTCTTTGGGATTCGAGGGGTATTCTGCTGATTCTTCTTGAAAAAGGCCAGACTATCAATGGAAGTGTTATGCTGTTCTATGGAGACAGTTGCGTGAAGCTATCAAAGCCAAGCGACGGGAAATGCTCACTAAAGGAGTCCTGTTCCACCAAGACAATGCTCCTGTTCACAAATCGGTATATCAGCGATTCATGATTGTGGTTTCCAACCCATTGACCATCCACCTTATTCACCCGATTTGGCCCCGTCGGACTTCCACCTGTTTCCCAAGATGAAAAAGGAACTAGCCGGTCGCCATTTCCCCAGTAATGATGACGTCATTTCTGCTGAGAATGACTTGTTCAGGGTGGCTGAAGAAAATTTCTTCTTGACCGGCATCCAGGCCTTGCAGCATCGCTGGCATAAGTGTGTAAACCTTGAAGGGGACTATGTGGAGAAATAAATGAAAACCATCGACTTGGTACGGGTCTTTCACAGTTAGGCTTAGAACTTTTCAGCCAGCCCTCGTATATGTTACATGTCCTTTAAAAACCTCTATGCGTTATCACTGTGTGTAATTTCTGGAGCATCATTCATAACCTTTTCAATATCCAATTTAAACTTTGTATACACGTCAGACAAGGGTGGAACAGGTGGTGTTTGCTTTACAGGAATTGGTAAACAAGTTATATGAACATATGTACATATGAGAGTAGGGTTATTTTTTCAGCTGTTCACAATGGTTCACATCTGAAACATGGCAAAAAAATCAAGACAAGTTCTGAACCTTGCTTATTTATGATATTTTTATTTCTTATAATTTTCGATTCCAAGGCAAAAAATTTGACTCCGTTCAGATGTAGTTTTAACGCATAACTCAAAAACGATTCAATATTTTCATGAAGCGTTGCTTGTACATGAGGCAACTGCTGGAATGGCGCCTTTTGTTATTCAGGAAACTACAGAGTGGTGTTGTGTATATAGGAAACTACAGAGTGGTGTTGTGTATATAGGAAACTACAGAGTGGTGTTGTGCACACATAAAATTATTAATGACATTTTGTATATGCGTGAAACGATATTGTGACATTTTGTATATACGTGAAACTATATAGTGACATTTTGTATATACGTGAAACTATATAGTGACATTTTGTATATACGTGAAACTATATAGTGACATTTTGTATATACGTGAAACTACATATGGCCTTTGTGTATACCTGAAGCTACATATGCCTTTTATCTATACACGAAGCCATAGTGTCCTTTAGGGAGTGAAATTTTACTCATTCACTTCACCTTTACTTCCCACTGACTTAAACGGTCCCTTATTACAGCTTAGTCCAAAATGAAGGCACTGATTCGGTTTGTCACTGCGTTCCAATCATTTATCATCATCATAATTACACTGATACCAGGGTGCGGCTGGATTTGGATGATCAGCTTCACTGCTTTCTTGGGTTTTTTATATTTATTTAATTAATATATTCCAATATTTTGTCTATGATTAGTGAAAAATTAAAATGGAGATGTTTTTTACATATATTACTCATATAACAAACTTCAAAACCTACACATACCTGAACTATCTCTGTCTCTGACACACGGGACATGCCACGCCTTCTGCTACTGCCTGGTGTCAGTTGTGAAGAATAAATAGCTTATTAAAGTTTAATTCCATGTTGTTGTTTTTATCGATGAAACTGAGAACACGTGTTTGAGACCAAGATTTAAGCGTTGTTTTTTTCTGCAAATACTTTATCACAACAGGTTTGGCCATTGTCTCAAAGGTCACAAAGCCCTATATATTTCCCAGCAAAACAATCTGCTCAAATGACTAAAAGTTTTGCAGATATACCCCTCTGACATCATGTTATATCCACAACAAAATATTTCACTATAACCCATGTTCTTCTAAGTGTGGTAAGGGTGCACGGGTGGCCCAGTCGACTGAGGCGCCGCGATTCGCTGTGCAGAGTTACGTCCCTTGGGCACGCCAGAACCATATAATTTGGGGTTTGAATCCCGGTTCGACCCGATTATGTTTCTAGGTTTGTCAGCACCATACCCGTGCTCGTGGGTTTCACCGAAGTGGTAAACGTCTTAGACCTGCATCACTTTCGGGCTTTAAGTTTTTAAAGCTTTCACATATAGAAGAGGGCACAATACAATGACGATGCAAATGACGATAAACCTGAATTTTATAAGCTTTTTTTTTTAAAAATGGCCGAATTTGTCAATAGTTCAACGGTAATTTGGAATAAAGTGTTCAACCCAAATAGAGATCTTGAAAACTACAAACATGTAAATAATCCAAAAGCAAGAAAAGTATTAATGGATAAAATTTAAGAACTAGATCTTCTGGATGTTTGGAGACAACTAAATAAAGATGCGAAAAATGTACGTGGTGGAAAAAAATCCCCGCCAACAAGCAAGGTTAGACTTCTTCATAACCTCACAAGATTTATTAGATATGACAATAGATTCATCAATTTTGCCAGAATACAAATCGGATCACTCCGTTATTTCCCTTACTCTAACAAATGCTGGAAATAAAGATAGGGTAAAGGATATTGGAAATTTAATACCTCTCTTTTATATCAAAAACATTATATTGATATTGTCAAAAATACAATTGCAGAGACTAAAAATGAATACAAAGAAAAATCTTCTATTAATGATAACATTGTTGATGACGAAGATTTGAAATTATCAATAAACGATTCTCTCTTCCAAGAAACATTGTTTATGAAAATTAGAGGAAAATCTATCTCTGTCTCTTGATGAACCCTTACACAAAAAAGAAATAGAAGAAGTAGTCCATAAAATGAAAAGAAATAAATCCACAAGGGGTTCTCAGTTGAATTTTGAATTTTTTTCTCGACAGATATCTGTTTGAGTTTATAGATTTATAAAGGATACCTTTGAGAATAATCGACTGACACTAACTATGAAAAGGGGTGTTATAACTACCATACCTAACCCCAATAAAGACAGAAGAATACTATAAAAAAGAGACCCATTACTCTATTAAATACTTTGTACAAAATCCTAAGTTGCTGCATAGCAAATTGTATTTGAAGATCATTGCCAACACTAATACATGAAAATCAAACAGCTTTTATATCAGGGCGATGTATAAGCGAAAATATTAGGCTCCTATCAGACTAAATGATAATGAATACAAAATTAATCAATATGCTGATGATACAGACTTATTTTTAGATGGATCTGAACAAAGTTTATGTATTGCGCTTAATATACTTGATACATTATAAAATTTCTGGTCCAAAGATCAATATTAACAAAACGAAGGTCCTATGGTAAGGTTCTATGTCAGGCAGTAGTATTAAATATTGTCCACACAAAAAGTTAGATTGGCACAATGGTAATTTTGATGTACTAGATATGACCCTAAATATTGAATTAAATGACATTTGGGTAATTAATACCCGTAAGAGACTAGAAAATATAAAACGATTATTAGCAAACTGGAGAAGAAAATGAACAACCTTCAAACGAACCACCTACCTTCAGCCAGTTATGTGGTCTAATGGCTAGAGTGTCTGACAACTGATCAAGAGGTTGTTGGCCTGATTCCCGTCATCCATAATGAACACGTTTCATTTCTTGTCTTTGGTTTTAGGACATTGAAAGTTTGAAACACTAAGTCCAAACTACAAACTTCTCTACTTATCAGATCGTACCCGGAAAAAGTAAAACCTCATAAGATGAGGTCTTACTAAACAAAAGTACAACCTCCTTAGAGGTTATGGCGAAAAGACACGTCACATTCAAAACAATGGCCAATTTCCGTAAAATATCCGTTTGTAACTCCGCATCTCTTTTGTTTTCAATAATAAAAACTTTACAAACATAAATGTCCCATCTCCCTCTTCTCCTTGGGCAACGATGTGCACGGGGAACATTAAATTAATAGTTTTGTGTGCAGCCCATTGTAATTTGTGTCTTTGGTGAGGAGATGTAATATTTGATTGCATTAAGTCGGGTGAGTTTGTGTTCCAGCCATATGACGGCGGCCCGAAATAATCGAGTCTGGACCAGACAATCATTAGCATCGATCCACGCAATTTTCGATAATTGGGATACGATGACATGCATCTACATTGTCAGCGAGCCTGACCACCCGATGCAGCTAGTCGCCTCTTACGACAAGCATAGTCACAAGCATGAGTTAGTGAAGACCTATTCTACGCCGGATCTTCTCGGGTAATGTCTAAATGAACTTGTAGTAAGCGTGCTGCCCGCCGTCGATCCTCCGTCAGTTCTATAACTGTCAAATTCTTCTAACGGGCAGAAGGAAATGAACTTCAGAAATCTGCCCCGACCTCCCTTACGTAACTTAATCTCAAACATTACAGTTAATATTTTGGTACGATTAGATGGAGATTTGTTCATTCCAGTCAAATTTAAAATGCATTTATCTCTTTATAAACTGATAAAAACCATAGTACATGTGTTAAATGAGAGTGAATTTGATTTAGCGGCTCTTCGAAAACGGGTACTGCGCTGACAAAACAAGGAACATAATCAGGGCGAACCGGGATTCGAAACCTCGATCATTTCCTGTTACGCCTAAGGGACGCAACTCTGCTCCTGTCGATACGGATTGTACCACAATAGATTGTATTCGATGTGATACAAATATGATATATTGACATGTGTAACAGTTGTGCTTTTCATATGATGTTGGGGGGCGGTCGGGTAGCCTAGCGGTAGCTCGTCACGCCGAGGACCCCAGGCTCGATTCCTGACATGGGTACAATGTGTGAAGCCCATTTCTGGTGTCCGCCGCCGTAATATTGCTGGAATATTGCTAAAAGCGGCGTAAAACCATACTCACTCACTCAAATATGTTCTGGTTCATTTGTTTAGAAATGAGAGACTATTGTTTTCCTGAAAAGGTTTTTAAAAATCACTAGATCATATGAAAAATTATGTATGTACATTTTAGCACGACCTATTCTGAGTGGTCATTGATATAAAAATTTTCCTTATATCCTTAGAGCATAAGAAGGGTGATAGGGGCAAGATGGGATATTTCAAACTGGACGTTTTTTTCTTAGTAGTGCGTAATGCCACCTCGATTTGTCAAACATTTATTCACTCGACGAGGCATACTGTGTATGAGTCTCCCAATAGCGATTTGAGGGCGTCTGTTCCACTCCTCTTGCAGCGCCTTGCCAAGTTCAGCCAACGTGGTCGGCGGCCTATGACGTTGACACACACGTCTCCCTGTCATGTCCCAGTCGCGTTCAATGAAGGAAAGATCTGGACTCTATGCTGGCCATGGCATTCAATAGATGTTGCTGGAGATGAGCATGGACGATTCGTGCACGAGGAGCGCGGGGGTTGCTCAGTAATTCAGAATGTTGTCCCGATAGTACTTTCCAGTGCCATTCTTTGCACAAAATGGAGTGGTGTTCGCTCAGTCATACTGATGCCAAGCCACAATGAACCGATCCATCACCAAATCTATCATGAGGTCTCAGGTTGATTTCTAATCGTCTGTCCCATTTGACCTCTATTTCGTTGAGCCTTGTTTCTGGTCTTGTCGTCAGCACTAATCTTTGTTCAAATACTTGGTATTAACATTTATGTTTCATGATCCCCAATGTTTAAGAGCATGTATACTGTGTATAATTCGTGTATCATTTCGAATTTGAGTTGGGCGGTGGGGTAGACTAGTGGTTAAAGTGTTCGCTCGTCACGTCGAAGACCCGGGTTCGATTTTCCGTACTCTTCCATAGACTTAAGATAGTCACAGCGCTAAGACAGCTTTGTGCAAGCGGGCCCAGGTGTCCCCCGCCGTGATATTCCTGGAATATTGTTAAAAGCAGCGTAAAACAATACTCACTCACTGGAGTGACAGCTTACCATTTGTATCAGAATGTTTTCAACGGAGTAAACGTCCATGATGAGAATTGATTTGTTTTTCATCCTCAACTCCATAGAAACACAATGGAGAAACTCCACATCGGAATTTTGCAAGAGCGCTTCTTTAACTTCTTGGGAGAATAGTTCTAACATTATGTTCAGCCCAGTATTGTTATTTAAAGGCACAGTAACTCCACATCGGAATGTTGCAAGAGCGCTTCTTTAACTTCTTGGGAGAATAGTTCTAACATTATGTTCAGCCCAGTATTGTTATTTAAAGGCACAGTAACTCCACATCGGAATGTTGCAAGAGCGCTTCTTTAAATTCTTGGGAGAATAGTTCTAACATTATGTTCAGCCCCGTATTGTTATTTAAAGGTACCGTAATGCCTAAGTATATTTCGTCCATTCCCTCGTTTACTGTCTGTAACACTTCTCTCCTCCAGCTAGGTATAAAATTGTCATACATTATTCTTTGTTTGTCAGACCCAAAATGGTGACTACAATATGATCTGAGGGGGAAGCGAAAGCAGACCGAGTTTGTGTTTCATGCATTTGAAAATTGAAAGAACTGTTAAATTTAATTATGCCTGTCAACCATCACTCATTCCTGCAACAGTTTATAAAAAGTAATCAGCGGCTGTCTAGTTTTATGTAAAAATAAATTTGTTCAATGAAGACTGGGATAACAAATACATTTGCAACCACATGACCCCCACCATGTTTGAAATGTTGTATATTTGAGCCGAAAAAGCAAATATATTGATTTTCAAAGATAAGATTTCATTTGTACATTTGTAAATGTTTTAAATCAAATTATATTTTTAAAAATAAAATCATGTAGCGGTATTCATTGTGTGCTGACAAAGCGCCGGTAGAAAGTTTTGGATATAATATCGCTAACTTAGTATATTTTCAACTGAAAAGCAAACATATGGAAAAAAACTGGGAAACAGTTTCGTTTGCTTCTCATTTTATGTTATTGGTGGTTTTAACTGGTACAGTAGTCGTAACCTGTATGGAGATGCTCAGGAGGTATTATTGGATAGTCTTAAGGTCCTGAGCGACTCCGTGATCTTAGTGCTAAGATGATCGTAGCTCCCATACTTTAACAAAGGCTTACGACAGTCATAGCACTAAGATCGCTTTGTCGGACAGGGCCCAGAGCGAATCCGTGATCTTAGTGGTAGGCATATATATGTGTACGTGTGTGTGTGTGTGTGTGTGTGTGTGTGTGTGTGTGTGTGTGTGTGTGTGTGTGTGTGTGTGTGTGTGTGTGTGTGTGTGTGTGTGTGTGTGTGTGTGTGTGTGTGTGTGTGTGTGTGTGTGTGTGTGTGTGTGTGTGTGTGTGTGTGTGTGTGTGCCTGCCTACCGCTAAGATTGCTTTGTTGAACAAGGACTATGATCATATAACCGTGTTTTTTTATGGAATCATTGTTACTAATGTGTAGATGACCTTACAAGGAATGTTTACACGCCCTGACCTTGTGGACATGTGCCTTCCGTGTGTGGGTGTCTGGATCCGCAACTCGGCCTCAGAAAAGTGTTCTCAAAAGTAGGGGTCCAATCCATTACTTCATACGTGGGTACAAGATATAACTTTGTCGTGCTGCCCAGAGCGACTCCGTGATCTTAGTGGTAGGCATATATATGTGTACGCGTGTGTGTGTGTGTGTGTGTGTGTGTCTGTGTGCGCGCGTAGGGGTGTGTGTGTGTGTCTGTGCGTGTCTGTGTGCGCGCGTAGGTGTGTGTGTGTGTGTGTGTGTGTGTGTGTGTGTGTGTGTGTGTGTGTGTGTGTGCGTGTGTGTGTGTGTGTGTGTGTGTGTCTCTGTGTGTGTGTCTGTGTGTGCGTGTCTGTTCCTGCCAACCGCTAAGATTGCTTTGTTGAACAAGGACTATGATCATATAACCGTGTTTTGTTATGGAATCATTGTTACTAATGTGTAGATGACCTTACAAGGAATGTTTACACGCCCTGGCCTTGTGGACGTGTGCCTCCGTGTGTGGGTGTCTGGATCCTGTAACTCGGCCTCAGAAAAGTGTTCTGATGTCTGGCTCTATTAAAAATGTCTAGTATCTTTTCCTTGCACATTTTATAAGATTCCTCTATTCCCTCTGGAACCCCAAATACAATCAAATTATTTCGTCAGCTCTGTCTTTCCTGGTGCTCTACTCTAGACTCCAGGTCACAAATACTGTCAGACCAGTAATACAGTTCATCTACTTTGTTGGATACTTCGTCAACATCTAGTCTGAGAATAACCTGTTCTTCTCTGTTGACTTATGTTCTTAGTTCACCTCTGCTTTGATTGAATAGAGTTCTTTTCTCAAAGATCGTATGTCTTTTGATTATCTGTCTTCAGATTCCTTAATCTGATGTATAATTGCTGATTCCAATCCTGCGAAGTCCCCACTAGTATGTCTCGGGTTCGAATCTATGACACCGGCAACCAATAGCAGTGAAACAAACGGATGTCTCCTAACTTCGTGGATACGGTCCTGTTTGGGGTATGTTAACAAGATTGCTCTGTCCTGTACATTCATACATATCTCACCTTTGAAACAGAATCCAGTGTAGACATCTCTTGTTCAATAGATGATGCAGTGATCGATCCCGTGGTCCATGTTGTGATAAGAACAGTTGTACACAACACAATCCTGTACGCCATTGTTGTGTCCCCCGTTAAGGCGGACACAGAGGTGGAGGTGAAATCTTTCCACTTGCCTGTGAACTTGGGTCACAAACGTGCCGATCAGGGCTCTCCATACTTCAACACTTTCCCCCATAGTGCTGGGTGTTCTTCTTGATGTACAGTCAAGTCTCGTTAATCCGACATCGTTGGTTGCACATGATTGTGTCGGATTAACGAGTATGTCGGATTAACGAAATTAAGTGATTTGTGATCGAAAATCGGACGTCTTCACGAATGATAATAACCGTGTGTACCTTGTAATAAAATCGTTAAACGAATATATATGTATAACATAAAGTTGATTTAATAAAAAATAATTTCCTCTCTGTATTGTACTCTCAAACATCAATGATCACTAGTTTATCTGTACCAGGGTTATTTATATTTAAAGTCCGCCGTTAACTGCCGGGCTAAAGAAAGTACACACATGTGAGGGTGGCTACAAATAAAACAAACAAGGAACGGTTATTCCATGATGATGTATTTGATACGATTATCAAAGGCAATATCACACGCATCATATCAATGAGTATCTCACAGGTGACGTGCGCACGACGTCTCAGGGAACACGGGGATCACAATTTCAAATCCATTTATCAAGTGTATACTTTCTTTTCCCATCGCCCATCGCCCATAGTCCATAACTTAATGGATTTAACACAACTTATAGTCTCAATAGCAAAATCATCAGACACGGGTTGAGAACAAATATAATTTGTTCCGGTTTATCCTAAGAGACGCAACTCTTCTCCTATCGTTTCGGGTTGTACCACGACAGATTGTATTCCTAATGATATAACTACGATATATTGCCATTTATCATTTAACTAAAGCATTTATCTGTTTTTCAATGTTTTGATATTTCACTTACTTTTATCGCAACCTTTTCCAAATTAACACAATTTGTGATACAAATGAAATCATACTCCATGTCCCTTATGGGCCACGGTATATAACAGTTGTGCTTTTCATATGATGTCGCAAATATACTCTGGTTCACTAGATAATATTAGAAACTATGTATGTCAATTTTAGCACGATTTATTCTGAGTGGTCACAAACACATGTGTAAACTATTATTAGTTTTGCTTTAATAACCAAACCATAGAGTCGTAAATAGTTGCTTAGATACATTTATATACCTGCCGCCAGCGGATCACGTGAAACTAAGTTATGTCACGTGACACGAGCCAGCAACCAGGAAGTGGGACGCCTTCAGAGAGTAGACGCGCCCATTGTAATATCGGTATGTCACGTAGTTACATAACATTTCACACACAACTACAGATTTTAAATTCGCTATCAGTACATTGCTGCGTTACCTGTGTTATAATGTAAACCTGCAAGCACCTCGGTTTCAGTTGAACACAGAAAGCTTTATATCGATGTAGATCTATGCGACAGGAGTCAACAATGATTAAATCCATATATTTCTGTATCACGTCAGTTAGCAGCTGAATCTACATCGCGGATTAAGGATAAGATTTACTGTTATCAAATGTACTGTTATCAACATAAACTAACACCAGCTAGGGAGACAAGGTTTTGCCTACATTTATCTGAGGTCATAGTGACCCGTTAAAACGAAAGTAGAAATGAGGTCAGAGGTCAAGGTCCCCTTGCACAACATCCACACAATGTCGCGTGTATAATATATCCTCATGTCTGTGTGTATACAGGAGTGCGGTGGATCAATAGCAAGTACGTGTGTGAGTGAGTAAGCGAGGGAGTGAGTGGGGAAACAAACAAAATTGAAATAGTAGAAAAAAACATACATACGATACATACGTGCGGAATTGACCAGTGTTTGTGACACATGTTGAGGAGTTAAGTGAAGTCAGATTGACGATCATGTTTTCACGTGGATTTTACCAAATAAATACATTCCATACAAAATAGTCCAAACACTGCCAGAGTGGCAAGTGACCTTGAAAGACAAAGAATCAACCGCCACTTGATATCTTACAATATTCAGATCCACGCGGGGGCACGGGTGGCCCAGTCGTCTAAGGCGCCGCGAATCGCTGTGGTCCCTTGGGCACGCCAGAAACCTATGATTGTGGGTTCGAATCCCGGTTCGCTCCGATTATGTTTCTAGGTTTGTCAGCACCATACCCATGCTCGTGGGTTTCACCGAAGTGGTAAACGTCTGAGACCTGCATCACTTCGGGCTTTCCTCTCACATTGCACTGACACGCCGCAATATAACTGGAATACTGTTAAAAGGGGCGTTAATCCCAACTTACTCACTCACTCACTCAGATCCATGCAACTCACATTTTGTTGGGAAACCTTCATTCCTTCACTTAACCTGTGATGTTTTTGTCAATGTCAGGATATAAATAATCCACATTTAGCAATGTTCAAGCCTGGCGATCTGTAAATAGTCATGTCTCGGCCTAGAATGAGCAATAATTCCGACACAAAGGGTTACACAAAGCTGACCAGGTCAAAGTTTGTGTGTTCACGTCATCCAATCCTCGATTTAGTTGCTTCTTACCAAGCACAGAATCATAGTGGTTAAATATGTTGTAGAACCTCCGTAGACAGAATACAAAATGAAAGATCTATCAAATGTTTATGGAAGTTCATATGAAAATGTATCTTATTAAATATGATAGTGAAATAAAGAGTCACTGTGCTATAAAGAAATATTGAACTTATCCTCCACTGACCCTACTATGACAAAGAGTGTGACACTATTGATATTTCACTAACATAAAACATGCCTTTGTGTTTGTGGAAATTGGTCCATAACAGAAACGACAGTTGATCATGTTTTCAAAACATGGTATTCATTCCTCATGTTCATTGCTCAGGGTAGAGTATGACAACAAGAGTTACCCCCCTTTACCCACAGACAGCACCACAGATATACAATGCAGTGGGTCGTCTCCTTTTCTCTCCCGTCTCACTGCTTGTAAAGATGTTATGTCTTTGGACGTCAGGGTTAATGCGATCATGTACATGTTTTATGATTATGTCTACAACACATCCATCTATACTTCATTTAGCTGTCCGATTTGCTTCAGATGGCGACCGCTAAGAAGCTAACAGACAACCACCTCACCTGTGTCATCTGTACAGAGGTGTTCACAGACCCAGCCACACATCACTGTCATCATACATTCTGCAAGTCCTGTCTGCTAAAATACACCTACACACAGCCGGAAGCAGTACAAGCCAGGTCCATACCATGTCCCTCCTGTAGACAACAGACGAATGTGACCAACCCTGACAGACCAGTAGAGGAGTGGGTCAGTCAGCTGAAACCAAGCCACGTCATGCAGGGGCTGATGGACGACTTTGGTCCCGGCACAAAGGGTAATCAGCTTATTATTGTACTGCCTGACTAATATACCTTGGTTTGAGATAAATAAACACACTCTTGCGCGGACATAAACGAGAATTTGCTCATAGAATTGCTTATTATGACTTCAGGTCCATAGATTTAATGCAGGGTAAGTATCTCACAAAGACAAACAAATTACAGCCTGACCCACCGATGAAATTTAATGTAACTCAGACATATAGTGCCATAACTAAATATAATTACATACAATGATTTCACCTACCCCTTGGTACTCGTCACTCCTTGTAAATGTTGTTTACAAGCTAGTAAATAATTGTTATGATTTTTATTTGTGGAGTTGATCTTAGTTGTGCGTATATCAGAAGCACAATAAGGTTTTGTCAATAATTTTCTTGGACAATTTATTTTTTTCAATAAAATCCAAGGTGTTGAGGCGGATAACTATTTCAAAGTGTTCAAAACAAATACCAAGACAAAAGAGCACATTCTTGGTCTAATGGATATTAGATCGGTTCTGTTGAAAACCAGAATGGACATTGTCACGTTGTCGTATTGTCGTCCTAAAAAAAACAAGCAAAAGTGTCAAAATTACCAAAAGCGCGACAATGCCACATCGCCACATTTTGACCATTTGTCGTCACCCATTGAATACTATTTTACCAAAGGGTGACAATGCAACATCACGACATTTTTCAAGGTGAAAGTATGTCGGATTGTCGCATCGTAGCCCCATCAAAAATATGTAAAAAAGGTGTTAATAGAATTAATCCCATGCGCCGGAAAGGTTATACTTCTTTTCAAACTCTGGTGGTCTTTTGTTAGCTCCATTGGTTCTAAAACCAAAGGAGCAATGGTATATGTGGGTTGTTTCTCGAAACTAAAACAGAAGTTAGCTCATATATCGTTATTGTCTGTGTCGGATTTCATAAACCAAACGTGTTATAACAGCAAGAAACAAACACTTTGCGTTTCTATTTAATATAAATCTGGTCTCTGACATCTTTTCAAATCGATGAGGACACACGGTTGGCCCTGTCATTAAGACGGTGCAATTCGCAGAGCTGACCCTCCACTGTGACAAAGCACCTGTAACGTTAACATTTATAAACATCTTATTGTTGACTCTCCTGTCATTTTGGACTCCGAACTTAAATGGCGCCATACACCCGTTCTGGTTATGATAAACACTAGCTCAGATACTGACCAGGGATTCCTACAGCAAAATAGTATCTAATTACAACCTGTGTTATGTGATATATTCGCCTACATAATGGGCGTGTACCTTTATGACAAAAGTAACGTCTTTAATGTTATTATATCCCTAGATAATGTCCGATTCTTATCATGTTTTATGACAAATGAAATAAAGAACACTTGTCTTTTTAGCTGTGGAGGAACATGTGTGCAGTGTTTGTACAAAACAAGGAAAGACAACTCCCGCCACTTCTTGGTGCTCTGTCTGCGATGTTGTGTTCTGTGAAGGATGTCTCCAGATGCACAACATGATGCCAGTGTTGTGTGACCATGAAGTAGCTCACTTGTCTGATCACACCAAGACAAAGGTCAAGCGTCGCTTCATGTGTCAAGTCCACAGATATGAAAAGGTGAAGTTGTTCTGTAAAGACTGCAAGCAGGCAATATGCACGATATGCTGCAGTATAAGACACAGGACATGTAAGGATGTTGATACAATTGAGAGTATGACCCCTCTTGTGAAGGAACAACTGACAAACAAAATAGAGAAACTCAGAATCAACATGGCGGCTACGAATAATAACATAACCTGGAGAAAATCTACAATTCAAGATGTGAAGAGTAATTCACAAACCCTCAAAGTTCAAGTCACAAAGACACGGGAAAAAGTGATGCGTGCTATTTTAAGAAAGGAGAAACAACTCCTTGGTGACATCGATAAAGCTACTGATGAACAATTACATGAGTTACAAGCAGATATAAAATCCCAGGAGATCGAGCTACAGATGTACCAGCAGTAGTATGAGTTCACAGCCAATGCTGTGACGTCCAACTGTGAGATGGACATGTATGCCATCTATGATTCGGTGGGTTTGACGTCTACAGACAACAGAGACACGGACAACAGGCCAGCACCAGGAAGGGTTGTATTCAAACACGACCTGGACAAGCTGAGTGAAGCAGTTAATGAGCTACAGCTGGGGAAGGTTGAAGTCGTCCATGGAGTGAGTGACCCCGAGTCTTATCCTGTTCTACATCACACCATTGACTGCAAGGAAGATGGGGACGGGGAGGATCCTTCGGTGCGTGACGTCACAGTGTTTACTGTTGATGGCATCAAAATAACGGTAGTTGCAGGTTACAATAACAAGAGACTCAAAACATATTACACATCAAACTTCAAATCCTTTCATAATCAGCTTCTGCTTTCTAATTATCCTTGGCAAATAGCCAAGTTAAGTGAAAGTCAGATAGCTGTCAGTGTTCCAGGCAGTGAGGAAATAGTTACAGTAAATGTTACCCCAGATCCTGTTATACTGTCGACTATCAAAACAAGCAAGGTGTACTACGCTCTAGCCTCTCTGAGTCCTTCACAGCTGGCGGCAGGTACATGGAGACAGTCTCACTCTGTGGACATACTGGACATGACAGGGAGGATACTGAGGTCTATCAACACGGGGGTGACAGGGAATCCAGACCACATCCACGTCACCAGGAACAACAACTTGGTAGTCAGTGAAGGGAAAGTAAAATCTCTTGTATGTGTGACCAGTGAAGGAGCCGCTGTTTTCACCTACACTCCCACAGGAGACAGAGCTCTGTCATATCCTCGGGGTATCACAACAACCAGCACGGGAGATATCCTGCTTGTAGACTCTAGCGCCCACAAGGTGATTCAGCTGACAGAGTCGGGGCAGTTTGTCAGAGATGTCCTCACACAACAGGATGGTCTGGAATATCCTGATGGTGTCTGTCTTGATGCTGACGGCCTGCTGTATGTTACTTCCAGAAGATATGTAAACGTATTCAAATTTTGCGCCGCTTACAGGAATTTGTAAAACAAATGATCGTTTCCTCGTCAGCACTTAGGACATATGTGCAAATGAGAGTAGGGTTCCTTTTTCAGCTGTTCACAATGTTTCACATATAAAACATGGCATAAAAATCAAGACAAGTTCTGAACTTTGCTATTTATGATCTATTTATTCCTTATAATTTTCGATTCCAAGGCAAAAAATTGGACTTCGTTCAGATGTAATTTTAACACATAACTCATAAACGATTCAATATTTTCACAAAGCGTTGTTTGTACATGAGGCAACTGCTGGAATGGCGCCTTTTGTTATTCCGGAAACTACAGAGTGGTGTTATGTACATACGAAACTACATAGTGGTGTTGTGTATATATGAAACTACAGAGTGGCGTTGTGTATATATGAAACTAAAGAGTGGTGTTGTGTATATATGAAACTACAGAGTGGTTTTGTGTATATATGAAACTACAGAGTGGTGTTATGTATATATGAAACTAAAGAGTGGTGTTGTGTATATATGAAACTACAGAGTGGTGTTGTGTATATATGAAACTATAGCGTGGTGTTGTGTATATATGAAACTAAAGAGTGGTGTTGTGTATATATGAAACTACAGAGTGGTGTTGTGTATATATGAAACTATAGTGTGGTGTTATGTATATATGAAACTAAAGAGTGGTGTTGTGTATATATGAAACTAAAGTGTGGTGGTGTATATATATGAAACTAAAGTGGTTTTGTGTAGATATGAAACTATAGTGTAGTGTTGTGTACATATGAAACTATAGTGTGGTCTTGTGTATATATGAAACTACAGAGTGGTGTTGTGTATATATGAAACTACAGAGTGGTGTTGTGTATATGTGAAACTACAGAGTGTGGTGTATATAGGACACTACACAGTGGTGTTGTGTATATATGAAACTACAGTGGTGTTGTGTATATATGAAACTACAGAGTGGTGTTGTGTATATATGAAACTACAGAGTGGTGGTGTGTATATATGAAACTAAAGTGTGGTGGTGTGTATATATGAAACTACAGTGGTGTTGTGTAAATATGAAACTATAGTGTAGTGTTGTGTACATATGAAACTATGGTGTGGTCTTCTGTATATATGAAACTACAGAGTGGTGTTGTGTATATATCACAGAAGACTAATTTTATTTACAAGAACAATTAACAATTTACAATATACTTAGATAATAACTGAGGGTGCCACAGAGAGTCGGTACACACTCTGGGCTGTGGGAGAGAGGTCTGCTTGGTAAGAGAGTCAAACCCCTTCTCTGACTAAACTTGGCTACAGTATGTATTTAACAAAAAATTGAACAATAAAAAGGAATGTGATTGGTTGATATATGATTGGTTGTGTCCTATGCTAAATGGATGGCTAGACAGAGGGGAATACTAAACCCAGTTCCATGATAATTCATAAAAGCACTTGATGTAGATGTAAAAGTGTTCAAATTCTTCAGGCGCTGAATACGGAAATAGAGATAACTTTGATCTCCCTACACAGTTGAATCTTTCAAAAGTTGACTGCTGCTTTAGGTCCAGATCGGATCCAGTTCTTCCCTTACACACGTAGGCCGTCATGTCATTGGTTAAATATAGGGCGACCTGACACCAGTAGTAGTCTGACATGATAGAAGTACTTCTCAAGTAGACCTAGCACCAGTAGTAGTCTGACCTGATAGAAGTACTTCTCAAGTAGACCTAGCACCAGTAGTTGTCTGACCTGATAGAAGTACTTCTCAAGTAGACCTAGCACCAGTAGTAGTCTGACCTGATAGAAGTACTTCTCAAGTACATTTGGGAAAGGAACGCACAATGACAGCACTGAATGAGGACAGCACCACACGAGAGATCACGTGACCTAGACAGATGATATTGGACAGTATTGTTGTTTCATGTTGTTTATAGAACAGTAATGATGTGTTGTGTAGTGTACTATATATCTGACGTGTGTTGTCATGGAGAAACCTTTTCACATAATCGCGCATGCTATCGGTCTTTAGATTATCAGTTCGACAACCCTCTCCTAATGTTTTAAAGGGGCGCTTAACTCTTATAAAATACCACTAGCGTTCGGTGATCTACAGCGGATATAATAATGTGTGGATGCTATGAGAACTGGTTGAGTTCAGTAAATGTACTAATTTGGAGATAGTAATGTTTTTCACACTATGAATGAATGACATATTTCATCCATCATTGTGTATTGCAATAGTTCGTGATACATTTTAATTGCTAAACGTGTTGAGATCTGTATATAAAAGTCTAATGCACAGTCAAACATTTTCAAGGGTAACCTCCCAAAACCCCTACATCCCATTTCCCCTACAGCTTAAGACAACAAAGTTCACGGTCCATGGCACTGCTAATCCCTAGTCTGTTACCTATGTCATACAATGGAACAACCCAAGAAACACGAAAAGATTGAGATAAATATTTAATTACGATTACGATATTATTTAAAATTCATTATACATTATAATAATATGTTCATTTTTCCAAATTTATAATACATTATAATAAAATGTTCATTTTTCAAAATTCTTAATACATTATAACAAAATGTTCATTATACATTATAATAAATTTCAGTCTTCCTCTACATGTGGACTTGACACACTTCCAGTGTACGCAAGTCAGTCTCTCGATGTTCTTAGTGAGAAGATAACCATCAAATATGACTTAGGGCTTTCCTCTCTGTGACATAACAAACTCAACATAGCGGAAGACCAGCCATGTTGATGTCATGTTAGTTACTTACTTACTTTGGAGATTTAACGTGCGCTTTCCGACTGATGCGTATTTCGCACACGGATCATGTTAGTCTGACTGATATAGAAGATTTAACGTGCACTTTCCAACTGTAGCGTATTTCGCACATGTTAATTACTTACTTACTTTGGAGATTTAACGTGCGCTTTCCGACTGATGCGTATTTCGCACACGGGCCCGGCCAGGCCATTTAATGTGTTTCCGAAAGGGGTGATAGTGGTGAGTGCAACCCAAGAGGGGGCTTTAGGGGTTGCTTATATATAATTTGGGAATTTTGAGATTTGGAATAGATGCCGATGGGGTTGGGGGTATGGTGGATGTTTGTTTGTTTATGTGAGTTTATGGACTCCGAAACCCGTGTGTTTGGAGGTCGGATCTGAAGATCCGTCCGTGTAAATGTGACACCAATTTGGCCAATTTTCGTGTATGTATGCTAGTGTGGTGGTTTTAGCTATGTTTGGGTCGGTTTGTTTATTTATTTGGCTAGCTAGTGTTGTGTCTATTTTTGGTATTTTAAGTTTTGGGGTGAAGATATTTGATTGTTTGCAGTTTTGTTTAAGATTTTTAATTTGGTGTTCATTTAGGTAGTTTGTTATTCACATGTTAGTCAGTTTCAAGTATCAATGTACTAAACCTAGCCATCTCAAATGTAAATCGTCTCATCTAAGTTTCTCAGTGTAATAATTGTTTCTTCCTATTGTTATTTTTGTAATTTCTAAAAATTGTCTTCTCATCATACGGGCATCTTTCATTACATTTACATTAATTCTTTTTTCTTTTTTTAAACTTTCCTTTTAGTCCCCTAATCCCCTAAAGCTCTACCCCTTTCATTTCTACTACCTCTACTCCAGACCTTAATCTCTCCTTTAGGTGATGCCAGACAGGTAAATGCCACGTGTTGTTTTAACTAATTGTAGGGGAACTGGGTTGTAGGGGAAATGAGATGTAGGGGTTTTGGGAGATAACCTTTTCAAGAGTGGAAGATGCAAATTATTTGTCATTTCACAGTTCTTGACTTGTTGAAAATCGTGTTGTGAGATTGACAGGTGGCGATAGGTTAATTGATAGAGATATTAATATCACTTCTGTGGCTAATTTAATTGATTGGATAATTTGTCTTGATCTATATCCGTATGTCATTTTTATTAATAAAACTACTTTACTTTACTTTTCTGGAGACAAGAATAGTTCAGTGTTTGAAACAGATGCTTTTATCAAAGCTCTAAGGTTTATTCATGTTTTACTCATTCAGTTTACCAACAAATAGCCCTCATACCATGCCTCTTGACAGTCTACGACACCGGCATCGATATGACAAAGTCAGAAGTCGCCAAGATTGCCTTATTATGCATGGCACTTTGTCCTTCCCGGGTAATGAGTTGTATGATACTGACAAGCAACTGTATGGATCTTTACCCCACTGTGACAGCATCTGTATCCACCATTTTGCTTATATCTTCATCAAAGTATACTTTAAGAGGTCGCCATCTACTTAGTTGCTTGTTTGATTTCATCAAAGCCAACCCTGTCAATCCTAAAACCATCCTATGATGTATCCGAAGAAAAGAAGATATGCATGATTCAGGAGTGGTCGATGTTTGTGCGAGTGAGTTGCCTACATTACTGTAGTCATTAGTGAGTGAGTGAGTGCGTGAGGGGCCTACATTACTGTAGCCTACAGTGAGTAAGTGAGTGAGTGAGTGAGGGGCCTACATTACTTAAGCCATTAGTGAGTGAGTGAGTGAGGCGCTACATTACTTAAGCCATTAGTGAGTGAGTGAGTGAGTGAGGGGCGTACATTACTGTAGCCATTAGGGAGTGAGTGAGGGGCCTACATGACTGTAGCCATTAGTGAGTGAGTGAGTGAGTGAGTGAGGGCCTACATTACTGTAGCCATTAGTGAGTGAGTGAGGGGTCTACATTACTGTAGCCATTAGTTAGTGAGTGAGGGGTCTACATTACTGTAGCCATTAGTGAGTGAGTGAGGGGTCTACATTACTGTAGCCATTAGTGAGTGGGTGAGTGAGGGGCCTACATTACTGTAGCCATTAGTGAGTAAGTGAGTAGCCTACATTACTGTAGCCATTAGTGAGTGATCGAGGGGCCTACACTACTGTAGCCATTAGTGAGTGAGTGAGGGGCCTACACTACTGTAGCTATTAGTGAGTGAGTGAGGGGCCTACACTACTGTAGCCATTAGTGAGTGAGTGAGGGGCCTACATTACTGTAGCCATTAGTGAGTGAGTGAGGGGCCTACACTTCTGTAGCTATTAAACAGGTTCAGACTCCCGACCTTGTGTTGACCACAAGGTATTGTGCTATCCCGTTTCGTGCGTGTTACGCCACGAGGCAACTCAAAGTGAAACAAGGTGGGTCGTGTTTCAATGCAGTTCCAAGTTGATTCGCCTGCTCTCGTGAAAATGGATATTTTAACCACACTGAGAAGAAAATGTCAATTTGCAACATGAATATTTAGATGTTGTCCAATAACGAATTCAATTCTATGAAACAGAAAAATGATGGATCAGCTCTTCAGTAAAACACAAACTTAAATTGTCCTTGATAACTGTACCTGTGAAAGGTATGAGTCAAGAAGACCATTTGTGACATCATCACCTACAAATGTACATCTTGATTGCCACACTGATAGTGTTAGCATTGTCGGCTCCGTCTTGTTACATCCAGGCCAATCACTAAACCTTCACTGTAATTGGCTTCTCTCCTGTATTAGTGAGTGAATGTTAGTGTTACCATTGTCGGCTCCGTCTTGTTACATCCAGGCAAATCACTAGACCTTCACTGTAATTGGCTTCTCTCCTGTATTAGTGAGTGAGTGTTAGTGTTACCATTGTCGGCTCCTTCTTGTTACGTCCAGGCCAATCACTAGACCTTCACTGTAATTGGCTTCTCTCCTGTATTAGTGAGTGAGTGTTAGTGTTACTATTGTCGGCTCCTTCTTGTTACGTCCAGGCCAATCACTAGACCTTCACTGTAATTGGCTTCTCTCCTGTATTAGTGAGTGAGTGTTACCATTGTCGGCTCCTTGTTACGTCCAGGCCAATCACTAGACCTTCACTGTAATTGGCTTCTCTCCTGTATTAGTGAGTGAGTGTTAGTGTTACCAGTGTCGGCTCCTTCTTGTTACGTCCAGGCCAATCACTAGACCTTCACTGTAATTGGCTTCTCTCCTGTATTAGTGAGTGAGTGTTAGTGTTACCATTGTCGGCTCCGTCTTGTTACGTCCAGGCCAATCACTAGACCTTCACTGTAATTGGCTTCTCTCCTGTATTAGTGAGTGAGTGTTAGTGTTACTATTGTCGGCTCCTTCTTGTTACGTCCAGGCCAATCACTAGACCTTCACTGTAATTGGCTTCTCTCCTGTATTAGTGAGTGAGTGTTAGTGTTACCATTGTCGGCTATGTCTTGTTACGTCCAGGCCAATCACTAGACCTTCACTGCAATTGGCTTCTCTCCTGTATTAGTGAGTGAGTGTTAGTGTTACCATTGTCGGCTCCGTCTTGTTACGTCCAGGCCAATTACTAGACCTTCACTGTAATTGGCTTCTCTCCTGTATTAGTGAGTGAGTGTTAGTGTTACCATTGTCGGCTCCTTCTTGTTACGTCCAGGCCAATCACTAGACCTTCACTGTAATTGGCTTCTCTCCTGTATTAGTGAGTGAGTGTTAGTGTTACCATTGTCGACTCCTTCTTGTTACGTCCAGGCCAATCACTAGACCTTCACTGTAATTGGCTTCTCTCCTGTATTAGTGAGTGAGTGTTAGTGTTACCATTGTCGACTCCTTCTTGTTACGTCCAGGCCAATCACTAGACCTTCACTGTAATTGGCTTCTCTCCTGTATTAGTGAGTGAGTGTTATTGTTACCATTGTCGGCTCCGTCTTGTTACATCCAGGCCAATAACTAGACCTTCACTGTAATTGGCTTCTCTCCTGTATTAGTGAGTGAGTGTTAGTGTTACCATTGTCGACTCCTTCTTGTTACGTCCAGGCCAATCACTAGACCTTCACTGTAATTGGCTTCTCTCCTGTATTAGCGAGTGAGTGTTAGTGTTACCATTGTCGGCTCCTTCTTGTTACGTCCAGGCCAATCACTAGACCTTCACTGTAATTGGCTTCTCTCCTGTATTAGTGAGTGAGTGTTAGTGTTACCATTGTCGGCTCCTTCTTGTTACGTCCAGGCCAATCACTAGACCTTCACTGTAATTGGCTTCTCTCCTGTATTAGTGAGTGAGTGTTAGTGTTACCATTGTCGGCTATGTCTTGTTACGTCCAGGCCAATCACTAGACCTTCACTGTAATTGGCTTCTCTCCTGTATTAGTGAGTGAGTGTAAGTGTTACTATTGTCGGCTCCTTCTTGTTACGTCCAGGCCAATCACTAGACCTTCACTGTAATTGGCTTCTCTCCTGTATTAGTGAGTGAGTGTTAGTGTTACCATTGTCGACTCCTTCTTGTTACGTCCAGGCCAATCACTAGACCTTCACTGTAATTGGCTTCTCTCCTGTATTAGTGAGTGAGTGTTAGTGTTACCATTGTCGGCTCCGTCTTGTTACGTCCAGGCCAATCACTAGACCTTCACTGTAAATGGCTTCTCTCCTGTATTAGTGAGTGTTAGTGTTACCATTGTCGGCTCCTTCTTGTTACGTCCAGGCCAATCACTAGACCTTCACTGTAATTGGCTTCTCTCCTGTATTAGTGAGTGAGTGTTAGTGTTACCATTGTCGGCTCCTTCTTGTTACGTCCAAGCCAATCACTAGACCTTCACTGTTATTGGCTTCACTCCTGTAAACATCATTCGCGTCGTCATTATATTGTTATTTGTGTACATTTATTCCACCTTGTGTAAACGTATCGTCATGTATATATACTAACTCCATGTAGTTACTCAGCATTCACCTGATGAAGGGACAAGAAGTAACTCTGAAACGTCGTCACAAAGAATAATGTTATCCATAAAAAGTCTCCTGTGTTCGTATTCTTTCAACTTCAAACAACTTCAAAACTTCCCCGATGTCCTCCACTCCTTTAGTGCTGCACTTATTGAAGTAGCCACATGGCAGATTGGATATGTACAGAGGCCTCAAGTATGTAATGCCACTTTGGCCAATACCTGCACTGTTTCTTGTACAGTAAACTACGGTTATAACGAACTCAAAGGGACCACACATTTTAGTTCGATATAACCGTAGTTCGTTATAAGCATATATACAGCAAATGTACGGGACCCCAAAAACAGTTCGTTATATCCGCCGGTTCGTTATAAGCGTGTTCGTTATAAACGTAGTTTACTGTATGTAGATTTTGTACCAACTAACACTGGCAGTATCATGGGTCAACCAATCTTCTGTACCAAGTTTAGAAATGCAAAATGTCTAACCAAAGTTAGATTGAAACACCAGGCCACACATGGCTAATACATATGGATATCTAACCAATGACAAGAAAGCTGTTTCCTTTTGGTTTCAACTAAGACCCTTTGTATATATTTCTGTATACGACCCCAGTGTATTATTCAAGTCTCAATGTGCCATGTGACCGGGTGTGGACAGAGTGACTCGTGCAACATACATCCGTCATTCACAGACAAACAGTCTGTACATCATTGTTTACACCCAAGGAAACTCTCGTCAAGTCACTTGTCAAACATTGCTTCAGAAACACTGACTTATCCTAGCTGGTTTGAAGAACATAGCAGTGCAATATCTTCAGCTTCTGAATCCTGCTTTATCTCTACACACCTACCTCAGCACTAAGAGGCTACATTTCAGGAGAAAATGTATACCCGTTCATCGTACTTGGTCCGAATTAATAACAGTTATATTTTCACTCTGTGGACTAAGTGGGGTACATGGAATGTTTTAGTCTGACTTGGGTGTTGGTATATTGTGGCACAAATAGGGTGTTGCCCTTTCTTTAGCTGTAATACGGAAAAACACAACACGGACATGCTCATATGCAAAATGACTTGATGGCATTATCAATTGTACAACTACAATTTTGCTGAGGATGAAGATTTGATGATATAACAACACATCCAACAAATAAAGTGTGGTTTTGAGTTTGCTGTTAACGCCGCACTCAGAATATTCCAGCTATATGAGGGTGGTTTGTAAATAATCGAGTCTGGACCAGACAGTCCAGTGATTGACATCATGAACATCTATCTACTCAACTGGGATAAGACGTCATGCGGACCTTGTGACTGTAACATGAACACGTGCACCTAATAATACAACTAGTGTGTGATAAGCAACATAACGCCTTGTTTTATTACATTTTTATTGCTGTAGTAAATCATATTTTACAGGAAAGGGGAGTGAGTGACGTATTGACAGGTCATACTTTCAGGAAGGGAGGAGCTAGTTGGGTGTTTGAAATAGGGTTTACCGGGATCAAAGATGTTAGATTCAGGAGGAGTAATGAATATATCGTTGTTATATTCAAATGTGTAGCAAACGCAAGCTATTGGCAATGGAAGCATGTGGAGCTTCTCTGCCGAAGGATTAGATTCCTGTTAATATTCGGTGTATGGTACCTTTTATAGATGGGCTTCTTTCCTATGGTATGTTATCATATTACTATGGGTATATTATCCTATTCCAATGGGTATGAAAGAGGCGACTTATGGGATCGGGTGGTCAGGCTCGCTGACTTAGTTCGTTGTCGTTGAATAAGCCCTGGGATGTTGAGAGATTTCAATATTTGTTCGTGAAACTTGCAGTACATTAACACGCGCTTTGGTCTTAGGCACTGTGTGATTCAGCTGTATGTTTATTAAACCGATGATCTCTTCAACAGGTGATCGGGCAAGTAATAAAGATCAGTACGCACTCATGAGGTCAACCTTTGCGAGGAAACTGCCTGGGGTGATCAACTTTTAGTGTCCCTCAAGTCCGCAAGACATCATCTGCAACACAGAAATCAACTTAGCCAGAGTTCCTGCACATTCTTCGACTGAACTGTACACAATCAGTCTCTATGTGTGCTATAAAGCCTCATGTTATACCGCACTTTCGTTAGGCAACAAAATGCCGAACTGAAGGTTTGAAATATCTCATGGCTCTTTGCTGCAGCAAAAGGTAGCTTTTTATGCTACAAGTATAGGTAGTACAGCACAACACTGATCATGGTTACTTGGGTGAAGTCGTATTGATCTGAACCAGCTTTGAGGTCAACCTTTGCGAGGAAACTTTGGCAGATCCACTTTTAACCGTCCTTTAAATCCAAGTATGAGCACTCAAACTTTACCATGTAATAATTCATATCTTTCCCGCGGAAACTCTCATCGTGGATAAGTCTTATCTTGCTGTCAGTCTTCGGGATAGCACCAAACACACTAGCAACTCTAGGTTTAGATGTGGCAATCCCATAATTCCCTAACATTAATTCTTCCTTTATCTGCAGTTCTGTTTGCTTCCGGTTTAAACATGCCGACCTATGATTCTTAGTTTCTCTGTAGTCCTGTCATAGACCAGTTTACTTCCCCATACGTATTTCTTCTATACAGGGCGACTTACATCTAGGATGTCATTCAGAGAGTACAGTATTCCAGATATATCCACTCCTCTGTCAGTTATCATCTTTCAAGACGCCTTTACTGGCGTATGTCCACATCTCTAATGTGAAGTTATCACCGTCCCCTTTTGAACTATCAAGGTCAAGTTTATACCATCCCCGGAATCAAGAAACTTCGCCTCCAGGTCTTGTGCTAACGATTCTATCCACTCATAATTTTCAGCTTTCTAACGTTTGCCTCACCTTGGATAGCACAAGTCTTTTCTTTGATAGGCAATTTGGGCAGCAGTTTTCCCCGGGAGCCTTCTGGCTACAACTCATCAGCAATCGCACTCTTCCTCAACGCATCCATGATTTCAGGCATCTTTGTCCCTGCCGCCTTCTCTCTGATTTTGTTTCAGCTCCCCTGACATCTTAGAGTCTTTTTCATATTCCGCGGCCATATTACTTGTAAAATGGATATTGTTTGTTTGTTTGTTGTTTAACGCCGCCCTCAGCAATATTCCAGCTATATGACAGCGGTCTGTAAACAATCGAGTCTGGACCAGACAATCCAGTGATTGACCTCATGAGCATCGATCCATGCAATTGGGATCGATGACATGCATCAACCAAGTCAGTGAGCCCGTGAGTCGCCTCTTACGACAAGCATAGTTGCCATTTACGGCAGGCATGGGATGTGGAAGACCTATTCTACAAAAAAGAACTGATGTTGATTGAGTGAGTATGGTTTTAGGCTGCTCATAATGTAATATTCCATCAATATCTGGCGGGGAACACCAGAAATGGTCGTCACACATTTTACCCACCCATGTTGGGAATCACTGGACTACCCCACCGCCCTAAAACGGAAAGACCCCCTACGGGTCATGAGCGAGAACTTTGAAAAGTCAAACCTAGCTCAATATGCAATATAATGGTCTAAGGGGGACAACTCTTCCCTGTGTTACAATACATTCTCTCGAAAACTACACCTTGTATCAGTTCACGTTTGACTGAAATAACAAAAGAGATTGCACACATTATTTCAGATAAATGCCTAATGGTCAAACTGTAAAAAGAATCTCTTGCATCCTGGAGTGTTGGCTTGATGGTACAGATCTGAGGAGAGTCGTACAAAGTTGCTTCTAATGTGATACAATCACATACCTGCACAAACCAGATCACGTGATCTACCTAACACGACAGGCGACGAGCTGGTTGTAGTTATTCTAGGAACCAGGAAGAGAGACGACTTCAGAGAAGAGAGCTCCACGTTGTAATAGAGGTAAGTCACATATTTAGACGACATTACACATACACACGTATAGATTCTACATAATGTGACAATACTGTGTTGCCTGAGGGCAGAGGTTCGACTTTAACACAGAAGTAGACTTGACATTGACATAGCCATCAGGAGTCCACCATGATTACATCCATATATGGTCTGGAAGGTAATTTCAGGTACGGACGTTTACTAAAATGTCTGAAAAACTATCGGACCTACTGCAGTCAAAGTTAGTAAGAGATTATTAAACAGTCATACATAACTGGATATTACATTTAAAGACAATCGGTGCATGAATAAAAAATCTGTTTAGCTATCACTATATTTCATCAACAACCAGACCTGCTCGTCACGGGTGGAACGAGCATTCATTGTAACAGCCATCTGCATAATGCTACCCCTGCGTCACAGGGCCATATGACACAGTAGAACCAATCAACTCGAAAGGGAGCACGGGAATCACGCATGTTGAGAAACCCAACGCTAACACCGTGCGTGATTGGTTCAACTGTGGAACACGGAGCTGTGCAGACAGATTATAGTCGGAAAAGAGCTAAAACGTCCATCAGGGGGCAGAGGTTTGACTTTAACACAGAGAGTAGACTTTACATTGACATATCCAGCAGGAGTCAACCATGGTTACATCCGGGAGTAGTGCACTTTACCGGGCGCACTTTTTCAGATCCAATTAGCGCTGTAGGGGCTCGAACGTGCTGCGCCGGATCATCGGCTCTGCTAATTAATGCGTTAATTAGCCGACGCTCTACAACTGGACCACAGACGCTATGACATGTAATCAGTGCTCGTTTAACAGGTCATTAGAATCCCCATTGACATGCATGCGTAATTCAGTAAACAATGAATTGCGCATGCGGGTGACGTCACTGCCCGCTCTCCCATTCATCTTTTCTTGAAACCACACCCGCAATTGTTTATGTCAACATGACCGACCAATGGGATTAACTAGATTAACGCTTGAAAAGGTAAGAATTTATGGCTAACCCTTGCCCAAAGCCAGCTGACCCTAATGACCGAAAAGAGGTTTATGATCGTAAAGACGTGTAAGTTTCCCTACGACCGAAAAATGGGTGTTGGATCGTAAAGTTGTGTAAGTTTCCCTAAGACCTAGAACGGGTGTTTGATCGTAAAGTTGTGTAAGTTTCCCTGAGACCGAAAACGGGTGTTGGATCGTGAAGCGCGAGTCACCAGAGCGTGAGGCACGGTAACGGTATAACGAGACAGCGGTGGCACTATAGCGCGGTAATTGAGCGGATGGTAGAGCTCGGGATGCGCCCGGTAAACTGCATTGTTGCCGTAGTACTTCACAGTGGAGAGTGCGTATCCAAAAACACGCCAATATTAATTTTGACGACGGTTTAAACCACGTGTCTACTCGCCGTCTAGACCTGGTAAGGTCACGTGAGAAAGTTGTGGGGTGACAGGCAACCAGGAAGTAAAGTATTGAAGTACGTGCAGTACTCGGGGGAGGTGTGGTGTGTGTTTCAAACCTGATTTACCTTTCACTACAAGAAGCTGAAACATCAACCTGTGTTTATGGAAATGGGTCCATGGCGTAAACGACTGTTGTTCTTGTTTCGGTTTGAAATTAGTCTACTGTTAGATTGTTGAATTGAGATCGTTTTATGGAACTAATTTTAATAAACATGTGCATTAATTCTGTGTCATGTGTTTGAAAAACATGGCATACATTCCACACAGTCTCTCCACTTCATGGAATGTACATATTCATTACTTAGGGGAAAACGTGAAATGGTATCATGATACTGTGTGGTATTTGAGGTTTAGGGCGACTCACGTAAAACATAATTAACAAGAGTCGTGATGTTCCACAAATATAATATACATGGAATGGGGCGCCGTGTTGTCACGTAAACTCCTGTCTCACTGTCTTTTTATGATGTCACGTCTTGGGACGTTGGGGATGATGCATTCATGTACATGTTGTATGATGCTGTCTTTAACATTTGCATATATACTTCACTAAACTATCGGTTTGGCTTCAGATGGCTACCGCGAAGAAGCTGACAGAGAACCACCTCACCTGTGTCATCTGTACAGAGGTGTTCACAGACCCTGCCACACTTCAGTGTCATCATACATTCTGTAAGTCCTGTCTGCTGAAATACACCAAGACACAGCCGGAAGCAGTACAAGCCAGGTCCATACCATGTCCCTCCTGTAGACAACAGACGAATGTGACCAACCCTGACAGTCCAGTAGAGGAGTGGGTCAGTCAGCTGAAACCAAGCCACGTCATGCAGGGGCTGATGGACGACTTTGGACCCGGCACAAAGGGTAATCAGCTTAGTATTGTACTGCCTGACTAATATACCCTTTTAAAAGATATGTAAACAACCACACACGTGTGCATAGACGAGCATTCACTCATAGAATTGCTTATTTTGACTTCATGTAAATAGATTTTGATGCAGGATACACATTTCTTTCTTGCAAAGGCAAATAAATTACATTCCGTTTGCGATAAAGAGTTTTGGATGAACCAAAATACCTATCACGATAATTTTATGAAATCAACATAAATTTTATGTCGTCATTCCTTTTTGTTATATTGTTATCAGTTATTAATATAATTTGTATGACAATCTAGCATATAAATGTCACAATTTGTGTCTGCTTATGCTGAATACGGACTATAATACATGCCACAGCTAGCACAGGGATGAGTTGACAGAACTGTGGGGTTGATCTTAGTCGCCCTCCACTGTGACATGCCACAACTACGACAGGGATGTGTTGACAGAACTGTGGGGTTGATCTTTGTCCCCCTCCACTGTGACATGCCACAGCTAGGACGGGTTGTGTTGACAGAACTGTGGGGTTGATCTTAGTCGCCCTCCACTGTGACATGCCACAGCTAGCACAGGGATGTGTTGACAGAAGTGTGTGGTTGATCTTAACCGCCCTCCACTGTGACATGCCACAGCTAGGACGGGTTGTGTTGACAGAACTGTGGGGTTGATCTTAGTTGCCCCCCACTGTGACATGCCACAGCTAGGACGGGTTGTGTTGACAGAACTGTGGGGTTGATCTTAGTCGCCATCCACTGTGACATGCCACAGCTAGCACAGGGATGTGTTGACAGAACTGTGGGGTTGATCTTAGTCGCCCTCCACTGTGACATGCCACAGCTAGCACAGGGATGTGTTGACAGAACTGTGGGGTTGATCTTAGTCGCCCTCCACTGTGACATGCCACAGCTAGCACAGGGATGTATTGACAGAACTGTGGGGTTGATCTTAGTCGCCCTCCACTGTGATATGCCACAGCTAGGACAGGGGTGTGTTGACAGAACTGTGGGGTTGATCTTAGTCGCCCTCCACTGTGACATGCCACAGCTAGCACAGGGATGTGTTGACAGAACTGTGGGGTTGATCTTAGTCGCCCTCCACTGTGATATGCCACAGCTAGGACAGGGGTGTATTGACAGAACTGTGGGGTTGATCTTAGTCGCCCTCCACTGTGATATGCCACAGCTAGGACAGGGGTGTGTTGACAGAACTGTGGGGTTGATCTTAGTCGCCCTCCACTGTGACATGCCACAGCTAGCACAGGGATGTGTTGACAGAACTGTGGGGTTGATCTTTGTCGACCTCCACTGTGACATGCCACAGCTAGGACGGGATGTGTTGACAGAACTGTGGGGTTGATCTTAGTTGCCCTCCACTGTGACATGCCACAGCTAGGACGGGATGTGTTGACAGAACTGTGGGGTTGATCTTTGTCTCCCTCCACTGTGACCTTCGACAGCTAGGACGGGATGTGTTGACAGAACTGTGGGGTTGATCTTAGTTGCCCTCCACTGTGACATGCCACAGCTAGCACAGGGATGTGTTGACAGAAGTGTGGGGTTGATCTTAGTCGCCCTTCACTGTGACATGCCACAGGTAGGACGGGTTGTGTTGACAGAACTGTTGGGTTGATCGTAGTCGCCCTCCACTGTGACATGCCACAGCCAGCACAGGGATGTGTTGACAGAACTGTGGGGTTGATCTTTAGTTGCAGGTACATCCTACTGGCTGTGCCATGGCCCTACATTGTAACAAAGCATGTTAAATGAAAACGTGTATGTTAAGTTTTCTGTCAGTTAAGGCTCCCATCTATAAAGCCGCTTTAATGACGCTTTAACCACCGCAGTTTCTTATATGCATCTGTTATTGCATATCTAGTTAGCAGATTATAATCTTGTGGTTATGATTACCTGTAGGTCATGATTGACATGATGTTCACCGTTTGTGACAAAACTAATGTGTTATATGTTATTATTTCTTTAGATAATGTGCGATTCTTATCATGTTTCGTTCAAATGAAATAAAACGCACTTGTTTGTTTTAGCTGTGGAGGAACACTTGTGCAGTGTTTGTTCAAAACAAGGAAAGACAACTCCAGCCACTTCTTGGTGCTCTGTCTGCGATGTTGTGTACTGTGAAGGATGTCTCCAGTTGCACAACGTGATGCCAGGGTTGTGTGACCATGAAGTAGCTCACTTGTCTGATCACACCAAGACAAAGGTCAAGCGTCCCTTTATGTGTCAAGTCCACAGAGACAAACCGATAGAGTTGTTCTGTAAAGACTGCAAGCAGGCAATATGCACGATATGCTGCAGTATAAAACACAGGACATGTAAGGATGTTGATACAATAGAGAGCACCACCCGTCTTGTGAAGGAACATCTGACAAACAAAATAGAGAAACTCAGAATCAACATTGCAGCTACTAATAATATCATAACCCAGAGAAAATCTAAAATTCAAGATGTGAAGAGTAATTCACAAACCCTTAAAGATCAAGTCATGAAGACACGGGAAACAGTGATGCGTGCTATTATAAGAAAAGAGAAGCAACTCCTTCATGACATCGACAAAGCTACTGATGAACAATTATATGAGTTACAAGCACATGTAAAATCCCAGGAGATCGAGCTACAGATGTACCAGCAGCAGTTTGAGTTCACAGCCAATGCTGTGACGTCCAACTGTGAGAGGGACATGTATGCCGTCTATGAGTCGGTGGGTGAGACGTCTCCAGACAACAGCGACACGGACAACAGGCCAGCAGCAGGAAGGGTTGTATTGACACACGACCTGGACAAGCTGAGTAAAGCAGTTGATGAGCTACAGCTGGGGGAGGTTGAAGTCGTCCATGATGTGAGTGACCCTAAGTCTTCTCCTGTTCTACATCACACCATTGACTGCAAGGAAGATGGTGACGGGAAGGATCCTTTGGTGCGTGACGTCACAGTGTTGACTGTTGATGGCATCAAAGTGATGGTAGTTGCAGATTACAAAAACAAGAGACTCAAAACATATTACACATCAAACTTCAAATCCTTTCATAATCAGCTTCTGCTTTCTAGTGAGCCTTGGCAAGTAGCCAAGTTAAGTGAGAGTCAGATAGCTGTCAGTGTTCCAGACAGTAAGGAAATAGTCATAGTGAATGTTACCCCAGATCCTGTATTACTGTCAACTATCAAAACAAGCAAGCAGTACTACGCTCTGGCCTCTCTGAGTCCTTCACAGCTGGCGGCAGGTACATGGGGACAGTCTCACTCTGTGGACATACTGGACATGACAGGGAGGATACTGAGGTCTATCAACACGGGGGTGATAGGGAATCCAGACTTCATCCATGTCACCAGGAACAACAACTTGATAGTCAGTGAAGAAGCAGTAAAATCCCTTGTATGTGTGACCAGTGAAGGAGACGCTGTTTTCACCTACAAGCCCCGAGGAGTCAGAGCTCTGACAAATCCTCGGGGTATCACAACAACCAGCACAGGGGATATCCTGCTTGCAGACTCACGCTTCCACAAGGTGATTCAGCTGACAGAGTCGGGACAGTTTGTCAGAGTTGTACTCACACAACAGGATGGTCTGGAATATCCTGGTGGTGTCTGTCTTGATGCTGACGGCCTGCTGTATGTTACTTCCAGAAGATATGTAGAAGTGTTCAAATTCTGCAGACGCTGAATATGGTAATAGAGATAACTTTGATCTCCATACACAGTTGAATCTTTCAAAAGTTGACTCCTGCTTTAGGTCCAGATCGGATCCAGTTCTTCCCTTACACACGTAGTCCATCATGTCATTGATTAAATATAGGACGACCTAACACCAGTAGAAGTCTGACCTGATAGAAGTACTTCTCAAGTAGACCTAGCACCAGTAGAAGTCTGACCTGATAGAAGTACTTCTCAAGTAGACCTAGCACCAGTAGAGGTCTGACATGATACAAGTACTTCTCAAGTAGATCTAGCACCAGTAGTAGTCTGACCTGATTGAAGTACTTCTCAAGTAGACCTAGCACCAGTAGAAGTCTGACATGATAGAAGTACTTCTCAAGTAGACCTAGCACCAGTAGAAGTCTGACCTGATAGAAGTACTTCTCAAGTAGACCTAGCACCAGTAGAGGTCTGACATGATACAAGTACTTCTCAAGTAGACCTAGCACCAGTAGTAGTCTGACCTGATAAAAGTACTTCTCAAGTAGATCTAGCACCAGTAGTAGTCTGACCTGATAGAAGTACTTCTCAAGTAGATCTAGCACCAGTAGTAGTCTGACCTGATAGAAGTACTTCTCAAGTAGACCTAGCACCAGTAGTAGTCTGACCTGATAGAAGTACTTCTCAAGTAGATCTAGCACCAGTAGTAGTCTTACCTGATAGAAGTACTTCTCAAGTAGATCTAGCACCAGTAGTAGTCTGACCTGAAAGAAGTACTTCTCAAGTAGACCTAGCACCAGTAGTAGTCTGACCTGATAGAAGTACTTCTCAAGTAGATCTAGCACCAGTAGTAGTCTGACCTGATAGAAGTACTTCTCAAGTAGATCTAGCACCAGTAGTAGTCTGACCTGATAGAAGTACTACTCAAGTAGACCTAGCACCAGTAGTAGTCTGACCTGATAGAAGTACTTCTCAAGTAGACCTAGCACCAGTAGTAGTCTGACCTGATAGAAGTACTACTCAAGTAGACCTAGCACCAGTAGTAGTCTGACCTGATAGAAGTACTTCTCAAGTACATTTGTGAAAGGAACGCACAATGACAGTACTGAATGAGGACAACGCTACACGAGAGATCACGTGACCTAGACAGTATTGTTGGTATATGTTGTTTATACAACAGTAATATTGTGTTGTGTAGTGTACTATATATCTGACGTGTGTTGTCATGGAGTAACCTGTTCACATTATTGCGCATGCTATCGGTCTCTAGATTATCAGTTCGACAACCCATCTCCTGATGTTTTGAAGGGGCGCTTAACTCTTATATAACACCACTAGCGTTCGGTGATCTACAGCGGATATAATAATGTGTGGATGCTATGAGAACTGGCTTAGTTCTGTAAATGTACTATTTGTATCTGTTATTTCAACAATCTGTAGTATTGAGTAGAGTATTATAGTAACACGATTCACCTCATTTCGGACAATACGCTCTCTATCAGTCATATCCCAGACACATAGGAGATAAGGAAATCTTTGCCGTAGCGATGTTCAAGGAAAACAATGCTATACACCCATGCAGATGAATTTGTATTCATGGTTTACAAGGGACAGGGTGTGGTTTGACAGGTGATCAAAGGGACACAACTCTGTGCATAAATATGTCATTCGTCACCACTCGCCCCTTTCCGAAACCTGGAAGAAGACTCATCCATATCTCGATGAATGTTCATTCGTGACCAACTCGTGTTATTCCGGGACAAGCCGAATAGCGACTCGTGTCCCCCTCATGGCCATTTTTGCGACCGGGTTCCGTCTTAGCGCAAACGGGAATACCTAAACAATTGTCAACTCGTTGTGTAATGGTTCACATATATTTCTCCATAGATTATATATATTTCAAATGCAATTTAAAGCACATTGGGACATGCGAAGTTATACAGTATGATTGAACACCTTTAACTGTGTCTTGGGTATAATTTTAGATGCAAGACATATGTAAAATCAAAAATTATTTCTGAGGGATTCTTTGACGAAGAACTTGAAATCATACGCGCATTCTAATTGGTTTGTCGCATTTTCGCACATAACATTCATCGATAGAGGGACGAGTCTTCTTGCAGGTTACGGAAAGGGGCGAGTGATGACGAATGGATGAATGTTATGTTAGTGAGTGAGTGAGTGAGTGACGGGGGCTACATTACTGTAGTCATTAGTGAGTGAGTGAGTGAGTGAGTGAGGGGCCTACATCACTGTAGTCATTAGTGAGGGAGTGAGTGAGTGAGGGGCGCTACATTACTGTAGTCATTAGTGAGTGAGTGAGTAAGGGGGCCTACATTACTGTAGTCATTAGTGAGTGAGTGAGTGAGTGAGGGGGCTACATTACTGTAGTCATTAGTGAGTGAGTGAGTGAGTGAGGGGAGCTACATTACTGTAGTCATAAGTGAGTGAGTGAGTGAGGGGGCCTACATTACTGTAGTCATTAGTGAGTGAGTGAGTGAGTGAGTGAGTGAGGGGAGCTACATTACTGTAGTCATAAGTGAGTGAGTGAGTAAGGGGGCCTACATTACTGTAGTTCTTAGTGAGTGAGTGAGTGAGTGAGTGAGGGGAGCTACATTACTGTAGTCATAAGTGAGTGAGTGAGTAAGGGGGCCTACATTACTGTAGTCATTAGTGAGTGAGTGAGTGAGTGAGTGAGGGGAGCTACATTACTGTAGTCATAAGTGAGTGAGTGAGTAAGGGGGCCTACATTACTGTAGTTCTTAGTGAGTGAGTGAGTGAGGGGAGCTACATTACTGTAGTCATAAGTGAGTGAGTGAGTAAGGGGGCCTACATTACTGTAGTTCTTAGTGAGTGAGTGAGTGAGTGAGGGGAGCTACATTACTGTAGTCATTAGTGAGTGAGTGAGTGAGGGGGGCTACATTACTGTAGTCATTAGTGAGTGAGTGTTAGTGTTACCATTGTCGGCTCCTTCTTGTTACGTCCAGGCCAATCACTAGACCTTCACTGTAATTGGCTTCACTCCTGTAAACATCATTGGCGTCGTCATTATATAGTTATTTGTGTACATTTATCCCACCTTGTGTAAACGTATCGTCATGTATATATATTAACTCCATGTAGTTACTCAGCATTCACCTGATGAAGGGACAAGAAGTAACTCTGAAACGTCGTCACAAAGAATAATGTTATCCATAAAAAGTCTCCTGTGTTCGTATGTATACCCGTTCATCGTACTTGGTCCGAATTAATAACAGTTATATTTTCACTCTGTGGACTAAGTGGGGTACATGGAATGTTTTAGTCTGACTTGGGTGTTGGTATATTGTGGCACAAATAGGGTGTTGCCCTTTCTTTAGCTGTAATACGGAAAAACACAACACGGACATGCTCATATGAAAAATGACTTGATGGCATTATCAATTGTACAACTACAATTTGGCTGAGGATGAAGATTTGATGATATAACAAAACATCCAACAAATAAAGTGTGTTTGGACTTTCTGGTCTGTTTAACGCCGACTCAGAATATTCCAGCTATATGAGGGTGGTTTGTAAATAATCGAGTCTGGACCAGACAGTCCAGTGATTGACATCATGAACATCTCTCTACTCAACTGGGATAAGATGTCCTGCGGACCTTGTGACTGTAACATGAACACGTGCAGCTAATAATACAACTAGTGTGTGATAAGCAACATAACGCCTTTTCTTATGACATTTTTATTGCTGTTGTAAATCATACTTTACAGGAAAGGGGAGTGAGTGACGTATTGACAGGTCATACTTTCAGAAAGGGAGGAGCTAGTTGGGTGTTTGAAATAGGGTTTACCGGGCGGCAGATCCAAGATGTTAGATTCAGGAGGAGTAATGTATATCGTCGTTATATTCAAAGGTGTAGCACACGCAAGCTATTGGCAATGGAAGCATTTGGAGCTTCTCTGCCGAAGGATTAGATTCCTGTTAATATTCGGTGTATGGTACCTTTTATAGATGGGCTTCTTTCCTATGGTATGTTATCATATTACTATGGGTATGTTATCATATTCCAATGGGTATGTTATCATATTCCAATGGGTATGAAAGAGGCGACTAAGGGGATCGGGTGGTCAGGCTCGCTGACTTGGTTCGTTGTCGTTGAATAAGCCCTGGGATGTTCAGAGATTTCAATATTTGTTTGTGAAACTTCTTCCCCAGTACATTACCACGGGCTTTGGTCTTACACAATGTGTGATACAGCTGTGTGTTTATTAAACCGAAGATCTCTTCAACGGGTGATCTGGCAAGTAATAAAGATCAGTACACACTCATGAGGTCAACCTTTGCGAGGAAACTGCCTTGGGTGATCAACTTTTAGTGTCCCTCAAGTCGGCAAGACATCATCTGCAACACAGAAATCAACTTATCCAGAGTTCCTGCACATTCTTCGACTGAACTGTACACAATCAGTCTCTATGTGGGCTATAAACACTCACGTTATACCGCACTTTCGTTAGGCAACACACTGCCGAGCTGAAGGTTTGAAATATCTTAGGGCTCTTTGCTGCAGCCAAAGGTAGCTTTTTATGCTACAAGTATAAGTAGTACAGCACAACTCTGATCATGGTTACTTGGGTGAAGTCGTATTGATCTGAACCACCCTTGAGGTCAACCTTTGCGAGGAAACTAACTGGGTGATCCACTTTTTACCGTCCCTAAAGTCCAAGTATGAGCACTCACACTTTACTATGTAATAATTCATATAACACGTCCCATTTTAATTCTGGAAACCCAAAAGTCCAGAAACTCTACGCTCTTTGCCTAGTCTCGGTTAAAGGTATTTACAAAATTAAAGATGCCGTTTTCATGGGAACATACCAAGGAAGAAAAATTGAAAAAAAAATTGTTTAAAAACTCAATATTTAGACTATGTCGCCCATGAGCCTGCCCATGGGCAAAGTCTGGCCCATTGGTAGGCCCATGGGCAGGCCCATGGGCGAGAATATGTTCCTTTACTTAAAACTCATGTTTTTGTTTCGCAAATACATTTAATGTATCCATTCAAGTATCATGACACAAAATTTAACTCATTTTAACTTAATTCAACGATTTTATAGCGATTTTGAAATATTTCGCCCATGGGCGAGAAAAAGGTTTGGCCCATGGGCGAGAATATGTTCCTTTACTTAAAACTCATGATTTTGTTTCGCAAATACAATAAATGTATTTATTGAAGTATCATGACACAAAATTTAACTCATTTTAACTTAATTCAACTATTTTATAGCGATATTGAAATATTTCGCCAATGGGCGAGAAAAAGGTTTGGCCCATGGGTAGGCCCATGGGCAGGCCCATTGGCGAGAATATGTTCCTTTACTTAAAACTCATGTTTTTGTTTCGCAAATACATTTAATGTATTCATTCCAGAACCATGACACAAAATTTAACTCATTTTAACTTAATTCAACGATTTTATAGCAATATTGAAATATTTCGCCCATGGGCGAGAAAAAGGTTTGGCCCATGGGTAGGCCCATGGGTGAGAATATGTTCCTTTACTTAAAACTCATGATTTTGTTTCGCAAATACATTAAATGTATTTATTGAAGTATCATGACACAAAATTTAACTCATTTTAACTTAATTCAACGATTTTATAGCGATATTGAAATATTTCGCCAATGGGCGAGAAAAAGGTTTGGCCCATGGGTAGGCCCATGGGCAGGCCCATGGGCGAGAATATATTCCTTTACTTAAAAATCATGATTTTGTTTCGCAAATACATTAAATGTATTCATTGAAGTATCATGACACAAAATTAAACTCATTTTAACTTAATTCAACGATTTTATAGCGATATTGAAATATTTCGCCCATGGGCGAGAAAAGGTTTGGCCCATGGGCGAGAACATGTTCCTTTACTCAAAACTCATGTTTTTGTTTCGCAAATACACTAAATGTATTTATTCAAGTATCATGACACAAAATTTAACTAATATTTACTTAATTCAACTATTTTACGGCGTTATTAAAATATTTCGCCCATGTTTTCGTCAGTCCCTTTCAAGCATCAACTAACTGTTTGCAAAGTATATTGTATCATGTGAAATATACTTTATATTATATCATTACATTACTATTTAAAAAGGGCATTTGGTTGGATGTTTCCTTTAGTTCTACAAATTTCACCTGTTTTACATATTGTAGCGATCTTTAATGAACCCGGCCTTACCTCTCAAAACGTTTTGACAGTTTATCATACGAATTCATGTGCGTGTACTCCAATTCATTGGAGTTATTTTCCACAACATTAAATTTAAGTTAGTTTCTATTTCATTTCCCATTTTATGTCCCGTTGATACATCACACTGGGCAATTACATGACACTAGGTATGCAATATACAGGTACGCGTGCGCGTATTTTAATGAAAAAAGCTATTGTCTTTTATTGCATAACGTTTGGCTGAATATCTTACATTCTAACGAAATCTCGAAATAATTATTAAATTAGATGCGGTTTCGAACTGACCAGTGGGAATTATGTTTCAATGCGATTGAGGAAAACGTGAGTGAATATTGTGACACTAAAGCAACTTTTAACTGCATTGTCACTTTTGGTATGAAAATGGTAATAGTTCAGAAAAAACAACAGCCTTCTTATGATAATTCTCATTAGTACGTTGTATCTAATAACAGTGTCGGCCTGATTTACAGGTGATTCTACAATACCTGCTCTCGGTCAATTACGATCTACCACACCACGCGTGAATAAACAGTTATGCAGGTGTTGCTGTGGGCAAATACCTAGCCTGAAAATGTTTAATTTTTTTTAGGATACATGTTTTACAAATGTTCGTTGATATGTGGATATATTAAGCACAAAGACAAAAACATGTTTATGAAAGATGAATTAGTGCCTTGATATATTCATCGAGATGTGTATCATCGTTTAATGGGGTCATTAAATAAACGTATGTTTGGAGGAGATATCAAAGGAGCCGCCCAATATACACAGTGTCGTCCGGTGAACTACCACCCCACCCTGTCCATTAGAGTTACGTAATCGGTACACAAATATGCTTGATGCGGTGTCAGTGCGGAAGGAGTTTGAATTACGTCCGCCACTTGCCACATAAATCCTCAAAGTATAGAAACAATAAACAAGGTCAATCCGTACTAATTACCTAGTGACGCACGTAACAACGACTGTCAATAGGGAAAATGGTGAAAACAAATTGAAATAGATTTTAATAAAACATTTTTGTACTAAATAACTCGCAAAAGCGGTGCCTAAAATTGTTTGACCGTGTTATGTGTGTTGTAAACTGACGAATAGCAAGTAATTGTCATGCTGTACGCATGGTTCCATATACAAATTCAGTTATACAACCGGTATGAAACTGAGAACTGAGATACCAAGTACAACCTGCATTCACACACGGAAGCAATATACTTGTGTGTATGCCCTCTCCTCTAAAAAATGTATCACTAAAGTATTTGCATTGTAATAAATATAGTAATGATAAAACTTGGTAATTTGGTAGGTCTCCGACAGATATGATTTTCAGTTTTTTTACACCTTTGATTGATACGGATTACGTACCTGTAGTCTAGTCACTGTCTCTAATGTATCTGCTTGTTAGAAATTTCAAATGTCTTGTTATAGCACTGTTCCTAAAATACGGCAGTTTCTTTTATCGGGTATAAATAGTTGATTCGTCTTGTCACGCAGTCAATTTTACTTGATCGAATGATTTCCACAAAAAATTACGGCAGAGAGTTTTGTATTTTATTATATTTTTAGAAGATTTTAGAAGATGCTTACATCACTGTATCTCAGAACGAAAAACTGATAACATTCAAACATGTAATTAGTACACAGTTAATTGTTACATATAATTTCCTGCATATTCCTTTTTGAACAAAAAGCCTACATGTATACTGATATCGGTGTCCACTGTTAAAAGGGTATTAGTGCAGTCAGCCATGGTAAATGGAGAGACAATAATAAGGTGATTAATTATAGTCTGTTGCAGAATATGCGGTATAAGTGTAGTCATTGATACATATACACATTACACATATACAGATGAAATACACGATATGATGCAGTGCAAGAACAAATTAAGATACGGTTTCTATTAAAAATAATTATACGATTTTGGATTTAATTAGCATGTTTAAATTTTCAGGCCAACACGGCTGAGATACAGCATCGGCATACTCAACTGGAGTTGTTTTCTGCCGGTCGTAAGTTCATTGTTTGACTGAGCACACTCGTGTCGGGGTTGCGATATTTTCTTCTCTTTGTTGGCAGCCTGCCACCGGTCTGAATTTTGAGAAAGGTCTCAGCATGGACTGTTAATTACTTCTTAATGATGTCTACAAGCTTACAAACTTGTAGATGTTGGGTGCGGTTAGGACCAAACTTTTTCAGCTCAGAGTGTTAGTGGTCCTGGAACCCATAGTGTCAAACAGGTTCTGCACAAAACGTCCATCAGATTCTACTGTTCAGCAACATTGTCACTGAATTTCAGAACTCTGGCATGATATAATAATCAAGGATTTCGAAGGTGAACGAGGGGAAAGGCAAACGCACGTGGATTTACCCTCAGGTTATTATTGTCTGGAGTTTTGGGGCATTTCATATACTAATTGAACAGAGTTCACCTGCACATGTCCACTTTAGTGATACAGACTGTAACCAAAAATGCAATGAGCCGTAGCTCTTAATCCCTTATAACAACGGTAACAACAACCAGGGTGAGGACACAGTAAGGTTAAACCGTGTCCAACAGACAATCTGAGGTGGCTATCTCCCATCAAGTCAGCTCTGTTTTTAAGCGCATAGTTATGTTTTTACATATTGAAATAAAAGGAATTTAAAAAATTATATTTAACAAACCTACACATTACCAAATACAAAACTTTATAACCCTTTCTAGACTTCGTTCCAATTAACCTGGATCATTCAACTCGCTCGCGAAGGTCGTACGCGACTTTAAAGTGAATACGTCTACAGTGTACAAGTAACTTTTAACTGTATCATATATACTCATGATAAGCAATTATTTTCGTTCCTAATTCGAATGAGCACATTCTGAGGCTAAATCTGCAAAAGGACAGATAAAATATTTCTTTGTACAAGCAAACGATACAAACGTAGCGGCTGATAATAGAGACAATGATTTAATAATCTGCAATATATCAAGTGTTCTCGTTCAATCTATTGTACATATTGAAGTGATTGTAAAGTTTCAAGGAGTACTAAAATGTTGTGGTATTATGAATGTATTTAGAATATGAATAGCGAAAAACAGTCACCATATCGGATGTACATGTATAACTTCTCTTCCAACACCACGCTTGTGCCGAGGCCAATGGTCATAAAACTAATCGGTCCCATAAAAGGAGCAAATAGTTTCGCAGATACTTCTTGCTATGGTTCACTCCCAATTGTCAGACGACCTAATCATCGGTCAGACCAGTCAAGTGTGACCAGCGTACCTGCCTGGTTTTGGCTCCTAATTACTGAACTGCCCAATACTGTCATACTGTGGGCAGAGTAAGCGGCCTCGTTGAGTGATACAGACTAACCAGATTATGATTGTGTTTGTAAGTTGCGTTTAATCTGTGTCGGTTTGCAGTTTTTTCAATGAAACCTTTTAGCCGTTGAGTTTGTTTTGCATTCATTTCATTAAATACATTGTTAGGTAGTATAATAAC